>NW_020838001.1:292491-355024 GCF_003676395.1 Aethalodelphis obliquidens
GGGGGGAGACGCACACCTCATGTGAGCAGGGGGGGAGACGCACACCTCATGTGAGCAGGGGGGGGAGACGCACCCCATGTGAGCAGGCAGCGCGGAGCTCTAAGAAAAGCAAACGCCACACAGGGTCAGCAGCACAAGGACGGACAACTTCTGGTCCGTTCTATACAGAACACTACTAACCAATAAAAGAAGGATAACATACTGACAAAGCAATGAAACCAATAAATCTCAAACACAATGTGTTACGCAAACAAGCTAAGAAACACAAACTGACTCCATTTATACAAATATTAGGAACAGGAAAAACAAGGTCGTGATATAAACCAGAAAAGCGACTGTTTCAGGGAGGTAAGGGGACCTCCTAGGAGACAGGAATACTCTTAATTTAAATGCAAGAGTGGTCTCACAAGTGTACACACCAAAGCTCACTGAAATCCAGTTAAGATCTGTGCCTTTCACTGTATGTCAAGTTTACCTGCAGGAAACAGAGCAGCCGTTGTAATTAACGTGATCTGTTCTCAACATGAATTAGATACTACGAGAGAACCAAATGAAACATAAAATTCTCTACTCTGTGATGGCAGGCTGCCTGTTTTTACAACTTCCATGGAGACACAGAAAGACATCCGTTTGTCTGTCATTCTGTGGCTGCTCTCAGCAGAGACTGTGTCACCAGGTAGCTGAAAATACTTACATCTGGCCCTTTAAGAATAAAACAGCTGCTATGAACATGATTCAAACTGGTATTTTATAATTTTGAGTCAGAAAATGAAATAAATGCTGTCCAAGCACAAAAATTATTACATGTAAATTTCTACATCATTTTCACACACGTTTCAAAAGTTAACATTCTAGTTAGAAACTACCCACTGCCAGGAAATACGCACTTTTAAGTTTCATGCTCAGTTGGGACACGGTCTTGTAACTAAGAGAGTGACCTGAACTGCAAACGGACAGATCTGACTTCATTCTTAGCACGTGTGATATTGGGAAATGCATCTAGGAGGCTCCTGTCAAGCAGAAAGGTTGTGGAAGACAGTGAAGGGGAGAGAGAAAGAATCGGGTTTTGTGGGGTTTTTAAATCATTAAAATCAACTTTTTTCAAAAGTCTTAATATTTTATTTTCTTAATTTTCTTTTTTTGAGGTTTATTCTAATTTTATTTTTTAAAATTTATTTCATTGAAGTATAGTTGATTTACAATGTGCTAATTCCTGCTGTACAGCAATGTGATTCAGTTATACATATATATACATTCTTTTTCATATTCTGTTCCATTATGGTTTATCACAGGATATCAAATATAGTTCCCTGTGCTATACAGTAGGACCTTGTTGTTTATCCCTCTTAATTTTCTATAGTGATCGGGTATACTTTAATGATTTAAAAGAAATAAACATTTTTCCAAAGCGGGAAAAAAAATCATCCTAAAAATAATGTCCCACAAGTGACAAACTGAAGACCATCCCCTTTGCACCTGGTCAGCGCTCTCCCCTCCCCAGAGTTGGTTTCTCCCATTGTCTTGTGACCTGTCTTCTGCTTCCCTCGATTTCCCCCATCTCCCCAATACCTGGCACCACAGGCACACAGCTCCAAGCTCAACGCCGTGAGGAGGCTCCACTAGAGGGTCACGGGGGAAACCAGGTGTCCTCTGCTGCCAGCCTCAAGGTCCAGGAACAGGCCAGCTGTGCTGAGGTGGTGACTTGTCTTTGCCTGAGGAGTCCAGGAGTCCAGCACCTGTTATTTGTTTTGTTTTCTATTTCTTTGGCTGCGCTGTGTGGCTTGCAGGATCTAAGTTCCACGATCAGGGATTGAACCCGGGCCACAGCAGTGAGTGCGCCAAGTCCTAACCACTGGACCACCAGGAAATGTCACGTCTGCTATTTGAGGTAGCACCTCAGCATTTTGGTTTTTCCTAAACCCGTTTCGATTAAATTTCAAAGGCATCCCCGAGGCCCATGTCAGCACCTGGGGAGCAGCCACATCTACCTGAGCTACACCTGCTATTAACTCAGGAACTGCCATCCCAGCTATGCTCCCAGCCTTGGCCCCAGGAGGGTTAGGTCCTGACCTTCAGGCTGCGTCATTTTTAGTAACACATACCTTTAAAAACAAACAATGGGCACATTCTGCAAATCTGTAGTGCGTCCTGGTGCTGCTAGGAAGAGTACTGGGGCTCCTCCACATTGCGGGGCAGCCAAGCCACACACGAGCAGGGAAAAATGGGCTTCAAACCAGTCAAAGCTCGCCAACCCCAAGAGGCAGGGGTCCGGTAAAGGGGGAGGCTTTTCTGGAGCATACGCAGTCTGTCCTCCCTCACTGCCGCCAGGACAAGTCTGTAAAGCACGGCTCTACTCCTGTCACCACCCCACTCAGGTCCTTCCCCAACAGCCCACTGGCTGCAGCATCAAATCCCAGCTCCCGGGCCTGCCCTACAAGGTCCTATTGGACACAGACCCTGTCTGACACCAGCCTCTTCCTGCCACTGCGCCCACTGGGCCTCACGGCCTGACAGCTCGCTCTTAGGCAGAGGCAGTGCTGCCAACCCTGAGCACCTGGGGTCTCCTCAACGTCCTGCCCACTCCTACGTGGAACCCCTACTGAGACCTCCGACTGTGAAGCGAGATCCCTGGTGGGGATCCACGGATGTACAGCAGAACCCATCACATTCTATGCAGCCATCCTGAGCCTTGAGCATATGTCTGTGTGTTGTTTATTTGTTCAACAAATGTTTAGGAAGCACCTGCCATGTGCCACACTCTGCTCTCAAAGCTGGGGATTTAGCAGTGAACAAAGTAAATAAAATGGACAAAAATCCCTGTGCTCACAGGGCACGCCTATGCTCCTCAGAAGACTTAAACATCTGCAGGGGAAAGAGACGTGTATTCTGACTCTTGTATCTCCGTGTGTAAAATCAGCACGCACTGAATGTTTATGAAGAGTTGCTGTTGAATTCAACCTACTATTGCAGAAAAAAATCATATGCCAACTTTGGAAGAACAGATTTGAAAACGTCTTAAAAGGAAGGCTATTTGGTTCTGTTTTTGTTTTTGTTTTTGTTTTAATCCCCCTCCCTCCCTCCCTTCCTTTCTTGGTTACGCCGGGTCTTAGTTGCAGCAGGCGGGCTCCTTAGTTGCAGCACGTGAGCTCCTCAGTTGTGGCATGCAAACTCTTAGTTGCAGCATGCATGTGGGGTCTAGTTCCCTGACCAGGGAGCGAACCTGGGCCCCCTGCACTGGGAGTGCAGAGTCTTATCCACTGAGCCACCAGCGAAGTCCCTTGGTTCTGTTTTAAATATTTTATATAATATTTGATACACAGAAAGGAAGATATGGCACATATAAGTCATGATGCATCATGATAAAATAAACACCATGATCCCATCCTTCAATTTAAAAACTAGAAAATTACCAATAATTTTGAAACTTCCTGCATTCTCCCCATATACATTATTACCCTGAAGCAATGTTTATTACAATCCCTTGCTTAAAGAAATTTACCTCATATGTTTCTCCCTAAACACTATTTAGTTTTAATTTTTTCAGCTTAAAAAAATGGTCTTGGGCTTCCCTGGTGGCACAGTGGTTAAGAATCCACCTGTTGGGCTTCCCTGGTGGCACAGTGGTTGAGAGTCCGCCTGCCGATTCAGGGGACACGGGTTCGTGCCCCGGTCTGGGAAGATCCCACATGCCGTGGAGCGGCTGGGCCCGTGAGCCGTGGCCGCTGAGCCTGCACGTCCGGAGCCTGTGCTTCGCGACGGGAGGGGCCACAGCAGTGAGAGGCCCGCGTACGGGGCGGGGGGGCGGGGGGGAGACTCCGCCTGCCAATGCACGGGTTTGAGCCCTAGTCCGGGAAGATCCCACATGCCACGGAGCAACTAAGCCCATGTGCCATAACTACTGAGCCTGCGCTCTAGAGCCCGCGAGCCACAACTACTGAAGCCCGTGCGCCTAGAGCCTGTGCTCTGCAACAAGAGAAGCCACAGCAATGAGAAGCCCGCGCACCGCAACAAAGAGTAGCCCCCCTTGCCACGATTAGAGAAAGCCCATGTGCAGCAATGAAGACCCAATGCATCCACAAGTAAATAAATAAATAAGACCTTGTTTAAAAAACAAATGGTCTTAACACTGTGTATGCAGCCTTCTGGGACTTGTTTTTTTTGGCCCGTGACTTGTTTTTGAAACTCAATATATTTCTAAGATTCTCCCAAATTGCTGGATATATCTATAATTCACTCATTCCTAGTACTGGACAAATTCCATTTTGGGAACAGGCCACAACTTGTCAATCCATTCTTCTACTGGAAGATGCCTGGTCATTCCCAGGTTTTGCTATTACTGGGGTCCTCTGAACCTTCTGAGCAATTCCCACCTACAGTTTCTCTAGGCCAGTGCCGGGCACGGGGTGATGCCCTACCAGCTCAGGTTAGTGCTAAGGGCAGAAGTTGACAGCAAAACTTACCCAACTGTCAAAGCAATAGCAAATAAGCACAGGAGAAGATACTCAACATCTCTACCCATTTGGGAAATGCAACTTCAAACTACAATGAGATACCACTACATATGTATCAGAATGGCTTAAAAAATAACCAGACAACACCCAGTGGCTAGACCCGTACACTGCTGGTGGCACACCAAACGGGGCAGCCACTCTGGAAGAGAGCTGGAAGTTTCCTATAAAGTTAAAGACAGGCTTTCACGTGACCCAGCCATCCCGCTCCTGAGCATTTATTCAAGAGGAACGGGAATTAATGTTCACATGGAAAACCTGTACATGAATATTTATAATCGCTAAACCCAGAAACAACACATATGTCCCTGTGAAAGGATAACAAATTGGAAGGTGAACACAAGGGAGCACCACTCGGCAGCAGAAAGGAACGAAGCGTCCATCACACAACGTGGAGGATTCTCAGTAACACTGGGCTGAGTGAGAGAGGCTGGCCGCAGAGGCTAGAAGCTCTATGATTCCATGTACGTGACATTCTTGAAAAGACAGCTATACCTACAGAGAGCAGAACAGTGGATGCTGTGGGCGTGGGGGGTGGGTACGGATGAGCGTGTTCCACAGCCTGAGCAGGGTGATGGTTACACAAATCTCTATGTATTAAAACTCAAGAGAACCGTACATCAAAAAAAAAGGTCAATTTTACTGTATGTTTATTTTAAAAACGTAAAAAGAAAAAAATCTGGGCTTGCATTTTTTTGTTTTGTTTGCAACTTATTCTTCTAGCTAGTCATTTTCATTGTAGTTTACAAAAGTATCAGCCTGTGACACAATGGAAATGAAAACAAATAAAATCTGATCCTTCACCACAAACAGATTAGGAAGAACTGTTGTAGGGTGTGTACCTACAAGTGGAACTTTAGGGTCCCAGAGAAGGGGCAGGCCAACCGCTACCCAGATGACCACACCCCACAATGATGGGGGCCCCCAGCCTTCCCGATTTCCCACCCATCTCTTTTTACTTATCATGAACACAAGTTCATACATTTTTCTATTGTGGTAAAAACTACAGGACTGACCACCTTAACCACTCCTACGTGTACACTTGGGTAGTGTTACCTATTTGCACATTATCATGCAACAGATCTCTCACTTTTTCTTTTTTTTTGGCCACACTGCACAGCATGCGGGATCTTAGTTCCCTGACCAGGGATTGAACCCGTGCCCCCTGCAGTGCAAGCGCGGAGTCCTAACCACTGGACTGCCAGGGAATTCCCTCTCACAATTTAATGTAACTGAATATATCAAATCTGTGTGAACGTATTTTTTCTCTTTTTTGTTCAATAAATCCTTCTCCATCCCAAAATCCAAAGCGAATTCTCCTACACTTCATTCTAAAGTTTTGTCACCCACAGGTCATCCGCTCCATCTGGGGTTAACCTGGGCCCAGCATGAGACACAGACCAGCATCACTCGTCTGAGCAATGCCAGCCCCGAAGTCCCAGACGCCCCCACAGCATGTCCAGTCTTCCCCTGGGACCTGCAGGTGCACTCTAACTTCCACAGGGGAGGATTATGGGTGGTGGTGAGGACTCTCTATCTGGTTCCATTCTGAGAGTACTTTATTCAAAAACCTCCAAAATTACCTGAGGCAGTCTCAAAAATTTTTACAAAAGCTACAAATTCTGTTACTTCTACACACATCATTAAGTAATACTTAAAACAATCATATTTTAATACAAGCATCCATTACAAAGACAAGGTGGGTTTAAAAGCAATGAACAGAGACTCCCCTGGCGGTCCAGTGGTTAAGACTTCGCCTTCCAATGCAGAGGGTGTGGGTTCGATCCCTAGTCGGGGAGCTAAGATCCCACACGCCTCGGGACCATAAAACTAAAACATAAAAAAATAAATAAAATAAAAGCGATGAGCGGGTAATCCCATGAGCCACACCTCCTGGTGTGCAGACAGGTTTGCCCCCTGTGTCCCCTGGGGACAGGCCGTGGTGGGAAGGCCACACCAGGGCCTCTCACTGTCTCTGGGGATGCCCCTCCGAGATGCAGAGGTTTCCAGGGCTGCCATGGAGGTGCTCCAGCCTCCCTGCCCGCTGCTGGTCATCGCAGGAACGTGGCTGGACAGGCAGCCTTGAAAGCCGCTGTGTTGCCAGGGGTAGGAGGACAGAGTGCCCGGAGTAAAGAAAGTTCCAGGCCACAACGATAATACACCGTACCATGGGTAGTCTGAAAATACAGAAGTTAAGAAAAAGGCTAATAATGTAAGAAAAAGGCTGTTAGGAACCTGGGGAGAGAGAGGCACTACTCTAGGAAGAAAACGTCATCAGAGCAGGGTCCAGGCTCTGTAACGAACGTGGTTTCCACAAGTGGGAATAACGTAAACAATTTATGGATTTTCAGCAATAAACTTACAGACAAGCACCTTATGTTTACAAAACACAATGTAAATTTCTCTTGACAGTGTAAAAGTAAAAGGACAAATGAAAGTCAGAGGAGGAGAAGGGAAGAGAGGAAGAAAGGCCGACCCCTGCAGTTAGCGAGCGGGCAACGCATGCTGCTGCTGGCGCGGGACCAAGTCCTGCCACACAGGGGACAAGGGGCAAGCGCAGCTACGCTGGGACAGGAGGACGGAGACGCTGCTACGTCGGGTCAGGACAGAAGGAACAGGCGATCCGCCAGGTGATGGGTCGGGACACAGGCGTGAGGTGCGATTCAGTGACCGTGAGCCAGCACCTCGGGGAGGGGATGGGGTGCAGCCCGGTGCGGGCACGGCTGCATAGCCTCCCACACTTGGGGCCTGGCCCCACAGAAGAAAAACTTCACTGAAAATAAAGATACTAAAGACAAAGTACAACTGGTGTTCCAAAGACAGCTGACCTCTCTCCTTTGAAGGAAGCGTCATTTAAAATCCATGATGAACCTTGGAAAAAGGACATTCAAGAAACAGCTGGGGGCGTGGGGGCTTCCCTGGTGGTCCAGTGGCTAAGACTCCGCGCTCCCAATGCAGGGGACCCAGGTTCAACCCCTGGTCAGGGAACTAGATCCCGCATGCCTGCTGCAACTAAGACCCAGAGCAGCCAAATAAATAAATAAATACATAAATATTAGGGGAAAAAAAAAAAAGAACCAGCTGGGTCTGGGGCACTTCACCCCCTCAGGAGGGCCAACTCCTACCGGTGCTGGGGACACACTCAGAACACGGTGGAAAACCAGTGGTTTGAATGCGTGACTCCGAACTCATTATCTGTTCCAGAAGGAAAAGATTAATGCACTGCAGAGTAGAAGGAAACGGCCACCAATGGCCTCCACAGACATATCTGAAGAATTATAAGCAAGAGTCAACAAACATGGAAGGGGTAAAAGGGACGATGCTGAGTCTCACAGTCGTCCGTTCCCTTTACTCCTGACTTAAAATGAATTCCAAACGTAAAGAATTCCTAAATTCTTCAGGAAAATAGAGGAACCCCTAAAGATGCCATCTTTCTTCCTTAATTCTAAGAAAAATAAAAAGCAACAGTGATGCCAAGCCTTAAGAAAAAGAGAGAGCATTAGAGTCAAACGGATCCGTGTTTAAGAAGGGCTCCCCGCCAATCATCAAAGCACCAGAGAGAATGGGTCTAAACCCCAGGCAGACGGGCCAGCCTACCAAAGAACAGTAACTAAGTAGCACTTTCACCTAACAATAAGCACAATGCTTGGTCACAAAAAGAGCATGTATTCCAGTACTAAAGACACTGAACCCTCGGCCCTCACAGAGGGAGCACAAGGCTGACCAGCAAGGGCTCAGCAGACACCCCCGGGGCAGCTGAAAGGCCCCAGCATGGCCGCACCCTAAGCCCTTCTGAGGTATAAACTGAGCGACTGCCCCAGTACCGGCCGAGCATTCAGTACGGTCTATGGAATTAATTTTATCAGTAGTGACTTACGTCCAGAAACCAAATAAGGATTTTCTTTCATAAACTAATGCTTACATACAGTCAGTCAAAAGGAAAAGGTCAGAAGTTGAGCAAAACAACTCTAACTATGTGTCTGAATACAAGGAGAGTCAAAAAAAACACTGAACATTCTCAAAAGCCTGTGACTCAGAGCGGAGGCTGCCTGTGGCCCAATGTGGACGGGAGAGCCCCACTTCCGAGCCGGCCCTCCTGGTCCTGCCTGCCCAGCATCCCTGAGGTGCAAACAACAGGGCGACGCTGCCTCTGTGTAAAGCGCGCCTAAAACAAGCTGGAACCCTGACACCAGAACATGACCGACAGACACAGGTGACATTTCCATCATCACAGCACTGGGGCCAACAGGTACTCACCTATGCACAAGGCTGCAGAAAGAGATTCTAGGAAGACCAGTGCTATGGCCAAACATTGCCAGAAAACCTTAACCTCTTCTCAAAGCTAAATATGAAACTAGACAGTGGAAGGCAAAAGTATTTCTTATAAAAGTAATGAGCACGGGAGCTTTCTGGGTGTTGGTGTTCTAACCTCACAACCCCTACAACCTCAGGTACTGAAGTCACAGGCACCCTTCAACCCAGGCAGCCACCTGCCGCCCCTGGCCCTCCGCGGACCAGGCCTGCGGATCAGCAGATAGACTGGAGAACCGGAGGTATCTGTATCGTGACAGAAAGGGCGTAACGCTGACTGGCAACCAGGTGCAAGTCCACTCTCGTGAATGTTTACCAGGAAGGATTTCTTACTATCTAGAGACCATCACGACATTCAAATCCTCAACTTTGAATATCACATGAAAATACTTGTGAACAAAGTCACGGTCACACAGAAGCACGTAGGCTAAGAGACCTACTTAACGCTCCCGGGAGAGCCCACAGGCTCAGAGCAGTGCAGTGTGTGACACTGACAACCCAACGACCCACCAGCTTGGGGGCAGCTCCGCCCCCAGGGAGGGGACTGGACGCTCCAACTCCAGAATGAGCAGAAGCCTAAGATACACATAGCGGGTCGAAGTTCATCAAGCGCAGCAGATGCAGCCACGACGTCTTCTGTGTCTCCAGCAGGAATGTGTCCCGAAACGCATCCACTGGAAACCGCGCTGCACTGGGACGCCCCAGCCAGGGCTGCCCCATGTGAAAGCCCTGGGGAGGGGGCCGCCAGGGTTCCCACTGCTGGACTGACTGCCTCTGATGAAGCAATGGACCCTGCAACGATGACCAAAACCAACCATTCTAGTACTAAATCAAGTATGAGCTGCACGAATTACCCCAGGACGAGCCAAGTGTAGAGAGACGCCTGATGTCAGAAGCGTGTCAAGACACACGCATTGCACATGCTATCACAGTTGTACTGGTGACAGAACTTACGATTACTGCTGTAATTTTACCAACATGGTACCTACAACCTAGGGAGTGCTTACCATGTGCAGGCACTTAGGGGCACACATGCTCCGGACCAAGAAGCCTGTGGGGCAGGTGCCCAGTCCAGTGGGTGATGAGAGTGTAGCTCTTGGGCTACCTGGCTGGGCTGGAGCCTGGCTCTGCGACACATGGGCTCAGTGACCTGGGCAGTTACTCAACAGCTTCATCTCCTCTTCGTCCAGTGGGGCTGCAGACAGCCTGGCACAGTGTGTCCGTGATCGAGTCGTGTGAAATGTAGAGAACAGTGGCGGGTACAAGATTTACACGAGCCGTTACTGTTACTGCCTCCAACTTACAGATGAGAAGACTAAGGCCCAGAAACGGGGTCATCTGGAGGCCTCTGTGCCAGGGATCAGCAGGACTGGGATTCAGGTTCACACCTGACTCCAAGTGCTGTACGATTCGACAGATTCTCAGTAACCATGTCGCAAAGCGGAGTAATTTTTCCCTGCCCTGAGCACAAATAACTTATTTTCTTGTACTAACCTACAAGCCTTATCTAAATAAGGTACTGTGTTAACCCTTTACTGTGTTTTTAAACTAAAATATATACACATACAAAGTTTATAATGGTGAATAAAAGTTATGTAGGTTATACTTTATTTGACTCTCAGCTTGAACACTAATATTAATTATTGTTGCATACATTTTAGATGTAAAATCCGTACTTCACTGATTTGCCTTATTGTCGTTTGCCTTTTAAAAATATAGGAAAAGTCCTGTCTTCAAGGCTTTACAGGGCAGGCATCTAATCAGGTAAGGCTGTACCGAGCTGCTACTCGCTGAAACACGCTCTGCCCCTGTGACCAAAGAGGCGAGCTGTTCGTAAGCTGGATGGTCATTCTGGGGTGAGGAAAGGACAAAGACCCCTGCCCACTCCAGGGAGCAGCAGGGGGGTCTGATGAAGTGACAGGTCTGCCTCACGACACTGCGACTCTGTGAGCAGTTTAAGGAATGCCACAAGTAAAAGGTAGATCACAGACACTTATGAAGGTTTGCACAGCTCCCCCAGAGGAGAGCAGGTCCAAGAGTGCCCCTAACGCCTACGTGCACTGCAGTCCACCAGCCTAAGTGAGGATGAGATGGTGTTAGGAGCTGGCTGGACAGGCTGGCCTACTCGGCCACCAGGACAGCCCCCTCAGATAATGGGTTACAGTTACCCTTGTCACGAATCAATTTTTATAAAAGAAAGGACAGGGGCAGGTGAAACAAGTGTGGGAGTCACGTGGATACTACACACCAGGGAGAAGGATGCTGTTGGTAACAGTCAGTTAGGGTCACCCAACCAGGCAGGATGATGCAAGAGAAAACGTCACCAACAGAAACAGCATTTTAAGAGGTAAATTCTGTGTTGTCATTTTAAGGTGTGTGACAGCATTACTTGTGCTTATTCTTCAATACCACACTTTCATACCAGAGAAAATACGTGAATCGCACTTTCCTCATCCACACAACTGGATAACAGCTACCTTGCACGGCTGTCCTGGGGATTACGGCGGATGCGTATTTAGCAACCCTGGCCTGCTGGCAAGCAGACTGCTTCAGAGGGTTTGCCGTAGGGGGAGGGGAGGCATCCTCTAAGCGAATTTTAGAAGAAAACAAACTGTTTCCAACAGACAACTATGCTTCGACAAGTTAAGAAATACTTCATAGACAATCCTTAAATTGTAGACGTTCTAGTTTCATCTCAAAATGAAACTGGGCCATTAAATTGCGTTAAAATATTTCAGCTTTACTTGTGATGAGCCTCATGATTCAAAGTATCAGGTAAATACAGTCCAGTAAAAATTGTTACCCAGAATACAACTTCTTTTTCAATTAAAAAAAAACCCAAAAAACCAGATGTGGCCTGGTCTCACGCATCTTAAAAAGCCTATTTATCACTAAATTATCACTCTTTATTTCTTAACTTACTTAAAATTCTTATTTTAAAGGACACAGCAAAATTTATTGCAACTGGCTGAAAAAAATCTCACATTTTATTATCAAACCCTACAGCAGTAGCTAAATTAGCAGCAAAATATAAAGTGTTAAAATCCTGTGTAGGTGAAGAAGAAAAGACACACACTGCCGGAGGAAATATAAATTTAGCAATATATGGCAAAAATAATAAAGTCTGTATTCTCTGACCTAGAATTTTTCATTATTTATCTTAGAGAAACCCTCTCACAATTAAAGACACTCCTTTTCAGTCAAGGAAGATTCACTGAGACCACCTAACTACAAACCAAACATCTGCTGTGCTAATCCCTTCCAATAACAGAAGGAAAAAAACCTAAAAGCCAGGCAGTGGCACATGCTCCCTCTGCAGAGCCCGGTCCAGCTCAGTCGGGGCTGTGACGCGGAGCCTATGGTCTTGGACCCCCAGCGCCTGAATTCATTACCTCTGAAGCACCACAGGGCCAGACAGTACAGGATAACTCAGTTCTGATGGCTTCACTATAACACATTTCACTCCACCCAGTGAAAAGAACAGAGATGAAGGGCAGAGAGAGCTCTCTAAGAAAGGGGCTGGCCATCCCAGAGATAGCCAGGGCGGGGCTCAGCCGGCAGGGTAGCAAGTCAGCATTCCAATCCTCTGACTTCCAGGCTTGCAACTTTATAACCAACTGGCACAGAATTCCTCAGAACACAGCAATGGAGACGCCAAATGACTGCACATTTCACCATGTACACCGCCATGTTTTCTGGTGTTACATGTTCAGTGCAGAGAAATTAAAAGCACAATAAAATTATAAGTAATTCGGAGCTTCCCTGGTGGTGCAGTGGTTAAGAATCCGCCTGCCAATGCAGGGGACACAGGCTCGATCCCTGGCCCGGGAAGATCCCACATGCCGTGGAGCAACTAAGCCTGTGCGCCACAACTACTGAGCCTGCGCTCACAACTACTGAAGCCCATGCGCCTAGAGCCCGTGCTCTGCAACGAGAGAAGCCATGACAATGAGAAGCCCACGCACTGCAAAGAAGAGTAGCCTCAGCTCACTGCAACCAGAGAAAGCCTGCGCACAGCAATGAAGACCCAATACAGCCAAAAATAAAAAAAATATATATTAAATTATAAGTAACTCATGATGATGAACGAGGTTCATTTACACTCATACATTCTAGAAATATTCACTGATCACTCACAATGTATCACAAAATTTGAAAATATTAGTCGGGTTTAATGTCAGGAAAAAAAGACTACGGTTTCTGCCACAGAACTAAGTTCTAAAAACCAGTGCTGTAGATACACCTACAATGGAGTATGATTTTGGAGGGAAGTGGACCTTCGATGTATACGGACAACCCTTGAAAAGCAAACCACTTACGAAGGCATTTTCAGTGACACCCACTGAATGCATGGTCTCACT
Organism: Aethalodelphis obliquidens; assembly: GCF_003676395.1. Classification (NCBI taxonomy): domain Eukaryota; kingdom Metazoa; phylum Chordata; class Mammalia; order Artiodactyla; family Delphinidae; genus Aethalodelphis; species Aethalodelphis obliquidens. The sequence continues at coordinate 305,672 of NW_020838001.1, forward strand.
ACACACTCTCTCTTTGGAGAATGAGATTCTGTACTTCTTTTCTGCAATTTCAATGTGAGCTACCAATATGTTTGCAAAACTCTTAGAATTTAAAACAACTCTTACCTGCTAAAGACCAAAACCTATTAAATGTCTGCAAGTACTAATAACCAAGAGAACATACCATTTCACCCATACAACGGCCTCTAACAAAATTAATGCAAAGACAACGAAAGACAAAATCAAAAGTAAGAGTTGTTTGGTGATCTAATCCTTACATCCTCTGGGTTGAATTTCGAGTGGCCAATAACAGGCTGCCGTTAATCCTCTTCAGGGGAGGCCGCCACCCGAGCACTGCCTTGCTATCAGCACAGTAACAGCATTAACAGCTCTCTCTCTCTCTCTCTCTCTCTTTTTTTTTTGGCTGCACCGCGCGGCATGTGGGATCTTAGATCCCCCGACCAGGGATCAAACCCACGCCCCCTGCACTGGAAGCTTGGAGTTTTAACCACTGGGGCACCAGGGAAGTCCCAACAGTTCGTTCTCTTAAATGAGGGATAGCATTTTCATAAAATATGACTACTGTCATTTTTCAGCATCTTTGTCACTTAAACTTAGGAAGCAGTTGATGACATACCTTCCCACTTACCATCTCCTGTACTCCCCCAACAGGCAGTAAGGGCAGGTACCATGACCCTCATCTTAGTGGGGCCCCATCATGTGAGCCCGAGTCTCGTCCTCTCTCAGGAAGGAAAGTCTAGTACAGATTCTGCTGACACACAGACAGGGAAGGACTGTGACAGAGCAGGAGATGAGTCTGCAGCTGAAGAATGCTCTGATCTGACCGTCCAATAAGAACATAAAAACAAGCCCCATTTGGGGAGCACTGCAGTTTTAACTACTGCATGGGGAGCACCGTCAAGAGCCAACAGTCTCCTGTCCACCTCCTGGGCAAGAGGAGGTTGTCACCTTCCACACCTGTCCCCTGAAGACACAGGGTCTGTTTCCTTACTGGAAAACTGGCTGCCCTCTGGCTGAGATATATGGTTTGCCTACAGCACTGTATGCTCCAAACCTGGTACAAAGTACTTTATAAAAGAGTAAAGGAATTTTTCAAGGGTGATTATATCTGTGTCTATCATGCCATTTTGGGGCTTCCCTGGCGGTCCAGTGGGTAAGACTCTAGGCCTCCACTGCAGGGAGCCCAGGGTTCAATCCCTAGTTGGGGAGCTAAGATCCCACATGCTGTGCAGTGTGGTCAAAAAAAAAGAAAAAGAATCATTTGTAAATCAATTATACCCCAATAAAAATGTTTTTAAAAAATCATGCTCATTTTATTTCCTGACTTTAAAAGCAAAGTCCCACCTTAAATAAAATTCCACCTCGTCTCCTTACTCCAGCCTCCCAGCCTCAATTTTAGTCATTCATCCCACACCTACTGAGCATCTTCTCCAGCCCAGGACCAAGGCAAGCACGTCACACCTGGGCTCTGAGATGCACGGTCAGCAGCAGCCTGCTAGGGATTCTGCCTGGTGGTGTCAGGTCGGTCAGCACAGGAACCAGTGCAGAGGCCTGGCCTCAAGTTCCAGGTCTGAGACTGAGCAAAAAGCACACGTCTCCAGGGTAGCTCAGCACTGAGCACAGAGCCATCCTTCCTCCACGAGTGAGGGGGACTCAAGAACACAAAGGGCCAAGAAACATGCAGTATCTGTTCAGTCCCAGCACCACGTTAATACGATGAAAAACCAAGAACATAAATTCACTCTGAGTGAAGGTTCTGGAAATGACTTGAGTCCTTCAGTCACACATCAGGATTCAGAGCAGGCCTCAGAACAGCTCACTTTCACGTGGTTCCAACAGATTACTCCACCTCACCCATTTAATCGACAAATGTCGGGACTTCCCAGGTGGTCCAGTGGTTAAGAATCGGTCTTGCAATGCAGGGGACGCCGGTTCGATCCCTGGTCAGGGAACTAAGATCCCACGTGCCGCGGGGCAACTAAGCCTGCGTGCCACAACCAGAGACCGCGTGTGCCGCAACTATAGAGCCCACGCACTCTGGAGCCTGCGCGCCACAACTAGAGAGAGGACGGAACACCGCAACGAAGAGCCTGCATGCCGCAACTGAGACCCGATGCAACAAACAAACAAATAAATAAATTTATAAACAAAACATAACAAATGTCACTGAGTATTTGGGACTAGCATGTGGGTTTTACTTTCTGGGGGGTTAATCAAAAACAAAATTTCTAAAAACATTATTACCAGTGGTAGATCTGACAAAAAACTTTTTATTTTGCACTAACTATATACTAAAAGTTGCAAAAAGATTTACAGGGAGATCCTAGTACCTTTCTGATCTTCCTCTTAACTGGCTGTCCTTTCCCAAAGGGGAGGTGACTTGCCACACACCTCCCTCAGAACCCAGCCACAGTACTCAGTACTCAGCCACAATGACTTTCCAGTGACACGGTCACTGTATTGCAGAGCTGCTACTACAATCATCACTTCCATTCATTCCAACAGTATTTCCTGGACACGCAGTACGTGCCAGCCACCGTTCTTTGCACAAAACAGCCTCCCTGTGGACTTCACCTCACAGTAAAACATTAAGTATAATAAATATATTAAACAGGACATTAGAAGAATGAAGTGCTGTGGGAAAACTAAGCAGGAAAGGGAGACAGGAAACAGGAAGTGGCGAGCTGAAATTCCAGGTAAAGCAGTAAGGGAAGTCCTGCCCTCCCGGAGCCTAAGGGTGAGGGCGCCAGTGATCTGGGTAGAGCCAGGGACGGAGCACAGGAGTCTGTTAAGAGCCTGGCAAAGAGGCCACTGTGGCGAGGGGCCCGCAGAGTGAGTCAGGGAGCCAGGGATAGGGAGACTGGTCACAGAGGATGGGGGTGGCCTGACAGGCATCCCTGCCCCGCAAGGGTCCCCATCCGAGGCCACACTGGTTCCGTAGCTGAGATCCCCCAGCAAGGCCTTGTCTCCTCCACGTGCCTCTCTAGTGTCTGCTCACCGGGACAACCCCTGGCTGCTCTGACTTCACCAGGGCCAAGGGGGCCAGGCATGGGGGTCCTGCAACACGTGTGCCTCTCAGAGCCCCGTGCTGCTGGAAGCACCTGCCACTCAGCCCCTGGCTTGGCCAAGTGCCATCAGAGATGCCCCAAGTCCCGCAACCCTGACACAGGTGGAAGGAGAGCTGCACGCTCTCAGGAAGTTTCTGAAAGCCCGTAAGTCCTGCCTCACAATTTCATCTCTCAAAGTCTGACAGGCACCTCGATCCTGAAACTCAGCACCACGTTTAACAAGAGAGAAGCAAATAAACGAACACAAAATCTCAGAAGCTTTGACTAGAGTTCTGCCTTCAGGCAACCAGATGTAAGACGGGGCAGTATAACTGTCGATGTCAGCAAGGTAGTTTTTAAACAGACAACTAGTAAGGACAAAGGTGTCCAGGACAGCACCTCTCAGTCTATGACCCCTATCACACCTGAACCTGAAAACCAAAACAGAAACTTTTGCTTCTTTTCCTGCATAGCAAAACAGAGCGGATTTTGAGAACTCATCTCTTAGGCACATGAAAAAGCGAGTCCCTGATCCAGCCGCTCAACACAAACAAGTTCGAACCCACGGGAATGAGTTCCTAACCCTCTCTCGGTAAGACTACAACACAAGGCACTGCTTCAGATGTCCTCGCGAGCAGAGAAAACATTTTTTTCTTACAAACCAGATGATTTTCACCCGCGAGATTAATCTACAGCGCGTCAAGGAACAAAGCTAAATTCCGCGAGCTATAAGCGTAATGACCCAGGCACAGGTTACGTGGCTGCTGGACCGGCGGCGCCCCTCTTTTCGGCCCTCAGGACCGCAAAGACCCTCCCCGGGGCGGGGGCGCCCCGCGCAGACCCCGGCCCCCGAGCGCGAGCTGCGCTGGGGTGGGGGGTGGGGGCCCTGGCTGCCGCACGTCGGGTCTCTGGCCGCCCCCAAGCGCGGGCCCGGTGGCCCGACCGCGGCGCACGGCCTGGGCCTTCCCACCGCTCCTCCAGCCGCGCCGCCGCCCCCGGTCCCGAGGGGGGAAGGAAGGGGGAGGGAGGGTCGTCGCCATTTCCGCCTCCTGGCGCGCGGCCCCGCCACCCCGCGCCGTGCCACCCTGCACCCCCTCACCCCACCCCCCGTCACCCTCATCTCGCGCCCCGCCCCCGCCTCCTCATTCCGCTCTCGTCACCCCGAACCCCCGCCCGCCCGCCCGGCCTGACGCGAGGCCACCGGCCCGCCGCGAGCTCACCTGTCCGCCTGCCCGCCCGCCCGCCGGCTCCGCTCCTCCCTGCGCGGCGCTGCTGGGCAGCCGGCCGACGCGCTCCTCAGCCGGGGCTGCGCCTCGGGACTCGGCGGCGGCGGCGGCGGCGGCGGCAGCGGAGACGGCGATGGGGGCAGTGGCAGAGGGCGCGGGAGCAGCACCGGCAGAGGCGGCGGGGGCGCGCACGCTCACGCACGCTCACGCACGCACCCGCACCGGCGCGCGCGCTCCCGGGAGGACGTGGGCGCCGGCGGGTCGGAGCCGCGGGAGGGGCAGGCCGAGCGTGCGCCCAAAGGGCTGGGCGAAGGCTCCGCCCACTAGTGGGGCGGAGCCCCGAGTGACAGCCCACGGGCGGGGCCCCGGGAGCTGTGGGCGGAGCTCGCACCGCGGAGTCGGAAGCGCCCACCGCCCCGCAGGGGCGGGGCCGAGCGCGGGGGCGGGGCCTGTTCATCAGAGCGTCAGGTGCTCTCCGGTGGGCCGGCAGGTGCTGCGGCCAGCCGCCCTGAAGAGGTGCGGGGACTTGTCTTGCAGCTGAGTTTGCCCCGCGCTTTACGTAAGATTGAGAACGCATAATTGTTCTCGTCAAAGAACGGGAGAGGGAGCAGGTGGGAGATGACCAGGAGGCCGGCGGCCCCTGAGCCACTGTTTGGGACTGACGTTTGCTCATCCGTGCAGCGCAGAGATGCGACTTCCTGCCTTCCTGCCCAATCACCGAAGTGCCGCCGCCATTGTCCGGGCCCTCCCAGAACCACCTACAATGTCTTGAAAGGGCAGTTGAACCAACTTCCACTCACTTCCCTCCCTGTCCAGGTACGACCACTGCTCATCTCACTGACCCCCTGAGGGAGGGGAGACCTGCTCGTTACCCTTCCCTATCACTTCTTATGACAGAAACAGTTCTACCATTTACTGAGTGCCTGCTCTGTGCCTGGTACACCGGTATGTGCCAGTTTTCATCCTAGAAGCCATCCAACAGATTTTCTGGCCAGCCTCCCCACTTCCATGCTTGCCCACTGGCCATTTTCCACTCAGCGGAGTCATATTCTTAACACAGAAACTTTATGACATCCAAGTCTCCCTAAACACGTTGAGTAAAATCCAAACTCTTTGCCAACAAGCTCCAGCCCCGTCTACCTCTGCCCTCTTACACCTCTCTGCTATCATGCCGGCCTTCAACTGCCCAATTTGTCCGAGGCGCAGGGCCTGTAAGTGGCAGAGAGCTCAGGAAGTCGCCTGGCGGCCATTAAATTGTGCAACATCAAGCAGGCACGAAAAGGCCTTTGAAAACCAAGAAACAGAAGGGCCAGGTCAGTGTCTGCTGATTCAAACGGAGTAAAGACCCCGGGCCCGAATCACAGGAGTGAGAGAACCAAATGAACCCGGTACCAATTTCACAATGAAGCTGTGTTGGGCACTGCAAGAATGAATGAAGCAGGCCTTAGTGAGTCCCTCCTTGACCTACTAGTTCCACTTTAGGGATATTCTTTCTAAGAAAATGTTCCCCAATACAGAAAAAGTTGTATGCACCAAGCTGCTCTTGATGGTGTTATTTGTAATAGTGAAAATGGAAACCTGCACAACTGTACAAATAAGCACATTCAAATGGAAAAATATAGTTATAAGATGTATACGAAGGTTACCTAATAGCACTGAAAATTTTTGTGATAGCTCCTGAAAGTAAAATGAGCAAAATGCACGATATATATTAGAAGTACAGGGCTTCCCTGGTGGCGCAGTGGTTGAGAGTCCGCCTGCCGATGCAGGGGACACAGGTTCGTGCCCTGGTCCGGGAAGATCCCACATGCCGTGGAGGGGCTGGGCCCGTGAGCCATGGCTGCTGAGCCTGAGCGTCCGGAGCCTGTGCTCCGCAACGGGAGAGGCCACAACGGTGAGAGGGGCATATACCGGTTAAAAAAAAAAAGAGAGAGAAGTACATTATTACAAATATGTCTATAAACAAACAAGCCAACCTGTTTGGAGAAAATATGAGGAAGAATACTGTCAAATATGGACAGTGGCTGCAGTCCGGCCCTGTGCTTTGCAGACCCTTCAGTTGGGCCAGGTGGATGCCTTTATCCTCACCTTGAGAGGAAACTGAGACTTCAGGGAAGCAGGTGCCATGGCTGCCCTCCAATGCCAGCCCCACCACTTGCTACAGTCCTTCAGGCTCTCAAAGCTTATCTCACGGGTCCGTTATTTAGGGGGAACACCTGAGGGCTAGGTCCATGTCAGGGTCATCCTTGTACCCCAGAACAAGAGCCTAGCAAACTCTTACCCACAGGCATGTAAGTCCTGAGTAAGTGAAGACCACATGGAACCCACTTCCGTCGTCAACGAGAGTACATGCTGGCGGGGCAGCGGTGGTGCTTTCTCCACTTGGCGCCGCCTCATGTCGTGCGGCACTGCCGGGCTGGGGCGTTTGTCGCACACAGTTCGAAGCCATTAACTTTCCTGCTCTTGCATCTCAGGCAAGCCGTGCCCTCTGACCCCAGAGGACGTCCGATGCTCCCAGTGAAGGGACTTCCCACTGGGCACACCCAATACAGCAGGAATGGACACATGTGAAGCACCAGGGCAGTGCAGAGCGAGGCTCTCCCCAGAACAGTTTTGGGGGTGGTGCGGCTAGCACTCCAGGGCACAGCGTTAAGAAGGAAAAGCAGAGTGCAGGAAGTTGTAAGCCATCTTTTCAGTAAGAACGGGAAGGGAATGAGAATACACATTCGTAGTTGCTCGGTTTTGCATGAAGAAAGCACTGGGAGGGTGAAGAGTCATCGTACAGGGCAGGTGGGGGGTGTACAGGGAACAGGCGCATTTGAGCGGGCCTCACACCCAGTATTGACTTTTGAATCCTGTACACAGAGGACCTTAAGACACTTAGCAGAGAAGTCCTCTCCACAGCACCCCTGCACTCCACCCCCAGGTCCCTGCTCCCCACTCTGCACCACCTGAGCTCACCCCCCCCGCCTCATTCCTCCAGGACTTGTCTACCCGTGGTCGGCACCTTCACGTGGTGCCCCAGCAGAGTGGGGCCACGAGGACGGGAAGATGGCCGCACACTGTTGGCCCAAGGAACGGGACCCTCTTCTTCCCAAGGTCCGCCCCCCTCTCAGCGAGCCCCTCCACCCACCCACCCAGCCGAAGACACGGGTGCCCTTCCTGCACCACAGCTGTTACAGCTGCAGCCGGACGACCTCAGGAGTTCAAGCAGCTCTCACGCCAGGCCCGAGCGCTTCAGTGGGGTGGATCCTGGCCGGCCGGACACCCTCTTGCTGCAGTGCCCACCTGCATGGCTCCGGCAGCTCAGCCCAGACTCGACTGTAACCTGGCCGGCTCCTCCCCACGGTCCATACCCCTTCCCCAGAGACCCCACAGCTTTGTCACCAACACACCCTCTCATGGCACTGAAGATCTAGAATTTGTATTTGAGACCATCTATTTCCTGCCTGCCTCTCCCTAGGGTGCAGGGATCCTGCCTGTCGGTTACTTTGCCACTCTTTCGCCACCTTCCTGAATGAAGTAAGATACACTACACAAGCTTAAGTGGGTTTTCCCCCAAAGGAATGCTTTATTGACAAATCACCCGTTATCTACTTTAAGGAAAAGATAAATCAGTTACTACACCTGCATCCTGCCTTCCTATCACACCCCATCTGAGAGATTCCAACCCTGGGGAAGGAGCACAGAGCAGCGTTCCTCCCAAGGCACGAGTGTGGACGGCAGCCACCCCCCACCCCCCAGTGTGTCTGAAGTGACCAGCAGACACTCAGGTACCAGACAGCACATCACAGTCGACCAGAGTAGACACTGAGCTGACGGCTCCTTCCCTTCAAGAGTGCACAGATGCCGGCGAGGTCTCTGCCCGCTAAGAGCCTGTAAGGCACAGAGCGCCCCTCCAGGTGCGCCAGACGTGGAGCCCTGGGTGAGAGGCTGCTGGACTGTGGCAGCATCGGAGCAGAAAGAGATCTTTGTAGCTCCTGAGAAAAGGCAACAGCAGAGTCCCAGCTGACCCGACGCCCTGGCCCTGACCTACCTGCAGGGTCTGCCTGTTGCTCGCTGGCCCTGGCGTGTGCCACACACCCAGGTTGGAGCCGCTGATCGGTGACGTGCCAGCCAGGCCCAGCCTGTACAGGGGCAGCGCCAGCCCTCTGTGAAGGTGCTGGTCTTTCTTTCTCCCACCCCCACCAGCCAGTGGGAGCTGCCCCAGTCACTGAGAGGAGCGAGAAGCCAGTTTTCTATACGGGGATGGAACGCATTTGTGAAATAAAACACACCACTGGCACAGAGGTGCTGCCCCTCGGCTGGATGCAGGATTCTACACAGCGCTCAAAATCCACTAAGGAACCCTCGTTTATATATATAAAAACATTATAAACAAATAAAACATAAGGCAATATAAGGCGTGCACTTCAGCTTGAGTCCAAAGGAATAACATTCTCTAACTGGGAGGCTAAAGCTGCTTTGCGTAGTTTTACTTTCTGAAAAACCCACTGCTTTTAAAAAATAAAGAATTTGCTTTTCTTAAAGCTAGATCATTAGTGTAATGGTTAGGCATCTGCTGCTACTCAGCCTTCTGGAAGCTCTCAGAAAATGGGGAGTTTTCCTGTTTGGCATTTTGAAATAAAACTGCAGATCAGGCAGGGCTTTCTGGATGGCTCTTCCTTCTGCAACTTAGGGAAGGAGTTTTTATACTTATCGCTCTCCCCCCCCCCCCCCCCCTTTCAACATGCTGATCTACCAACAACACTCCCCACAGGAGCTTGGCTTTGGCTCCCACCCTGGGACCCACCACCCTGCCCGCTTCCTGCTCCAAGGCAGGACGGCGCAGTGATTTGCTGATCTGCCGACAGAAGGGGAGGCATCTGTGTACAAGACATGTTCTCTGACCCATGCGAGCGCGGCAGCCACGTCTCCACGGGGATGGCGTGATTGTTCTCAACACCCGCCGCTCGAAGTTGCAGTTGTGGCGATGACGGTGTGCTTGTTCCGTGGCTGGGCAAAGCCGCTACGGGCTTAGAAGGGCGTGTGATCGGGCAGGGGTCTGTCTCCACTCCCGGTCGGGGAGGGAAGGTTGTCACTGCCATTCTCTCTGCCACTGACAACCTTAGACTACAGATGGGAAAAGACCAAGAAAGAAGAACATGAGACAGAGCACGCACACCTAGCAGATCCTAGGCCCGTGCTGGGAATTCAAGGTGTCCGATTCCTACGTGAGTTTATGTCACATGGACGCCGCTCAGCAATACAGAAAACAAATCACCAACACGGGAAACAGGCTGGATCTCTCTCTAGGAAACTACACAGTGAAAAGAGCCAATCCCCAAGAGACGACACGCTGCGTGGCTGCATTTACATGACGTTCTTGACACAACAGAAACGGAGAGCAGGTTAGGGGCTGCCAGGGATGTAGAGCAGGGGGTAGGCAGGCCGCAGTCTCTGTGGGGATGGTGGAACTGTGCTCTGTTGTGACTGTAACAGCCACGCGTCCTGGTTGTGACACTGCAGGATGTTACCACCGGCGGAAACCGCACAAGGTACAAGAGCTCTCCGTATCACTTCCCATAACTGCACGTGAACCTACAATGACTAGTGACGTGTCCCACCCCGGCAGAACTGGGCGGTCCAGATCCAGTTACCTTTATGGTCCCAACTCGGTCCTCAAATGACTTGAAGGTGGCAGAATTCCTTTAAAGAGAGAGAAAGATGTCAGTATAAGGAGCACACTGCTTTGTCACCCTCCTAAACCTGAAGGAACTCGGGGTTAGGGTCATCTTCTGGAGAGATCCCTGAGAGATCCCGAGGTCTCACTGCAAAAACATGACGAGCCAAAAAAAGGGGAAGGGGCACACATGTTCAGAGGCTTCCCCAGGACAGAACCGAGGTCAGCCACACCCCCCAACTGCAGGACAGAAGATCTGCATGCCACCAGCTGGTGAGCCCCAGACTTCATCTGGGCAAACTGCGGACCCCTTGACTGGGCAGCCGGGGGATGCCGGGCACGTTTCTGCTGCGCCCTAAATGCACATCTTGGGGTTATGGAAAGTCCCACGTGTTCTTCACACAGATCTCTCACAGAAATCGAGCAAGAGGAAAACCAAGGAGCATTCGGAGAGCAGAGAGTGACGAGGAGGCAGAGGACAAAGCAGGCCAGGCCTGGTCCCACCCAGCCCCCGTCCCCCTCCCTGGCTCCGCAGCTCCCTGAGCCCAGGCCTCTGGAGGCAGCCTGTCAGTGACCCCTGGCACGCTCGGGGGACAGCAGCTGCAGCAGATTCTCCTGGACGGGGACACGAGCTCTGCGGGGACCCAGGCTGCACCACAGAGCAGGAGCGAGCACAGGTGGGGACTTCGAGGAGGAACAGGTCCTGGCTCTGGCTGTTCTCAGGACATAGAGAGCCACCATAAAAATCCTGGAGACACCTGAGACCTCTTGGCGTGTGCAAGCCTCTCTGTCCCTTCCAGCCCGGCCCTGAGGGCAGCCCTGGAAAGTTCCAGGTGGAGCCCAGTTTGGGGCCTCACCCCCACCAGCTCTTCAGCCTCGAAGAGTATCTCCCAACCCTGAGCCAAGAGGACGCTGAGGGGGAAAGTGGTCCTTGGTTCAGGGGTTTGGGGAGTGAGACGGACCAGCTGAAGCCACCCCCTCCCACCGGCCTCCCAGTGGGGTCCCAGCGGGCTCAGGGAGCCGTGGGGTGCGGGGGCACGTTACCTCATGGCCGGCATACTTATGGAGTGGCGGATGGAGTGGCTGCTGCTTGGAAGCATGGTAGGAGCAGAGAAGGAGAGTTAAGGCAAGGACAGGACCGGCCTCCCCGTGCAGGAAGCTGATGCCCCGTCCACCCCGCACCACTGAAGCAGAGAAGCCGCAAGGCTGCCCTCGGGGGGAGAACCAGACCCGGGTGCCCCTCGCATGGCCCCAGAAGCGTGACACTGCCGGAAGAGGGTGCTGGGACAAGGAAACTAAGACGCCCTTGGCCTGGGGTGCTAAAGACACTTCTGGTGCCAAGAACCGCCAGGTGTCCCCACGTGACTTAACAGCCAGCTCCAGAGAGACCGGCAGAGCAAGTAGGAATATTTAAAGTCACAGGCTGCTCTGGACTTGGGTTCCAGACCTCCAAGGCGGAGGAGCGGCTCGATCAGCACGAGGTAAAGGACACTCGGGAGGCTGTCTGACCCGGTCCCAAGCACCCCGCGGCAGAAAGAGCGCTCGGTTGCGGGGAGGAGACCAGCTCCACTTTGAGGGGCAGGACTGCTTCTGGGGGAGGAGGACATGGGGACACGACGGCTTGAGGGCCGGCAGGGCCCCTTCCTTCCAGGAATAGAGTCAGGGGTGGGCGGATAGCTACTCGGTGAGGCCGGGTCAGAACGGGCGGCAACAGGACCCAGCCGGCTGCACAATCAGGGGAGGAGCCCTGAACCCGTCACGCCACTGGTGACCACCTTCCTGTGCTGGTCCCACCCCCACCTTCATCCGCACAGCCTCCCCTGGGGCCAGCCGTGCCCAGCGTGTCCAGCGTCAGTCTTACCTAAAGGAGTGTGAGAAGGGCCGAGCCCTGAGAGCGGCGGCAGGAGGAGAGAAGAGATGCAGTGTTAGGAGGGGCGCCTGGTCCTGCCCCGGCCCCTCTGCTCGAGCTCCGGAAGAGCACAGGGACGCCGGCGACCACGCTGCCAGAGGAGGGCACGTGCCCCCTCCCCAGCCTCTGCCCCGCCCTCCTGGATGCGGTCACATACGAGGGACCCTCGCATCTGACTACGCCACAGACTGGAGAGAAGGAGCCCAAAAAAACAAGCAAAGCGAGGGCGTGAGGTGCTCTTCGGCCCCCGGGGTCGGCGCCTCCCCCAGGACCCCACCAGCCTGCACTCCAGCTGGGCCGGGGCGCCCCCTGCACCGCGACAGGGCCTGCGACACCCCCAGGGCTGAGAACTTCATGCTCTGGCTCCATCACCACAGATGACAGAAGCTGACCAACAAATCTGAGCGTGTCCAAGGGCAGCTGCCCGGGGGGGCGGGGGGTTGGGGAGGGGGACAAGGCCACCCCAACGTGGAGATCATTTCAGAAGTGACAGTCACATGGCCTGACGTACCCACACCGCTCTGGTGGGCAGCAGGACCTGCTCTGCTCGGCAGGAACACGAGCCCAATGGTGAGAGGAGGCATGTGTCCCATCAAAGGTCACCCAGCTGGACGGAGGCCTGACCCTGCTTTAAGTGGGTTTTTGGCCCCAATCCAGTTCCCCCCCGCCGGGGATGCAGAAGGCCTCTCGACCCGGGCTACTCCTGGACGGGCCCTTCGAGACACCAGTGTGGGGCTGCTGTCCTGAAGGACTGAGCAGCACCTGACCCTGAACGTGCAAGGGAGACCTCCCTGATTCTCCTTCTTGAGAAGCTCCAAACCACGGAGGTAAATGGGCCTTGGCCTCAGAAACCACCTGAGACCACGTGGTGAGGCGATGGGGACACACCGAGGACCCTGAGACCCAGAGATCACAGTACCACTGGAATCATGAGAGCAAAACCAGCAGCAGGCACTCGAGGCCCCAGAATGAGACCCCAGCCAACAGGCACCGTGACCACGCGCCGGTTCCTCTGCCGGTCTGACTCACGCACGGCGGGCACAGGACCTGCAGCGACACGGCCACTCCGGGTTCTGAGCAGACAGCGGGGGCAGACGGAGCATGGGCCGCGTCGCTGCTCCCCCAGATCGAAGCCGTTCGCGTGAGGAACTGCCCAGCAGGCTCGCCCGCAGCCGCTTCCACACGCGCCCGGGGCTCCGCCCTCTCGCCTGCTTTCCAGCCAGAGTGCTCCGAACACGCTCGAAAGTGAGCGAGAATACTGAACGTGAGCGCATGACACGAAAAATGAAAGAGAATGTTCCCAGAAGAGGACGAAGCAGACCTCTGTCACCTGCTTCAGATGCCCTGTCATCAGACCAGCCTCTGCAGGAAAGCACAGACCCGAGCAGACGCTCCCCTCGCTCTGTGACGGGCCCTGGGAGTGAGGCCTGGCCGCCAGGGGCGTGTGATCAGCCTGTCGCCAGGCTTACCCCAGCCTGGCTCAGGTGGTCACAGTAGGCATCCCATCGAGCGTCAAGGGAGACTCGATCCAGGAACACACCCAGAGTCAAGCATGAGCCGAGCAGCGCGAAGCCTCGGGGAGCAACTGCCACAGGCCCTCCTGCTGCCAGCGCAGAGCCACCGCCTGGGGTGGGGGGTCCCTCTTGTGCCCGAATCACAGCCATGGTGGGCAAGGCCTGCATCCGAGCGTGGCCCGCAGGGTCCCCCATTGTAGAGGGTGCACCCCTGAGGCACAGACTGCCTATTACTGACGGTTCAGCTTCTCCGAAGGTTTGAAGTTTTTCAAAATAAAAGGCTGGGGGGGTCAAGGAGAGGAGAGGAGTAACGATGTCAAACAAACACTGATAAAACGTGAGCACGGCTCCAGGCACCAGCTGTCCTCTGCTCAGCCGGGTGGGGCCTGGGGCTTGTGAGCGCCTGTGGCCATTTGGCCAGGGCAGGGCTCCTATCTTGAGGCCCACGAGGCAGCCACAGGCTGTGAGGCAGGGAAATGCTTACCCTAAGCAGGCAAGAAGGAGCCCACTCAAGTGTGAGAGGTGAGGGGTCAGGGCCAGGGGGACTCCCAATGCCACGCTCAGCAGGCCAGACCCACAGCAACTCCATAGGATTCTTGGCTATGAGGAGATAGGGCAGGGCCGGCAGTGGAACCCGGGGGGCCAAGTCCAGGGTGCTGGCGATGGGGATGACCCGCACTGCCCGCTGTCTCTCTCCAATTAGTCCCGACAACCCCGAGGGAGGCCCTTGTGAGGGCACAGCAAGGAAGGAGCTCAGCCAGGAGCCACACCCTGGCCTCTGGCTCCAAGGAGGCCCTGCAGGGGCAGCAGCGAAGCCCAGAGCAGGAAACTCAGGGTGAAGCCTGGCTTGGGAGCGGCGTGGCCATCAGGCTGGGGGTGGCCACTGTTGTGTGTGGTCCACCTAGTGCCCGGGCCCCCCACTCTCCCTGGCCCCAGAGGCACTCGGGTGGCCAGCAGGGTCTCATCCACTTCTGGGACAGAACGCTCAGTCGGGGGCCCTAGCGTGCAGCCGCACGCTCTCTGAGGGCAGGCCTGGCAAACACCCCGAGAAACGCCACGCTTGCCCTCGACTTGTCCAGGCTGGCGGGCCACCCAGGCTGACGCTGCCCCCAGGCCGAATCGTTTTCTCTCCATGGAACTTCAACAAGAAGCATCGCCTCCACCAACCCTAAGTACCAAAGTTACCCACAGGCACCAGTGACCCCCCCCAACCCCGCACCCCAAGGAACATACAAATAAATGGCAGAGGTAGCCGGTAAACAAGAGTTTGTGAACCAACTGGTCAGGGGCTGGTGTGGCCACACCTGTGGGTGGTGAGGGGCCCCTGAGGCATGTGCATCTGAGCCTGGAGGCTCAGGCAGGCTTCCTGCAGACCCTCTAGTGGATCTAAACCCCCTAAAACCCCACCTGCCTGTCCCAGCTCTCAGGGTGGAGGTGTCAGGCCAGGGAGTCTCACCTCATGTCCCCAAGCTTCCGGCTGATGGCAGAGCCCATGGTGGACAGGGCTGCTGAGGTCTTCTGTCCTGCCTGAGAGAGGGTTTCCTGGGTCTTCTTGTAGCTGGAAGGAGAAACACCAGTTAAACCAACCAAACAGAAGGCGTAGCCATGCCTCCCCACACCAAGGACAAGGCACCCAGAGAAAAGAGGGGGCGGTCAGGGCGGTGAGAAAGCCTGGCCACCAGGAAGAGGACACGTGTCCTGTCTCAGGGCCCCCAGGGGACTGCATGAGGGACAGATGCAGCACTGCCAGGTCACGACCCCCCACCCTGTAATAACACCGTTTTCTGCTCTTCCTGTAATGCAGGCTCCCCTCCGTGGAAACTTACTTGCCCCACCCCTACAGCAAAGAGGCCCACAGAGCCCAGGGCCTGCGGCCAAGCAGACCAGCCCCTCAGGCCCTCCTGGGGCTTCTCTTTTCTCTTCTCGCCTAAGACAGTCCTCTGAGGACAGAACAGCTCAACCACACCCACAGGGGATGCAGCCGGCAGTGCGGCCTGTGCCGGGCCAGCCTTCAGACCCCGAGCAGCCCCTCCAGCCCTCCACCCTCCTGTTCTGCATCTACCATGTCCTTTGAGAACTGGTTCAAGGGGGTGGTCTTGGCGGAGACGGCCTGTTCCACACCCTCCTGCCCCATTCACCCACAACAAGATGGCTCGTGACCTCAACGGCAGTGGCACAGGCGCGGGCAGGGTGCCTGGGCCACAGGGACGGCAAGGACACCCTCAGGCCCAGGCTGAGAGCCAACACCTACAGCTGCCAGCACCCCACCCAGCCCCCCGTCCAGCCCCCACCAGAAACAGAAGACACAGCAGCCTGAACCCAGGAGCTCCTTTCTAGCCAAACTGGCAACCCCACAACAATGGCTCGAGATGGTAGGGCTCCGGAGACGCCAGCCGGCTCCGGCCCTCCTGGCACCCCCAGGTCACAGGGGGCTGGCTCGGACAGCACCAGCAGTGGGGCTTCCAGGCCCCTTTCCCATCCACCCCACATCGTCGCCCTCGGGAGGCCCCACGTGAGCGCCTGCTACCCGCCTCCCTCAGGCCAGCCTCCTACCTGGTGCCCTGCACTCCCCGTCCTGTGGGGACGGCCTGGCCCCAAGCACCCTGGAGGGGCCTCCCTCCCCTCAGCTGCAGCCACTCACAGCACAGCAGGGCCCGGGCCTCAAAACACGTCGCTTCCCAGCAAGAGTTTGGAAATATCTTGAAATCGCTAAGACATTTGAGTTTATCTCAGTTTCCAGAAGGTCAGTGATTCTGGAACACAGTTAATGACAAGGAAAAAAAAATTTCTAAAATCCTTGCCGAAAAATCTGCTTCTGCGTTTTCTGGATTCAAAAACTAGTAAGAGGCCTCATTCTGAACCCAGGCCTTAGAAAACCCTGACAACGAGAAATTCCTCCCCCAGTGATAGTCTGACACGATCACAGAACTTAAGTGAACAGGAACTCAAAGTCCAATCACCTGCCCAGTGACCCAGGTATCTGGACAGCTGGGGCCTGGACAGGATCCCCCGGGCCGAGCGACAAGGTCCATTCTAGGCCACAGCAGATTCGTACCAAAACCCAAAGTCCACACCCTCCTTTCAGAGGGTTTCCACGCAGACTGTGGTCACAATTCTCCCAGGCGTCTTCTGACTTGAAGACGCCTTCACCCGGAGCTGCCACCTACACCATGGCCTGTCTCAGCGTCTCTCAAGACGGTGGCAACAGAAGTGGAGCATCCTGAGGGTGACCTAGCAGGGGGCCCAGGCACTGAATCACCAGCAGGAGAGGCGCGTGCTGTGGGCCACTCTGCAGGGAAGCACCCCTCTGGGACAGATGTGGTGCAGAGGCCAGGGCAGAGCCAGCGTCTGTGTCCTGGTAACTCAGCCCCACCCGTGCCTGAGAGCACCAGGCTGTGCGGCCCTGGCCGCTGCCCCTTTGGGAATTCCTTTCACCTTTTAGGAAGACAAAGGCCTCCTCCCAGGACCAGTGGGCGTGGCTGTCCGTCAGAGGGAGGCATCTGCTGGATGCTCCTCCTCCAGGATCCTCCCTTGGCGGGCCGTCTCCACCTGCCACTCGGTGGGGCCCGTGATCCCAGACTGCCTGGCCGGAGACTACAGCTCCCGGACCACAGTGAAAGCACAATCTTATTGTTGGTCTGCAAGGCTGGGAAGATACCATCCAGCCCCACCAGGCACCCCTTGACCACAGAGGAGCTACCTGAGAACAAAGCCACTGTGGGGAGAGTGGAAGGGGGAGGGACACAGGTTGGGAGCGCTGGTCGGAGCCCCGGGCAGAGGGCCTGGAGCTGGGGCTTCTCGCCAGGCAAAGCCTCCCCGTCCCTCCTAGGCTGACACTACCTGTAGCTGTGCTTTCTGTCACCTGCGACCAAAGAACTCAACATGCCAACGAGTGACTGTGCAATTTACTGGTGTCCACACAAAGCACGATTTTAGCTATGATCCACCTAAAAAAGGATCCCATTAGGTGATCACTTCACGACCAACAGAGCACGGCTGCTGAATCAACAGCTGGCCGAGGGAAGAGACCCCCTCCCAAACGGCATCAACCCACTCACGACAGGACCGCTGCACCAGAGCTAAGTGCTCGGGCTGCACACGCCCGCCTCCTCCCCCTGGGCGGCGCTCTCCGAAGGGGATCCACCAGCACACGGATCGCGAATCGCGAAAGACAGGGTGGCTCCGAGGCTCTGGACGAGGAACCCCAGCAGCGGTCTCCGGCAGCCACCGCTAGGGAGGCACCAGTCAGACGACCCCGAGAGTGCAGAGCAGCTGTGTCGCGTCGTCACCGTCCTGGGCTATCACTGCAGAGACGCCTCCAGCCCTGACAACTCTACCACCAGACTTGGGGCTAAGACCTCGTGGCCGCTGCCTGATGAAGCGCATGAAAAGGGCCATCCCACCAGCCACACCTGCAGGCCCAGAGCCACAGGGTCCGTTCAGAGGAGTCAGAACCGTGATCGTCAGAAACAGTATCCCAGCAGCTTCCCGTCAACTGGCTTTACAGAACAGCACTAAGATCTCCCAAGGCTATTTTCAGCTCTGGTCTGCACCGTGAGCCTGCCTGCAGCAACGGGCTGCCCTGCCAAGCCACGCAAACAGCACGAAACCCCAACCACCAGACCCACTCGGTGCCCGGCTCCCCTCGTGACCCCAGGCTGCAAAGGCTCCACGCACACAGCTGGCCCACCTGGGCTTCCGGGCACCTCCAAGACAAGCTGGGTCACAACCATTTCCTCTCAGCCCAACACAGAAGGGCTTTCTGCCCATGCCTTCTGGCAAGCACGACAGCACTTCCTTCTAAGCGAGACCTCCCAGAAGGTGACTATTTTAAAATACTGCAGGGGCTTCCCTGGTGGCGCAGTGGTTAAGAATCCGCCTGCCGATGCAGGGGACACGGGTTTGAGCCCTGGTCCGGGAAGATCCCACATGCCATGGAGCAACTAAGCCCGTGCACCACAACTACCGAGCCTGCGCTCTAGAGCCCGCGAGCCACAACTACTGAAGCCTGCGCACCTAGAGCCCATGCTCCACAACAAGAGAAGCCACTGCAATGAGAAGCCCGTGCACCACAATGAAGAGTAGACCCCACTCGCCGCAACTACAGAAAGCCTGCGCACAGCAACGGAAGACCCAACGCAGCCCAAACCTAAATAAATAAATAAAATCTAAAAAATAATAATAAAATGAAATACTGCACCACCCAGTTCAAAGGCTATACCCAGAACGGAGCACGAATGAAGCGCTACCATCTTGTTTAAGAATCTCAAATAAGACGTCGGGAGTCCTTCTGGACCAGAGGTCTGTCAGACACACAGAGCTACCCATGAGGGTTCTGCGCTCTACTTATTTTCTGTGTGGCTGAGAGCTTGGAGTTTCTCAGGCCAAAGGAGCTCCTTCGAGATCTGACCCGCATGGCCCACGCTGCGCCCCCAGCTCAAGAGCCACCCCTAAGTGCAAGAGACCCTGAGAGCACCACAGCTGGAGCCAGGTCTGCAGGGGAAGGAGAGGGAAAAGCGCCATCAGCATCAGTCCAGATGGCGCCCAAGGTGCATCACCAGCCAGACGTGGCCTAAGCTCAGCTCCGGCCTCTGATCTGAGGGACACACATCAGGCAGGGGGAAGTTTTCAGTGTGGTCTGGTGGCGGAGTGAACTTCCTTCAGCGTCTGCACCCTCTTCCAGAAGCATTTAAAGGACAGTTTCTTTTGTGTTTGAGAGAAGAAAAATTATATTAAAAATAAAATAGCCAAGAAACACCACAGCTAGGTCTGAGCCAAGTGTGCACAGCCTCCCTGTCCCTCAAAGGTGTCAGGAGGGGAGAGGATGGAGGTGCCGGCAGCAGAGGCACTCACAGGTCCGACTGGGTCACTTTCTCATTCCACTCTCCAAGTTTCTCAGAAGTTTTCACGTAGCTAAAAACAGAAAGTCTGTGGTAAATGATTTAGAAAAACTACTTCAACTCAGGTTTCAAACTGGCAAGTGACATTCCAGGGAAAACAGAGAAGGACCACTTGGTAGGAAGACTGAACGTTCAGCCCGCTTCTGCTCAGCACCGGCTCTGCAGGCCCAGGTGAGGCATCTGCAGGCCCAGCCACTCTCCTCATGCCGAAGGAGGGCCTGCTCACTCGACGGAAGCTGTGTCTTGGGGAACAGCTGGGAGGAGCAAGGAGGGCACAGCCCATGGCCCCAACACAGCCACCCTTTGGGGTTCAAGGCCTACAGTTTCCTAGCACAGAGAACTGGGCCTTTCCTAGGGCAGATTTATGAAAATTGACTTGGTCTTCCTGTGGGAACCTGGCTTCTCAGACAGTGGGAGACATCTCCCATCCCCCCACCTTGGAGGATGCGTTTCAGAGGAGCCACACAGCCGCACTACCCAATGCAGAGAGCTGCGGCACGGAGGGTCTGGGTCAGAGGTCCTGACCACGCCACGCCCACGAGAAGGACTCATGTCCACAGACTCGCGTCGGCAGACGCTGACCTGTGGGGACCGCGGAAAAGCGGCCCCGTGAGGCGCCCAGCTCGCGCCTCGCCAGTGGGGAGAAAGCGGCCCCGTGAGGCGCCCAGCTCGCGCCTCGCCAGTGGGGAGAAAGCGGCCCCGTGAGGCGCCCAGCTCGCGCCTCGCCAGTGGGGACCCCGAGACGCTCTTCTGGTCAGTTTCGGCCTGGACAACTAGCTAGCACGTCCGCCGCCTTTAAAAACACGTGCAGACGCTACACTCTTCGAATAAATACCAATTCAGTTGCTGGCAAGGATTCAGGGCCCCCAGCTGGCTGCTTCCAAGCGGCACACTCGCTGACCCTGCTCCCAGGAGGCCCCTCTCCCCCAGGACTCAACGCCCATCAAGCAGGTAGAGCAGACACTCACGCGTTAGACACCTGTACATCGTGCCAACCCCTGGACAGGTTCTGCTTCAGGCCCTCCAAGGTAGAAAGGCCCAGCCTCCTCTTCAGCTCTCCACAGTGCCTCTCCTTGGCTGCCAGCACCTGGCGCAGAGTGACAACTTCCTCCTCCACCTGCAAAAGCACGGTTACCAGGACTCAGCCACCACTATGGCAGGAAGTGACCACCATCCTTACACACGTCGCAGTGAAGGCCTTCTCAGAATCACCTAAGAATTCTCCATTTACAGAAACACAGCTCGTCTTAGGAACAGTCTACAGCAGGCATCGGTTCTGTTTGTATGTGGCACCAGCACCTCGACTTCTTCTGGAGAACTGTCCCGCCCCCCTAAGCCGAGTGTTCTGGCGGGGCTACTGACCACAGTGCCCACCCGTGGATGACAAGCAAGGCCTGTCGGAGCTCTTCCCTGGGACTAGGAACGGGTGTTAGAAGACAGCAGCCCCTTTCTGTCCAGGCTCCGGGTCTGGGTGTGAGTAACAGAAGGTGGGCGGGTTGGCAGCCAGGCCCCATCTGCACCATGGGGGAATTCCACACGTCGGGGGAAGGAAGCAGAGCTGACAGACGGATGGGTGGCCAGAGAAACAACCCTTATGACAACATTTGTGTCCCAAGGTCAGCTGCCGGCCTCGGCAAAAGCCACTTACAGAAGCCCAAAGAAAATTCTCTTTTCTGCTTAAAGTAATTTGAGTTGGGCAACAGAAAAAATCTTGACAATAACGACCAGAACCTTCTCATGTCTCAAAACAAAGAGTGAACTACAGAGAGGAGCATCCTTTAGAGCCTTCCTACTTTAGATTCTCAATACTTCCTGCTTCTTCCTGCTCCTATGTGAACAGCTACTCTAAAAAAAAAAAGTCCCTTTCTTAAAAAAATGACTGTTTGGGTTAAGGCACTAACAACAGCCTAAAGCCCTATATATCACTAGATTCTGCTTTAGAAAATACTGAAAAAGAAACGATTCAAAACTACAGGATCATCTAAGGCCAAACTATTACCAGTCACCCCAGCAGTGACACTCGGTGACTCGAACTTTCCATTTATGGTGCTTTGGGCACATGGGCTTAAGGGCACGTGGACACGCAAGCTGAAATTTTTAAGAAACACAAGAGCTTCTTCATTTTGCAATTCACCTCTGAAAAAAACCTTGTGGTTTTATTCTCTAAACCAACATGTCCTGAAATAAAAGGCAAAACGTAAGTCTCCTGGGACTTCCTGCTGCTTCTCCTTTAACCTCCGTTCAATTCAGAAAGGGCGGCTTCCTCTATGGTCTAAAACCTGGTCCTGAGGCTGGGTTTGTCTGCATGACCAGCTCTGCTCAGACCCAGGCCTGGACCCAGGATGTATCAGGACGGGCTTGTTTCCGAAGACGGAGCAGAGAACTGCAACAAGCGTGCTCCAGCCTCTGCCTGACTGACGCCAACAAGTTCATTTCCCCAGATTCTGGAATCTCAAGTGAGTCACTATTAGACTCTGTATCACACCATAAAAAGAAACTCTCTTGGCAGTTAGTCTGAATAAAAATTATACGCAGACACTTTTGTTCTTAACTCCTATTTCCTCTTAAAGAGCTCTCACTTTAAAAAGATCACACGAAACGCTTTTTACAGAAGTATTTTAAAAAGAAAAATGAAGATCCAGGGACTGATATATCCATGGGGGTCTTGAAAATGTCGTGTTGATTCCAAAAGAGAAACTCCCAGCAGATGGTGTGCTCCAGCAGCTGCCCCATGCGGACATTCTCCTCATGGAACCCCTACAAGGTGCCAGACACACGCCAGCCAAGGGCTGCAGAGGGCAGTTTCTGTGGGGCTCCAGGGACAATCTCCCAGGGCAATTTCTCCAGAGCACAGCCAGCACTCTGGCCCCTTATTAGGCTGGGAGGGCCTCACAGTCACCCCCGGAGGGACAGCCACGACACAACACCTTTGCAAGCTCAGCCCTGAGCTCCTCCGCCTCGGCATCTGTCAGACCCTCCACAGCAGGAGCCTGGGCAGCCACCGCTGTGTCGACAGGGACATCCGTCATGGAGTCGGAGAGCAGACCTTTGTTAGGAGAATTCAGGTTGATATCTGCCAGAGACAAAATGCAGTCAGAGAGCATCAAATAAGAAGTCACAGAGGAAGAGAGGACAGAGGTCTCCACCGAGGGAGAAAGCAAGGGTGCAAGGGCAGGTTTAGGAGAAAGGGGCGGGGGACCCGTGGAGACAATGCCTCTTCTCTGAAAGGTTCTGCAAAGATGGTTTTGGCCACCAGACTGGGAGCAGCCACATCTCAGGCCACCCAAGTTGCTTCTTCAGGTTCTAGAAATGCTGGCACAAGGCAGCCACTCCCTAAATCTGGTTCCTTCTGTAAGAATACTATCTTCACAGACAGGAAACCTTTGTTAAAAACAAAGCCGCTGGATCTAACAGCTCTTCCATTTTTTAGCGTGAAGGAACTTAATACAGCTGTAAACACTACCAGCACCACTTTCCAATCAGCTGCTCGGCCAGGGCGCAGGCTAAGATTACACACAAGGAACACAGTCATCCAGCCCCTGTGGGGAGTCAGCAAAACAAAATCCGTTCAGTTCATCCTCGACCCTCACCCCACAGCAAGAAGGCTGCGGCGGTGTGCAGAGGGCACTGCCTCCTCACACCTCTGCTACACCCAGACCAGGATCGAACCCCTGCGTCACGTTTGTTCTCCACGTTAAACGCACTTTCCTGTATGCACTAGAAGGTTACAAGAAAAACATGTCTACGTCAGTTCTTTCCAATTCCAAATGCAAGGCCGTCGTTGTTTAGTACATTATACAATCAGCATTGAAAACATCTTCCCTTTTGATCCGCACGTTCTGTGAAGAGACGGGCTCTGTATGGTGTTTGGCACATTTAAAAGTAAATTAAAGGGAATTCCCTGATGGTCAGTGGTTAGGACTCTGCGCCTTCACTGCCGAGTGCCCACGTTCAATCCCTGGTCAGGGAACTAAGATCCCACAAGCCAAGCGCAGCATGGCCAAAAAAAAAAAAAGAAAGAAAAGTAAATTAAAGGCGCAAAACAGTAAAAGTGTCTTTAACTGCAGGTATGTTTGTCTACTCTAGAAACCCTAGAATCTGCTAAAAATAGGCGAAATGCCCGTAAAACCAAAGACACTCTGTTTAGCTGGCCGTGTCATTCCCTTCACATGTCCCACAGCTGGAGCCATGCACTTCTGTGGTGCTCTAGAAATGTTCACTAAATGAAGCTTTTCTTTTTAATCAACAGATTTCAACATTTAACTGAGATCAACCTACGCGGCTTTACTTCATCGTTCGTACCTGCTGTGTTGACCCTACTCAAATTCAGTAAGTGCCTCGAGATCCCTACAACTTTTCTATTCTTAAAAAACAAATAAAGGCCCTCAGCCACTGTCTGCTTATAAAACTGTGTGCTCACCCAACATGCTGTGCGCTGCCCAGTCTCTGGGTGAGACCAAGCTCGGTACCCCCTGCAGGCAGACGCTATTCACACCCTGACTCAGAGGTGACCAAGGTCCTTACCAAAGGACCTACAGAGAGAATTAGCAGGGGCTGCTGCAGTAGGCAACACTAGGGGGCCAGAGCCCCTCACCTGGGTGAATCTCAGCTCAGCCTGTATAATCATCTGCAAAATGGGGTTTTTTTGGACCATTATAAAAAGGTTATTGCGAAAATGGAAAAAGATCTGAGAAACAGGCTTGGAATGGTGTCTGGCACATAGTAGGTGCTCAGTAAATGTTTTCTGTCGTTCTCGTGACCGGAACCCCACGCTTGTGACGAATTCTAAAGTTTAATTAATATGCTGACACAGATCAAACGATAGAAAAGCACCCTGAAATCATCCAGTGTAGTTACATCAACGTAGGATTAGCACTCCCTCTAGAGCCCCAGGATGGAAGACAGACTCGTACCACCTCCTCAAGATCTTAAGCTTCTGGGCCCGCTCCACACCCCCCAGCGGCCACCTCCAACTAGTCTGGGATGTCAGTTCCGGAAACAGGCCTGGTATGCTGGGTGTGCCCCTGACTCACTGCACCCTTCCCCCTCCAGACAACTCTGCAGTAGGCTGGGCTCCGAGCTGCGTTGCCACCCAAGGGGCGCTGCGCCCAACGCGAGGACGGCGTCGCCTCCCTTCCCCTCCCCGGGCGCCGCGCACGGCACCTCGGCCCGCATCCAGGGCCGGATGGGGTGTCCCCGAGGGCCCTGCGCAGGGACTGAGGGCGGCCCGCCGGGCAACAGTCGGGCGGGGGCAGAGTGGGAGCTACCCGGAGTGACGAAACCCAACGCTCTGGGGCGAGGGGAGGGCGCTGGGGAACCAGTGCTCAGAGCGATGCCAGCGGGGGCGGAACACCCGCCAGGAGCTTCGAGGCCGCGCGCGTGGGAGAGGAAGAGGTGCCGCGGGACGGGCGGGCGCAGGCGGAGGGGCCCAAAGGCCGCCACGCGGCGCCGGGCCCGCGGGTACCTTGGCCGGCGGAGTCCATGTTTAGGCGGCGGCCGGGCCGCAGCTGGCGTCGAAGCCGGGGTCGCGGGCGCAGTGGGAACCAAGCGGGCCGCACCAGGTGTCGCTCGCCGCTTACGCACCAGCCAGCTGAATCGCCTCAAGCGCCGCGGCATTACGTGATCAACAGCGAGACGACCCACTTCCGCTTTGACGCGCGCTCCGCCCCCCCCCCGTCCCGCCCCCACGAGCGGTGCCCAATGAGGGAGGTGTTTTGGCCTAGTCCCGGTTCATCAGCTTAATATGATTGGTCGAGGCTGCGGACGAAGCCGGAAAGGGAGGCCGGTCCACCAGCGAGAAGCACAGGTAGAACGGTCTTGAGGTGCACGGAGTAAGGTGGGAACTGGGAGGACCGTGCAACATGGCGCTACGGGATCCCGGAGGTGGGCCTCTTGGAGGTCTCCAAGGTGTTTGCCCCTGCCTGCGAGCGCCACGGCTCACGTACTTCGGCGGGTCAGACTCAGGCCGCTTGCGTTCCCTCCGAGGCCTGACCCACTGACCTTGGGGCTCTTTTTTTTTTTGCGTCTGTCCTTTTTGTAGGGATTTTAAAGTTGTATGGGGGTTGCGCAGAAAAAGGCGCGACCACGAGTTGCTCTCTTCTGGCTGGAGGCGCCCTTCGACCCCGTGTTCTCTCACTTCCTTTTCACAGCAATCCGGTGAGACAGATGGGGCCCTCCCCACTTTACAGATGAGAAAACTGAGGCCAGAGTTACTTGCCCATCACTCAGCTAGTTGCTTCCTGCAGACTCCGGAGAAGGGTTTGCCAAACTTGTCAAAGGAGAGGTGTGTAGCCATTAGGCAACCCGGTCCCGCTAAAACAAGTCCCACGACTACCCTTCCTTGGCTACTAATTGCCTCTGCAAGCAATCCGTTAGTGCAGGGGCCCGGGCTGCACAGCAGAAGGTGAGCGGCGGGCAAGTGAGCGAAGCTTCATCTGCTCCCCACCGCTCGCATTACCGCCTGAACCTTTCCCTCCCCCTGTCCGTGGAAAAGTTGTCTTCCACGGAACCAGCCCCTGGTGCCAAAAAGGTTGGGGACCGCTGCTTTAGTGGTATTCAAACCCTTGAGGATCTGACCCTTCTGGACAGCATTCCCCCTAACAGCCAAGCCACCCTGCAGGTACTAATCCCTAGGAAGGAAACCCATTCCTTCACCTGGCTAACTCCTCTTACTGTCTCAGCTCAAAGCTCACCTTCTCCCCATAGGTCTTCCTGGTACTTTAGGTCACCTTAAGTACCTGCTTCTGCTTGCACTGGCCCAGGTGCATCCAGGCCAGGTCCTGCTCTGGTGCTGTCAATTATATGCCTGCCCCACTTGCCTTCTTTCAGCTTTTCCAGAGCTTCTAGCTGGAACCACCCTGGCCAGCCCCTGTCCCCAGGGGTTGAGGACAGCCAGTAGGCCCTGCTTCATACAATTAAGGGCAGGTGGTAAGGATGCGACTGCATTACAGGTGGTGGTGGGCAGAGGGCTTGTCTCTCATTTTGTATGGCATCCCTGAGCCAGGAACAAAGCAATGAGTGATCAGTGCAGGTGTGTCTGTAGTCCCACCTGGACTGCCTGCCACTTACTCTGAGTCTGTGGTTCCACGGTGAACCCCATCCTGTAGAAGCCAGGAATGGGGCTGGGGGAACCCTATGAAGCAGCAGCATCGCACTCCTGGGGAGGTCCAGCTGCTAAGACTTTTACAGCCCTTCCAAAGCCAGTGTTCTTTCATAGTTAGAGGCGACTTGCACAGACGCTTCAACACTCATCTTTCCCAGAGTCATCCTGTAACCCAGGCCAGGTGAAGGACGCCTCCTGTTGTCCCACAGCCCATGTTCACACCATCCTTTCTAGGTGATCAAGGCACCCATCACACAGTGTTGCCATAAACTGGGTCAGGTTAATCTTTGCATTCCCCTTAGGAGCTGGGAGCAGACTGGGACCGTCCACAAATGTTGGAGGGAGGAAGAGAAAGGAGGGAAGGGGATGCTCCAGTGAGGGAGAGTGCCAGATCTGCCAGGTCCCTATGCACTGCCCCACCCTCCCCCAGACACAAGGTGGGGATCCCAGGCGGGGATCCCAGGCAGGGCCAGCTTTACTGGTTTGGGGTGGGGGTTGGGAGAAGGGACACGCAGAAGCACAGTCTACAGCCTCCAGGGCAACTAGAAGTCCTCAGGTTCCAGCGGACTGCAGTGGGTCGCCTCCACGTTCTTGAGGTGCTGGCGAGCCAGGAACCGCGCGAGCTGCCAGCGCCGCCGCCGGCTCAGGCCCTGGCCCACTAGCCAGGGGAAAGCGAGCCCGTGCGGGCCCCAGGCCTCCTCGTCCTCCTGCCGATCCTCGCAGCGCGCGCGGTAGGAGCGCAGCAGGGCTAGGCACCAGTCGTCGTCCACGCGGTAGCGCGCGTAGAAGGTGGCCTCCTGCGCCAGGCTGCCGGCACGCAGCCATAGGGTCACGACAGTAAGGCCCTCGCGCGCCATCACGGCGGGGTAGCGGTGCGGCAGCAGCGCAGGAGCAGCTCGTTGCTGCGGTGGCCCTCCACGTCGCCCGACGGCAGGGGGCGCAGGGGGCCCGAGGTGCTGACCACGTCGTCCGGCGTGCGCCGGAGCAGCAGCACCGGCCGGGGTAGTGGCATAACTGCTCGGCCACGTTGAGGTTGAAGTGCTCGCGCACCGTGCGCACCACCAGCCCCTTCCAGCTGTGGGGCTTGACCTTCAGCGCCAGCGGCACGAGGTCGTCGAAGGTGGCATCGAGCACCAGTGCGCCCAGCTCCGGGTACCTCATGGTGGCCCACGAGGCCGTGAAGCCGCAGATGGACCAGCCGTAGACCACCACGTGCGCGGGCGGGAAGTGCAGGCGGTACAGCGCGTACTTGACCACCACGTCCATGGCGTTGGCGTCGCGCTGAGGGAACGGCGCGCCCGTGCTGCCCCCGAAGCCCGGGTGGTTCCAGCCCAACACCGAATAGCCGGCCTCCAGCGGCGCCGACAGACAGCCCATCTCGTAGAAGCCGGCGTTGCCCTCGCAGCAGATGGCGAGGCGCAGGCCGCGGCCATGGCTGCCCAGGCGCTGGCGGCGGTCCATGAACATGGTGTCGATCTCGTTGCCGTCACAGGCCACCAGCTTGGCGCACCGGCCGCGGTAGCGGTCCACCAGGCGCTCCTGGCCCTGCTGCAGGAGCGGCAGCAGCGCGCGTGTCATCAGGAACATGGAACTAGGGTACACGAACCAGCGGCCCACCGAGTGGGCCAGCACGTAGCTGGCGAGCTGGCCGGGCAGCTCACTGATCTGCTGCAGGAGGCACTGCGCCTGGCTGCGCGCCCCGCGGGACGGCCGCCCCTGCACGTCTTCGCCCAGCGCCGCGCCCTGCAGCAGCCACATGCCCGCCGCGGCTGCCGGGCACGTCAGTCCCCCGGTGACCGCTGTGGCCCCCGGCGGCGGCGGCGGCGTGCACGTCATCCCAGCGGAGGTCCACAGGCCAGCTGCGGAAGTTGTAGGTGTAGTTTGCTGTCAGGTAGATCTTGAACAAGTGCACCAGTGCCTTCACGAAGCAGACGACACGCATGGGCGCCGAGGTGCTGGGCCCCGACAGACAGCCCTAAGGCCCAGTCGCCGGGCCGGGTCGCGCTTGCAGTGGGAAATCTAGGTCCGGCTTGGAGTGCGGTGTCAGGGCCGCGCGCGCGCGCGCGGGCGCGCGTGGCCACCTCGGGACGTGCCTCCTCAGGGCTTGGCCCTCGTGGCCTTTATGACCTGGGCCCACGGGGGCCCAGGGGAGGCGTCCTCTGCCCGGCGTGGGCCGGCTTTGTGAGTCACCGTTGCCCGGGAGAGGCGGCACTCTGTGGTGGGCGCACAAAGGGTTCCCGGGCGTGGTGGACCGCGCCCTCCCCCAACACCCCCGCCCGGGCCACAGCCTCAGGACCCTGGCGCGGCCACACCCTCGCCAGGCCCTCTTTGGCCCGCATCCTCCCGGGGCCTCATTAGCCTCTCACCCACCCCCAAGGCCACCTCCACCCGGGCCTGAGCAGCGTCTGGTCCCCTCCTCCTTGAACTGTAGGTGGACACCCAGGCCAGAAATCAACAGTGCTGACCTCTTCCTGGGTCTCACCGGGAAAAATACAGGGCTGCCCATGGCCCTGAACCCCCGCCACCTCCAGAGGCGCCTGCCCTGGTGGGAGAGGGAGCAGAGACAGGACGAAGCAGCCCTGGGGATCAGGCTGTGTGAGAGTCTGCAAAGGCTACGTGGGACCCCCAGCGGGCCGGCCAGGGGGAGCAGCGAGGCTGGCTGTGGGGCTCTTTGCTCACTTGCCTGTGCCCCTGCCCTCCACACCTTCCTTCCCAGGAAAGGGGGTGAGCGCAGGCTGGAAACCTCCCCCCTGCCCGCCCCTGCCCCCCGCACCCCCCCAGAGCCGTTCTGGATCCTCTTTCACTGACGCCTGCAGAGGCAATGACCTTCTCCAGGGGGGTCGTGCCTGGCCAATGTTCCTCATTTTCAGCCCCTGGTCGAGCTCTCCTCTCCCTGAAACCACCCCACAAGATGTCCCTTCTCCTTTTCTGGAGGGCTCTCGTGGGTTCTCCTTTCTCTCCTGCACCAAAGTGGGCCTGCCCCCCTGAGGGCAGAGAGCAGGGCAGAGTCCATGGGGGGAGGCAGAGAAGAGCCAGGTTCCGGGGGGCTCCTTCAACAGTTGCCTTGACCTGAAAGGGAGTTTGGCAAACCCACCTGGGCCCTCGGAACCCAAGAGGCCTGCCTTGGAGACCCCAGCCCTCTGGGGAGGGGGCGCCAGGCCCCAACAAGTCCTCTCTGCTCTACTGCCCTGTGCAGCTGAGCTGGGGCATTGCTGGCCCAGTCACCTGCCACCAGGCTTGGGACACAACTGAGGACGGACGGCTGCTGTCCTCCGGGGCTGGCGGGCAGGAGGGGTCAATGGGCAGAGTGAGTGAGTTGAGAGGTTTGAGTATCCATCCCCCCAACCCCTGTTTCCAGGTAAAATACAGAACACCCAGTTAAATTTGAATTTCAAATAAACAACCAATACTTTTTTTGAGTATAAGTATGTCCTAAATATTGCATGAGACATACTCATATTAAAGTATCATTTATCTGAAATTCAACTGTAATTGGATATCCTGCTTTTTGGTTTGTTATTTTTTGCTAAATCTGGCAACTCTACCCCCAGCGCCCCTCCCCCAGGCGCTGAGATTCTGATCTTCCTGATTATCCAGCTCCTATCCCAGACTGGGTCGCTTCACTCATCAGTTAGGTCCTGAGGCCCAAGGGGGTGGCCCAGAGTCCACAGGCCAACCTGGGTGAGGGCTCCGCCCCTGTTCCTTCTGCCCTGAGAGCACTTCACTTCTTTACTAGGTCCCGGGTGGCAGCAGGGGCAGTGGGGGGACCGCCCCAGGAGGGAGCCCGCAGGGTGCCCTGCCTGGGGTCAAGGGATGGGCAGAGCTGCCCATGGGGATTGGTGGTCCTGGTGCACCTGAGAAGTCTGCCCCGGCCCCAAGGTTAGGGGGGGCGTGTGGGCGTTTACTCTCCTAGGGACCTCTTTCATAGACTCATATCCTGGGGTGGGTGGGGGGGTACGTGCAGACCCAGAGGCTCCAGGCTCACTTCGCGAGCCCTCAGGAGCGACCCCGACAGCAGAGCAGAGGCCTCGTTCTGTGCTCAGCCCGAAGCCAGGCGGACGTAGCGGCCACGGTGGGGCGGCCCACAGGATCGTCTGCACGGTATGGTGGACACACCACATTTTGTGCTGATTCCCCGGGGAGAGGTGGGGCATGGAGAAGCAGCGTCCTCCTGAGGGTAGTCTCCCATCTTGGTTGGAAATAGAGGCTTCCCTTTGGCCGGGCCCACCTGCCCTTGGCTCCCCCGGCAGAGCAGGAAGCTTGGAGGAGGGGGAACAGCCAGAGACCGGATTCTGGGGGGCAGAGGTCAACGGGCTGGGGCTGCTGGCCCCCCGGAGCCCTTACCCTGTGTCTGGCTTGGCCCCTGACCCCACCCGCCCTGCCCCCAGCCCACAGGAGCCCAAGTGCCCCAGAACCACCAGCTCTGTTGAGACAGGAAAGCACATGACAGGAAGGGAGTCCTCCTCCTGCCGTCCCCTCTCCAGAAGAGCCCCCAGACTGGACCAGTTGCAGCAGCAGTGACCTCTTGTGCCCCCCCCCCGCCGGCCCCGGTCTGCTCAGGGAAGGTGGGGCTGTGTCCCCAGTTTTCGGTGCTCAGATGGAAGAGGCCACCCCCCAGTGTCCACCGGGAAGACATCTGAGCGTGCGTCCCCCCTCCCCCACCCCCTCCTGCAGGGCTTGGCTGGGGTCTCTGACCTCTGGCCTCCACCCCACAGGGCTCCCACCCTCCCCCACTGAGCAGGACTCCCTCCTGGCCGGTTGGGCTCAGCTTCCCCAGAGGCCCCGATGTAGGCTGCCAGCCTCCAAGGAGGAAAGGAGGGAGAGAGGGAAAACCAGTCCCAGAGGCTGGAGGGGCGGCGGCAGGATCAGAGCCCCTGGCAGAGGGTGTCCAGGCTCTGGGGGCAGCACCGGCCCTGGGAAAGCTGGAGCCGCCCCACGGGAGGGGGAGCTGAGTCTGCACAAACGCCTCTGCTCAGGAAATGGGGTGCAGGGAAGGTAGGGGGTGGCTCGGAGCCCGAGGACAGGAGGGGACGTTTCCTGGCGGATGCGGGGTCAGAGAAGGGGCGGAAATGGCCAAGACAGCTGCTGAACATCTGGAATCACAGAGAGTTACCGGCGCCCTCAAGGATGGCGGGGTTTGTGGGGAGCTGTGCACACCCCCGCCCTCTCCTCCTGCCTTCCTGCGGGTCAGTCTCAGCCTCCCCTCCCACTGTCCCCCCCATCAGAGTAAAGCCTGAGTTGGGGTCAAGAGCCCTCCAGGCCAGTCGGACGGGGGCCTCCTTCCCCGGGGGCTCGACCCCCTGGCTGGTGCACGGTGTGTGCAGGCCACAGCCGCGCTCCTAGGGTGGTCCCCGGGGCCCCATGCACGACTGGAAGCATCAGTGCACACTCGGAGCCCCGTGTTGCTGCTGGCAGAGCCCCTCGGGGCGGACCTTACCCTTTCCACTCCTGCAGCCCCCACTCGGGGCTTGATGTAAGGCGATGGCTGCATTATGTTACGCAGTGTCACACAGGCTCCCTGCCACGAGTCAGGCAGAGTGTACGAAAGGTGACCGCGCTCTCCAAGCCCCTCTCTGGTACCCAAAAGTCTTAACCTTTCTCTACTTGCCCACAGACATGCCCACCTACAGGCCTGTGAGCATCGCCGCATGCCCGCAGCTGGCCAGTGGCCCCTCCTCCCCATGTGCAGACACTGATGCCCCAGCGTACCCTCTGCTGGTGGATACCCAGGTTTCCAGATCTTCCCCTTCGGCGTGGCTGCCAAGCACACCCTCGTCTGAGGACCCTGCCCCTTGGCGATTTCCCCGCCATACCCGAGTCCTAAGAGTGCGCCAGGGTGTGGCCAGATTGCTCTTCCAAAAGTCTGCGCCGGCCTGTGAGTCATGTGGGGAGCTGTCTCTGCAGCAAGGCCAGGGAGTGTGGTGGTTTAGTATTTGCTGGTCTACGTGTGTATAAGTTTAATGAATGTTGACGGATCCTGACCCGCTGACCAGGCACCAGGAGCCATTCCATCAGTCAGGCAATCCAGTCCTGCTTTTTGCCCGCTGCCCCTCGGAGGTCCCTCACCTGTGGGACCCCTGGGCTGGCCAGCTTCTCTCGTGGTGGCCAGATGGAAACTGTGGCCTGGACCTCCGCCAGCCCTGGCTCTGGAGAGGGGAGACTGAGCGGGGCGGGGATGATGGAATGATGGCAAGGATGGGGTACCCTCGGCCTGGGAGTCAGGTCTTGGGGTTTGGGGGTGCTACGTGTTTTCAGCAGGAGACCCTGAAGACCAGTGATGATGGCGGGAAAGGGGATCACCACAGAGGGCCTGAGATGGCTCCTCGCCCACTTGCCCCAGCGACCCCCCTTCCCCCCACCCCCGAGCTGGAGCCCTGGTTCCTGCCCACAGAGCCTCTCCTGGGGACGCTGACTCCACTGGTGGGGGTCTCCAGGGGGCACAGATGTTGCCTTTCCCTCCTGGCTCCTCCAAGCCCCAGAACCATCAACATTTGTCTCCTGGTGTTGAGGCGGAAGGTGGGAGGTGTCTCCAAAGGGGCAACCCACACAGTGGTCCTTGGAGAACTCCGGGGGCGACCCTGGAGTCTCCCACACCGGTGCCCTGTCACCCTCCTCCTGACACTCCACTCCTCTTTGGAGGCGGGGCCGTTACTGGGACGCTCCCACTCTACCCCCAGCAGCATCCTGCGTCCAGGCAGCCACCCCAAGAGTGAAGAAGCAGGTGGGGGGCGTGGGTAGGGGTCTCAGGAGTGAGCCCTCGGCTCTCCTCTGGAGAGTGGGAGACAGCCCAGGCGAGGACTAGGTGGGGATCCCCTTGGCCTCCAGCCGAGACCCCCAGGGCCAGCCTTCCTGGGGCGTGGCTCTCCCACCTGCCCCGGTGGGTGGGCTGCAGCCAGCTTCCGCTTAGGCCCGGCGTCAGGGCTGGGGGCTCACGAGTGGGGCTCCTTCCTGACGCCGCCCCCCCCACACACCAGAGAGCGGAGGAGGGGGGAAGCGTCTGGAGGTTGGCGGGGGCAGAGTCAGCCCAGAGCAGGGGGGACCCTGCAAGGCCCCCGATATCTCCTGGGGTCTCTGGCACAGGGCCTGCTCTACCCTTCGGGGTGCGCAGCTGGGGGAGGGGGCTCTCCTTGGGCTGCACTGCCGGCATCTCCTGAGCGGATCTAGGTTACAGCCCTCGCGGCTCCTTCTAAGTCTCTTGCGCAGATTAAAAATGGCAACTGTCCTGGAGCTGACCCCAGGGGACCCTGGAAGTTTCCTCCACCACCCCCCCCACCCCGCCTGCTCACAGACAGTCTCTGTTCTCAGCGTCTGCTCAGCTCGGGGCGGCTGCTCTGAGGCGCTGGCTCCCCGCCCCTCTCGCCCCGCCGGTCTCTGGGGAGCTGGCGCGAGGTCAAGCCCACCGCAGCCCATCCAGCCCACCTCCGTGGAGGGTGTGGGCGGGGCCGCTCCAGGGCCCAGACAGGCAGGCCCTTCTCCCCCGTCCCTCCCCTCCCGGCTGCCCCGCTTCAGGCAGAAAAGTGGGGCAAGAACGGAGGGGGGAGGGGGCGGAAGGGAAGGTGTCCGCGCCCCCTCGCCACAGCCGGGGCCCTGAGGGGTCCAGGAGGGGCGCCCCACGTTGGCTCCGGAGGTTTCTAGGGGGCTGCCCTCCGGGGGGAACCCACTTGGACCGCACACACATCACACAGTCATGAAGGCATCACCACCCCCCGGCGGCCTGGCTCCGGGACAGGATCTGGGGGCCAGGAAAGCGTCTGGGCCTTTGCCCTAAGCCCACCCAGGAAGGCAGTGGGGCGGGGAGGACACAGAAGCAGAGAGGGCCCCCTTATCCCCCCCTTCCTGTTCCCCACCCGCCCTGGGGATCTAACCGCAGGGCTGCCCACCCAGCCACTTTGAAGCTGCTGGGGCTCCTGCGCCGGGCCCGCCCCTCAGGCTGAGCTGCGTGGGAGCCGGGAGTGACCACAGGGCTGCCAGCAGCCTTTGAAGTGCTGGGGCGAGGCCGCAGGAAGTGGGCGGTAGCCCACCCAGGCCCTGGACCCACCCCACCCGAGGACTGGAGCCCCTGCCCACTGGGCCCATGCACTGGCCACCTGGGCTGCCCAGGTGTACCCTGGTGTGGGGAGTTAGGGGGTCAACTCCCCAGCCTCTGGCGCCCAGCCCTCATTTTGCCCATGCTCCCTCGGGGGAAGCAGTGGGGCCAGGAGTCGGTCCCTCTCCCTCAGCTAAAAATAGCGGGGCTCAGGCTGGGTGGAAACCCCCCTGGCGGAGGAGGAAGGAGCGGGGCCACAGGGCTGGGGCCTGGCCTCGGGGAGTGAGGCTGGGCAGGAAATGCCCGGGTGCCCTGTGGCCCTGGCAGCAAAGGTTCCCTCAATGGCACAGCCCCCCGGAAAGTCCCAGGCGGTGCCTGGGACCCGCGTGGGGCAGGAGTCTCCCAGGTCCCTTGGGTTGGGCCTCGCATCCCGGGGGGGGTCCCCCATATCCCAGCTGGTGACCACTGCCTGGGCCTGGCCTTCCTGGCCCCCAGGAAGCCCGGATGGAGCTCGTTCTTCCTCCTCGGTCATCTCTGCGCCTGGTGGTGAGCTGAACAGCCCGCCTCCAATCCCCCCTCACTTTCCCAGCAAGCACCATTCACGGAGGGCCTGCTGGTGGGGGACAGGGCTGAGCACGGCACGGTCCACGGCTGCCCCGGGTGCTGGCTGAGCACAAGTAAGGGCTTGGCCTGAAGGAGGGCTTTTCGGGAGGGAACACCGGGTGGTCGCCAGCCTGGAGTGGGGAGGGCAGGAGACGAGACCAGGAAGGTGGCGAGGAGTTTGCAGCCTGGCCCTGGGAGAGGCCTGGAGCTGAAGGGAACTTGGCATCCTGGAGGAATAAGAACGAGGCCAGTGTGGCTGGAACCTGGGAGCGGGGGTACAGGAATGAGGCCAGGAATGGGGGACAGATCACGTGGGGCCTGGTCAACTGGGGAGAGGGGTTTGAGAGGAAGGCACTTCTCAGAAGCCACTGAAAGATTCAGCAAGAAAGTTCCAGACTCACGTTTGCATTTCAGAGCGGTCACTGCTTTGTGAAGGAGGGGCTGGGGCAGGGGCGGGGCTTAGGCTGGAGGAAGGCTCCGGTAGGCAGGGAGGGGCCAGCCAGGGGGGTTGTGTGAGCGGCGGGCACAGCGGCCTGGGGGGAGCGCGTGGGCCGGGTGTCAGGGTCAGCTCCCGGTCTGCTTTCTGGTGGCACCAGCCTCCCGGTTGATTTTCCGAGCGGAGAACAGCGGCTTAGGCGCTGGCAAGGAGAGAGTGGTACCAGGAGAGGATGGATACACTAACACTTCTGGTGTTCTCGAGAGAAAATATGAATTCTAAACAGGATAAGGAGGAAGCCAGAGAGGGGAAAGCCGAGTGTTCGGGAGAAAGGAGGGTTGTTCCTGGTGAGATGTCACAGCTGTGGGCGAGTGGGGGTGTGGCCACAGCGGGAGCTGGTGGGAAGAGTCGCTTCAGGGTGGGTGGAGGTTTAGGTGACAACTTGCTCCAAGGTGTGACTCTGGAGTGGGGGACTGGAGGTGTCTGGAGGTGGGGAGGTGGAGGGGACATCCAAAGAGGGCCCTCACGACGTCTCCACGGAGGGCAAAGGAGGCGTTTCTAGCCTTCACCGTCACAGACACCACCTCTGTCACGGCCAGCAGCCCCTGTCACTGTCCCCTAACCACAGTCACCTCCATCACCATCGTCACCTCTATTGCCCTCAGCGCCATGATCTCTTCCCATCAGCATCACCAAAATCCACCGTCCCAGGCACCACCATCACTGGTTCATTCACTCACTCACTCTGTGGGCAATGGTCCTGGCACGGAATTGCACTGGGCTCTGGTCATGGCGATGAGCAACACAGGTGATGTCTCTTCCCTTGGGGAGCTTACAGCCTAGTGGGGCAGAGCGAAAACAAACACATTCAAAGGTTTAGAAAACGAGCATTAGAATGATCCCGCAATCCCACTCCTAGGAATTTACCCCAAAGAAATGAAATGAATTTGTCAGCTGGCAAGTGGTCCGTCTACACCCTGGAAAGAAAAGGAGTGGATAACTGATGCGCAGAATGAGCATCGCTGCTAAGGGAAAGGAGCCGGGACCAGAAGACCCCATTCTACGTGGCTTTGTTTGTGTGAAATCCTGGGAAAGACAAAACTATAGTGACAGAGAGCGGATCAATGGTGGGCAGGGCAGGGCAGGGCCGGGGGGCCGGGGGCAGAATGAACAACAAGAGGCTGAGGGGATTGGGGGGTCATGGGAATGTTCTGTATCATAATAGTGGGGGTGGTTACACGACTGTTTGTCAGAGCTCATCAAATCGTATGCTTCAAACTGGTGAATATCATTGTATATAAATTATACTCCAATAAAGCCTCATTTTTCAAAAGACGTTAAGGATTGTGACTGGAGTCAAGGAGAGCGTGCGGAGGCGCTGGGGACGGAACCGAGGGCTGGGAGCGGTAAGGGCTGGGTTTGGCCTTGTCTCCCTGGCAGAGGTGTCATTCCTCTTGGGTCACGAGCTAAGTCCATGGTTAATTCCCCTTTGGTGATTTTAACTCGGGTGAACAGAGGCAGATCCAGACTCAGGCTGTGCGTTGAGGTAACTCATTTCTATAGGCTGTTTTTAGATGGGACATCGTTTCCCACCCAGGTAACCAGAACAGGCTGGCAGAAGTGTCTGTGAATGGCTAGTGGGCACTTGTGTCGGACTCACCACTGGCCAACAGGCGCAGGCTTGCTCCCCGGTCGGGCAGCCTGGATGCCGTGATATCCTGGCACCATCAGCTCCCAGACCATTGAGCGGACGGTCAGCCGTGGGCTGACGGTGCCAGCTTGGGGGGCTGCTGCTTTGCTGCGGGAGGCGGTGCAGGAGCAAGGGGTCCCCGTGGCCTTCACCCCACCTTGACTGTCCCTGGGTTTCTAGTCCTGGGCAGGGGAGGGCTGGGCCGGCCTGCGGTCTGGGCCCTGGGCCCTGGGATTCACATGGAGGAGTGGGCTCCCAGCGGGGGTGGGGGCTCCCCACGGCACAGGCGACGGTGACCCCCGGGCCTTCTGGCCTCTCCCGTGACCTGTGGGGCTCCCTGAGGAGGGGCCCTGGGCCTGGTGCCACCGGGGGTGGGTCCACACATTGGCGGGCCAGGAGGGGCCTGGGGGAGTGTCAGGGACTGGGGTGTTTCTTTGGTGCTGGCTCTGCTGTCCTTCCCGAAGTCACAGCCGTCGGTGCCCGGGCCCATCTCGGAACTGGTGAGCCCCAGCCCCAGTGGCCTTTTCCCCCTGTGGCCTTGACTGGGGCTGGGAACCTCCGGCCTGGCGTCCTGTGTCCTGCCAAGAGGATGTCCTGTCCTCCAGGCCGGCTCCCGCCCTCCTCCATCCCTCTGGGGCCTCCAGGGACAGAGGTGGGGGTGTGGGGGGTGGAGGGGATTTGGAAGCCAACCGGCTGCCCCCTGGCCAATAGGTCCCTGCCCCATCTGTCCTCCCGGCTTCCTCCTCCCCCTGGACCCGGATGCAGCGGACAGAGGCCCCCAGCCCAGCACCTGGGGTTTTCCAGGATAGACTCTGGTTCCCCCGCAGGGTGGGGGGTGAGCTGCTCCAGGGAACAAAGGCCAGGGGAGGAGAGGGGAAGTGGGGAGCAGGGCTAGGAAGGGGAGGCCCTGAGGCCACAGCGCCATGGGCTGCCGCCCCCATCCCTCTCTCGGTTTCCTGTCCTGAGCGGGCGTGGCCAGAGTGCGGGGGAAGAGGCTGCGAGTCAGCTCAGCGGCTCCTGCCGCAAGCCTGCCCCTCCTCTGGGGGAGGGGGAGGCCAGGATGCGGCATCTCGGCCGGGACGGTGCTGAGAGCTCAGGAATACTGGCTGGTACTTGGGGAGCAGGAACAGAGTGCGCTGAGCACCCGCACCTGTAGGCCCCTCCCACATCAGTCTAGAATGTGGCCTGAGGGTCCTCGCTGCACCCCCAGCGTCTGTGCTGTGTGCCTGTGTGCGCGAGCGCGTGTGTGTGTGTGTGTGTGTGTGTGTGTGTGTGTGTTTCCAGGAGGGCTAGGTGTCTGGGGAGGGCGGAGACCGTCTATGTGTCCCTGTATTTGTCTGAGTCTCCGTGCATCTGGTATGTTTCCGAGCACGTCCCTGGGCCATGCGTGTGTGTTTGCACGTGCATGTGTGCCTGTGTGTGCATGCACACGCGTGTGTGCTCGAGTCTGTATCCCGGGCACATGTCTGCACCTTGGGGTACCCACGTGGCCTTCCTGTGTGTCTATATAAGTGGCGTGGAGTGTGCTGTTTCTCCTCTAAGGTCAAGAATGACCAGTCCCCCCCCAGGAAGCCCGGACCCCGGGAGGGGTGGTGGCAGGAAGGTAGCTGCTGGGCCTTCTCCCCCCCCACCCCCAGGCTCTGTCCACCTTCAGCAGCTCTGGCGAGTTAAAAATAGCCCCGGGGCCTCTGGAAGCGGAAGGGGTAGAGGCACCCGCGGGGGGAGGGCGGAGGGTAGAGGACGGGAGGCACCCCCGGCCCAGCAGGCAGAGGGCGGGTGTCCCGGGCCCACGCCAGCACTCCGAGGCCAGCCAGGCCGGCTCCAGCAGGGCGGGTCACACATCCTCCCGGCCCCACCTGCGAGGCCGCGGGACCCCCGCCTTGGGGCTCCTTGGGGCCCTGCCCTTGAGAAAGCGGAGAAGGCCCTGGGGCAGACAGCCTGGCAGAGCCTCGGTCCCCAGAGGTAGGAGGGGCTCCAGGGCTGCCCCCTCCTGGCCCCCACTTCCCTGGAGCCCCAGGTAGGAGGCAGGTCAGGGCAGGGAGGGAAGAGGACAGACAGCCCCAGGAAAGCATCTTCCCTCAGGGAGGGGTCAGTGGAGGATTTGGGGGTTTTTGTATAACTGTTTATTGACGTACCACATACATACGGAAAAGTGCACATACCTTGAGTACATAGTTAATGAATTTTCATAAACTGAACACAACTTCTCACCAGCACCCGAAACAGGAGAACAGGGCATGGCCAGCCCAGGAGGCCCCCTGGACCCACATCCCAAAGGCTACCGCTGTTTGACCCTACTAGCTGTCCCGCCCGTTTCTGAAGGTGGCCTGCCGTGGAAGCGAGGCCACTGTGGAGCCGGGAGTCACAGGTGGCTGTCCTCCTGGCTGTCCAGTGTCCCCTGTGTGACAAGCTGCATTTCACTTACATACTCTGTTGCTGGTGGGCAGTGGGTTTTTCCAGTTCGGGGCTATTGCAAAGAGGGGGTCCTTGAACATGCTGGGACGTGTGGTTTTTGTGAACCTGAGCACGTATTTCCTTGGGCCCCCCTAGAAGTGGAGCTGCGGTTGGAATGGTCACAGCTCTCGCTGAGGTCCTGTGGACACTCCCAGAAATGCTACAATTTGCTCCTGCTTTCAGCGAGTGCACACTCTGGGGCTCCTAGACTCGAGGCCTGGCCTAGGGCCTCTCCAGCCTGGGGTCTGTTTGTTCTTGGCCGGGCTGGGCCTTGGGCTAGGGTCTCCCTGGGCGAGGCTGTCCTCCACCCCCCCAGGAGGGCAGCGCCCATGCGCCCTCCACCCGGCAGGCACGCCCAGAGGAGGTATCCCATCCCGGCGGCCCACACCCACCCTTCCTTCCTCAGGAAAACCTGTGGTCTGATAAGGCCTCCAGGCTCTGGTTTTCAAACCACCCCGGCACCAGGACCCCCCAGGGGAGGAGGGAGCAGAGCCCCGCGCAGCCCAGCCCGCAGCAGCAGCAGCAGCCGCGGACTGGGGAACTGGGCTCTCGCGCTCCCAGACCCCTCCCGAAACACAGAGGCACACGCGTGGCCACAGAGATGGTCTCTGAGGGTCCTGGCCGGGTCTGGGGGCAGTGAGGTGGGGCTGGTCAGACCAGGTGGGATGGCTGCTCCTCCCGGCTCCCCCCAGGCAGGGGCCTTCCAAGGCAAAGGCCCCGAGCCCCTCCGGCCCCCTCCCCCGGCTTTCCCCCGCCCTGCCCCTCTCCTGGGTGTGTGGGGTTGAGGGCTCAGAGGAGGAAAACTGCCCCGCAGTTCTCACTCACCTCCCAACACCAGGCAAACACGGCCTCTTCCCAGGGCCTGTCCGCCTTGCCTGGGGCTCCCAGCAGCAGCCCAGGGTGACCCCAGCCTCAATCCCGTCAGGAAGATGTGCCCCCAGGACATCCAAGGCAACCGCAGCAGAAAGCCGGGAGCCCGCTCTCAGTGCCCGCCTGGCCCGGGCCCTTTATCGTGCCCACCTGGCCCTGGTGACTGTTAACCCCCGTGATAACGATGTTGGCAAGGGAGGTGGCACCTTGGGGCCGCTTTTGTGTCCTGCCGTCTTGCTCAGCCCACTCAGCTATGCCAGGTGGGCTCTTCAGGTGCAGACTGTCACCCAGAGAAGTAAGTGATTTACCCAAAATCACACAGTGGGCGTTGATCGTAGTTCCGGCCAGGCTGGCCCCTCAGCACCCAGGACACAAGAGGGAATCTGACATGGCCAAGCCCTCATGGAGCACAGGGAGGGGCGAAGGACAGTCAAAAAGTGCAGGCGTTAGGCCAAAGTGGAGCCCTGTCTGGGCGGGCTCCACTCTCCCAGAGCGAGAGTGCACAGCTGTCTTGGCGGGCTGGGGGGCAGGGTTGGGAGTGGGTCCTCAGGACGGCTGAGAACCACCAGGTGGGTAGGAGCAGGAAAGGCATTCTAGGTTGAGGGAACAGCAGGTGCAAAGGCCCTGGGGCAGAAGAACCGCCGCATCTGGGCCCTGGCGGGCTGGCGTGTGAAGCTGGTGTCAGGCAAAGCCAAAGCGCAGGCATGGTGCCCCTGCAGCTGGCAGTCTCCCTTGTCCACAGCAGGTGTGTGGGCCTGGGACCCACCTGTCTGCAGGTCTGGTGGAGGGTGGGGCGTATTCCACTTCATTTCAGGTGCTCCCCGCTGCCCTCGGGCTGGGCTGCCCTGGACGCTGGCTGTGTGGGGCACCTGTGGGAGGGAGTGTCACCAGCTGTGGTGGGGCTGGCTGCATCCCGGAGCTGGGCCAGGGTGAGGGAAGGGTCCCTCGGGGGCTGGCCCCACCTGGGCAGGACTGGAGGTCAGTTTGCCCCATCTTAATGGGG
This sequence comes from Aethalodelphis obliquidens, assembly GCF_003676395.1. NCBI lineage: Eukaryota > Metazoa > Chordata > Mammalia > Artiodactyla > Delphinidae > Aethalodelphis > Aethalodelphis obliquidens. The sequence goes on from NW_020838001.1 coordinate 347,114, forward strand.
GCCCCTGAGGCCCATAGCACGGACTCTGGTGCCCCACCCCTCAGCCGAGGTGGGGAGAGAGTCCTGGCTGGACTAACGGGGTCTGAGGTTGAGGCTGGTTGGAGAAGGGGATCCAAGCCAGGGCGGCCCTCCAGGAACAGCTGTGGGAGCCCCCCAACCCGCCAGGGCCCAGGTGACCCGAGGGTAGGGCTCTGCACGGGACCCCTGCCCAAGCGACCTCTGAAACCCCATTGAGCAGGGGATAGGAGTGCCCTGCTGTCACCCTTCTGCCACATGACCTCCCCTGACCCCAGCCACGCTGAGGTGTGGGCTGCGTGCCCCAGGGTCAGAGGCACCCAAGCCAGCTCCTCTCCTTCGAGGCCTCCCCGCCCCCACTGGGCACCTGCAGCCCTGGCCTTGCTCCACAGACCCGCGTGTCTCCCGCGCCCACACCCGCTCTGGTTTCCTGTCCCCTGAACAGGCACCCGCCGCCCTGCGGCCAAGCGGATAGGCAGCTCCCCCCGCTTCTCCCTCATCGACCGCGTCCACTCCACCCAGGGCTCGTCAGCTCTCGTCCTAAACACATCTCTGGATCATTCGATAGAGCCCGTCTCCTCTTCAAAAGTCTGTGACGGGACCTACAGCCTGTGGAAAACCCCAGAAGCTCCTGCCCGGCAGTCGCCACATGGCCCCACGTGGCCTTTGAGGTCATCGCCCCCCCAGAGGACCTGGGCTTGGCCCAGCGAGGACTTCCCCCCGCCCGGCTCAAGCTGCACGCTGTTCACCTCCGCAGCCACGTCCCCCCCTCCCCATCCGGAGGGCGTCTTGCCCTCGTTCCAGAGATTTGGGAGGGACCACCTCCTGCCCAGTGTCCAGAACTGGGCCTGGTTCCCTCCGGAGTGAGCAAAGCAGGACACACACTCCCAGACACTCTTGTACAAACCTGGCGGTCGCCTCTGAACAAGCACACACAGACCCACACAGACACCCATGCACCAACACACACACACAGCCGAGGAGCCCACAAACACGTGTGCAAACACACAGGCATGACGAAGGCTCATGGCAGCTGTCAACAGAAACAGCCCCGGACAGGCTTCGAGGCAGCGAGATGGATTTCATGCGGTCTCCTGCAGCGGGGAGACTCCACTCCAGCTGAGACAAAGATGCAGGGGGTTCAAAGGGAGAACAGACTGGGACAAAGCACATTTTGGGGTTTGGCAGCATGGGGATTTCTTTTTTGCCTATGCTGCACGGCATGCAGGGATCTTAGCTCCCTGACCAGGGATCGGACCTGTGCCCCCAGAAGTGGAAGTGCGGAGTCTTAACCACTGGACCTCCAGGGAAGCCCCAACATTGGGATTTTTTGAGCAAAAAGACAGTGTGGGGGGCTGGAGTCACCTTTAGGGACATGACGGGTGCAAGTGGAGGCCAGGCTGAGGTTGGGTCAAGGCTCGCGGCAGGGCGTTGGGGCAAGTCCTTCGCGGTCCGGGGTTTACACCCCTGGCCGCTGCGCCCTGAGGGTGGGCACACTGGGAGCTGCCGGAGTCTTTGGATCCAAAAGTGAAAACGAGCCCCAGGCCTGAAGGAGGAGGTTTTGTCCCATTGATTGGTTGGGTCTTTTTACTTTGGACTGATTTTAGGTAGATGGAAAAGTGGGGACATTTGGGAGTCCCCAGAGTTCCTGTGTGCCCCTCCCCCGGCCCAGCTTCCCCTAAAGTTGCCACTGCAACCCTGAGTGGTAACAGGGTTACCACTGTAACTGGGTAACTGCAACTCTTAAGTGTGGCTCCGACCCTACTTGCATTTCACCTGTTCTTCCAGCAGCGTCCCTCTCCTCCTCCAAGACCGCATCCAGGGCGCCACACTGCAGGGCCCTCACGTCTCCCCAGGCTCCTCTGGGCTGGGCCCGTTTGTCTGACAGCACTTGTTTTCATGACCGTGACAGTTTTGAGGTGTGCTGGTCAGGTGTTTTGTAGCATGTCCCTCAGTTTGGGTTTGTCTGATGTGTTTTCTCATGATCACACCAGGGTTATGAGCTGGGGGGAAGACACCAGCAGAGGTGAGGGACCCTTCCTGTCACATCATATCAGGGGCCTGATGTCCCATGATGTCCCTGATCACTTGGCGAGGAGGCTGCCTGCCAGGTCTCTCCCCGCTAAAGCCCCTCACTTTCCCTTTTCCAGCCTCTTCTTCAGAGGCGGTTCCACGCTCAAGGAGTGTGTGTGTTCGCCTCCACCTCCTGGAGGATGCCAGACTCACGGCCCTGCGTTTACCTCGGCTGTGTCACTTCGTGCTTTGTGACACATCCAGCGGGACGTTATTCTGATGCTCAGATGGCCCCGGCTCCAGCCACCTTTCCCATCAGCTCCCGTGTCCCTCTGTCCTTGGCTTTCTGAGCCCTTCCGTCCTACCAGCACTGCCACACGCTCCCCCTGTGTTTTCCCTGCCCCGTCCTCTCAATGGCTGTGTCTCCAGGGACCCCCCTTCCCGGGTCCACCCTGGCTGACCTCTCAGCTGACCTGCTCGCCACCTGGCTCCTTCCCAGAATAAAAGGCGTCCTGTCTTGCTCTCCAATACTGGGACGTACGTGGCACGCGGCAGGTTCGATGTGCTCCATGAATGTTGCTGAGTAAGTGCGTGAATGGATGGATGGACGAGGCCGAGGCAGTGGGCTGGCACCGCACAGGGCTGGGGCCTCTCCAAGCCCACCAAAGGGACCCCAGAACACCCTCCTCTGATGGGAGGGGAGGGGCCTGTACCTTGTCCAGGTGGGACAGGGCCCCTCGTCACCTCCTTTTCCTCCGCCTCCCAGCCCCTAGCACAAGAGCTGGGCCAGTTGACCCCATGGGGAGACTCCTGGCACAGAGTAGGTGCTCAGAGAATGTGCCCCGTCCGCCCTTTCCTCCCGGGACGGAGCTCGGTCAGGCTCCGGCTGATGCAGCCCCCAGCAACCCCCTTCGCGTCCCCGCCTGGCGGCTCCCGAACAGGACCCTGGGGAGGGCCCGGTGTCCCTCCCCACCCCCACCCCCCATGGCTATCTGCAGCCATCACCAGCTTCTGCAACGCGAGCCTCCGTGGCTGTGGCCCCGGGGAGCAGCTGCGTTCCTCGGCGGGGACGGAGGCCCCCAGCCCCCTTGCCCTGCTCCAGCGCTGACTGGCTGCTCCCCCGCGGCCTCCCAGTTTCCAGAGCCCGCCTGAGATGGAATTACAGCCCCAGGCCCGCACCTGCGGCTGGCAGCGGTGCCTCCTGGCTCGGCCGGGCCCTGTCTTCCCTTTTCCTCCCAGGGCCAAGCGAGGTCCCAGTTGGGTAGGATGCCTGCCGTGTGCCCAGGGGAAGCGGCGGCTGTGGAGACCCCCCGTGGGGGTGGGGCGGGGATCAGGGAAGCGTCCTCAGGGAACGACGCCTCCACAGGGATGAACAGGGAAAGGGTGGCTTAGGGAGGAAGGGGGGCGGCAAGGAGAAGACTTGGAGCCGCAGAGGTGGTGGGGTCAGATGATAAAGTGACCCGGGCCAGCCCAGCGGGGAGCCCGCTGCCACCTTCCGCGCTCAGGCCAGTCTCAGGCAGCTGAGCCCTGGGGGCAGGGCCCGCGGCGGCGGCGCGGGGGGGGGGGGGGGGGGCGGGCTGGTGCCCCCCAGAGAGAGGCCTGGTGGGGTGGGAGGTGAAGTGCTAGGAGAGGACAAGGTCAGCGGTCAGGCGAAGCTGTTCACAGACCCACAGGGACAGGCACCAGCTCCACCCACAGCCCCCGGGCTTGCCCAGGCTGCCGCCCACCCCCAGCTGGCCTGGCTGTGCACTGGCACTAGGGACGGCGGCTCCACCCCCTGCCGCCCCCCTGCTCTGCCCCGTTCCCGCCCCACCCCACCTCCAGCTTTCTGCCCCTGCCCTCTGACACCAGCCCCTCCCAGGCACACGGCAGGTGTGGCCCAGCCTCCGTCTGGAGTGAAGGTCGGGAAGGCAGGGCCCCGGTGCGGGCCTGGGGCTGAGGGGCGGGGGCTCAGGAAGGGAGGGGGCTGGCATTTGGCAGTGGCATTTTGGAAGAACGGTTGCGGGTGAGCGCTTGGAATGGAACGGGGTGACAGTTGGCGGTGGCAGCTGGAGCGGCAGTGGGGCTTGGCAGGGGCACAGGCCGGGAGGACAGTTGGGGTGGAGCAGGCGTGGGCTTGGCAGGTAGCCGCTGGCTCTGGAGGGAGCTCTCGGGGAGGCCCAGCAGGAGGGCAGGGCCAGCTGGCACCAGACACGGCAAAGCCAGGCCGAGGAGCAGGCTCCGGCCTCAGGCAAGCGGCCCCCGGCCCACGGGTGGGGCTCTGCTGCAGCCCAGGGCGGACCCCCAGTCCACCCGCGGGGCCCGGGATGACGCGCAGAGGCGGTTTCTGCGCGCAGCCCGGGCATCCTTACGCTGCGTCTCCTGCCCTGCCCTCAGCCTCTCTCCCTCCCTGTCCGCTTCCAGCAGGGGCTCGGAGAGGACAGGGACAGGTTCTGGGCAGTTTCCTGGGAGGGGCAGGACTCCCGGGGCTGTTGCCATGGGGACGGCTGAGCAACACCACTGGCTGGAGGATAAACAGGCAGGTTTCCTGACCAGTGATTGCCATGAAGACAGCCCTAGGGAACCCAGCTGGGGTAGACTGGGAGACGCTGCCTGGGGGGAGGTGGGGGTGGGGGTGAAGGGCCTGGCGAGGGGGCTGGCCCAGGGGGACACTAGGAAGGGAGAGGTGAAGGGACATTTCTTCCCAAAGCGCCTCTGGGGCTCTGCCTCACAGGAGCAGCCCCCGGTGTGGGGCTGGGTCCCCTCCCAACCACTCTGCCCCCTGAAGCCACGCAGTGGGGGTGGAGGGCAGGTGGAGGGCTGGCTGAGCACGTGGTGCAGGGGCCCTGGCAGCCAGGCAGCTCTCGGGACTGAGCCTGCCCTTCAACGGCCCCGGGGTCTGCAGGTGGGAGTGAAGGCAGCGCGCTCAGAGGGGCAGCCATCGGCAAGTACATCTGCGGGCCTGGCCGCTTCTGCACCTCGGCCCCTGGGTTCCCAGCCCTGGCCTCAGGGATGCTTAATCTCTCCAGGCCCCCAAGGCGTCTCCTGGGCAGGCTCCAGAAATGCTCACACATGTGGCTGGGGGTGAACCTGCAGAAGGACCAGCGTGTGGCAGGGACCACTGACCATTCATTTGTTCATCTGTCTTGTCCTCCAGCGAAGCAAGGGGCGGGAACCACGTCTGGTTCATCGTGGCATCTCAGGCACCTTATTCCCCAGGCCCTCCCAGACTCCCCATCTGTTGGCTTTGCTGCCTCTGGACACCGGGTGCCATGGCTGAAGAGTGCCACTGAGGCCAACCCCACATGCTTGGTCCTCGCCTGTCGCTAGCGCCACCTCTGGGGCAGAGCTGCCCTCATGGAGGCCACATTTCTACTGATGGTGAAGGACCCACTGGTTGTCAGGTGCAGATCCCTCCTAGGGTCTATGCCAGTATTAGGGGTGAAGTGCAGTGTGTGTCACCTGCTCCAGGGTCCAGGGGACCCCAGCAAGAGTGGAGGCTTTTTGACCAAGCCTGGCATCTGCCCGCTGTGAGTCCGAGCCTGGGCACTGATGAACGTGGGGCCCCTGGGTCTGTGCTGCCAGCATCTCCCCATCAGAGCAGATGCACCCGGGTGGCCCCAGGGAGTCCCGCCGCGTGACCCCGCTCTTCCTCCAGCTCTGCTCAGAGGCCACAGCTGCTACTATTGGCTCTTTTCTTCCTTCTTTTCTTTTCCCTTTCTTTTTTCTTTCCTTCCTCCCTTTGTCCCTTTCTTTCTTCCTCCCTCCCTCCCTTCCTTCCTATGATAGGGGGGTTATTAGCTCCCAGAAGCTTCACTGTCTTCAGTTTTAGGCAAGGCTTGATCAGAGCTCCCTGGGACGGTCCTTGGTTCTGCCTTTGTGGTCTGTCAGCCTCATCCTCAGGCTGCTCGCCCTTCTGTTTGTTCTTGGAAGAGAAGAGACGAGACTCTCAGTCCCCAGTCACTGGCAGGGCTGCTGGGGTCGGGAGGGTCGATTCATCATCATGCAGGGCAGGGGAAGGGGAGAGAGAGTTCCAGGACCCCAGGGACTCATTCCAGAACTCAGTAAGACTTTCTACCAAGACCAGAAGCCCTAGGCTAACAGGTGGGGTGAGCCCTGGTACTGGCTAGGTTCTCGTGGGCAGGCCTCCTGAGCAATGGTTAAGCACCACTGTGTGCTCCAAGGCAGCCTCTGCAGCTCTCCGTTCTGCAGGGACGATGGACGCGGCATCCTAGCAATGCTGTTCTCCTTGGAGAGTGTCTGGGGGTCGAACCTTTTTGGTGGTGAGGGGGGCTCTCTCCGGGGGGGGGGGGCAGCCATCAGGGGAATGGTCCTCCTCTGTTTGGCGGGCTGCCCTCCTCAGTCTCCCCAGCATCCTTTGCTCCATGGGCTACAACTGCACTCCAGGCAGGCAGGTGGGGGAGGACCCCCGCAGAGAGTGCCCTCCGTCCCGTCAGGAAGGACAGAGTGACCGGCCAGAACCTCCTGGAGGCCGAGAGGCAGCCACTTCCGAGGATGGCTGTACCCAGCCCCACCTGAGAGGGCCCAGGAAACGTGTGCCTGCGGTGCCAGACCCGGGATCCTCCGCAGGAAAGGCCTGGGAGGGGCCCTGTGCCGGCAGGGCCAGCGCAGGCAGCGGGGAGCGGGGTGAGGGTGTCTGCACAGCCATTTCCAGGCGCCGGCTGCAGTGAGGGAGTGTCCCAGCCTTTCATCGCTGGCTGCCAGACCGCGGCCGCCCTTTTTCACTCAAGGAGAATCCACACACCGCCCCCCCCCCCCCCGCAAGCCTGCCCTCCCCAAGCAGCCCAGTGAATGCCTCCTTACACATCCTGAGAAAGCATCCATAATGGCCCGCCGCCTCCCACCTTCCCAGGAATTCCGCGGCGCTGGGCCCGTAGGGAGGTAGGGCGCAGACGGCCTGCGGCGCCTCCCCATTGGATGGCCAGGTCGTGCTCGACTCCCTCGCCGCGGCTGGCCAGCCACAGGCTCACCTCCCTTCCCACCGTCGCGTCCGGGAGAGGAAGCGAGGTGGCCTTTGCCCCCGCACAGGCCAGCCAAGAATGCGGGGCCACGCTTCCCATTCTGTCCGCCCGAGGACTCGAGGACAGCGGGGGCGAGAAGGGACGCGCAGGGCCCATCTCGGGCAGCACGATTCGAGATCTTTTGCGGGGGAAGCGGGGCACCCGCTGCTTCGCAGGACCCCGCACCCCCCAGACAGACCTCGCGGGGGGGGGAAGGACCGACGCGTGCGCGGCCGCCGATGCTCCTCAGTTGGCCAAACTCAAGCCCCGGTGGCAGGCACCGTCCCGTGGCCCCTGCCCCGCGGTGCGCCTCTCGCTGGGAGCGCCGAGGTCCCCGACAGCTCGGCCCCGAGCCCCTGGGCGCCGTGGGAGCGCTTTTTCTCTGCACAGCGCGCAGCCAGCACAACCGGCGGGGAAGGCGCGAAGTTTGCGAGACACGCGCGGCGCGTCTGTGCGTTGAGGGGCGCGGACAGCCTGCGGCCCGGGGACCCCGCGCCCCCGAGGAACAGGCGTGTGGGCACAGACAGGGGCGCAGTACGGGCGGGGTTGGGTTGCCCTCGTCCCGACCCGCGTCTCCCATCGGTGGTCTCCCGGCTGCTGGGTCCCCGTGGGAAGGGGCTCCAGCGCCTGGAGACCCCACGCCGCGCCGCCCCCGCCCCCCGCCAGCCCCGCAGAGGGGGCTTCCCACAATGCCGAGCGAGCTCCAGCCCGCACTTCCGCTGTCCGGCCGCCCACGGTGGGGCGGAGGCGAACCGACCCCCGCCGAGGCCCCCTCCGCCCCGCGAGCGGAGCCGGCCGACCGAGGGGCGGGGCGGCGGCCGGGCCGGCGGGGCGGGGCCCGGGGCGGTGGCCGGGGCCGGGGCCGGGGCGCGGGCCAATCAGC
>NW_020838001.1:360024-386305 GCF_003676395.1 Aethalodelphis obliquidens
ACGGACACAGCAGCCGAGGCGAGCGCGCAGCTCGGACCCGCCCGGACGCAGCGCTCGCCCGGCGGCCGCGGCGATCACCCGCGCTGGTCCGGCGGCCGCGGCGCCCGCCCTCGCCCGCGCCCCATGGGGTCACAGGTAAGCGGCGCCGGCTCATTGTCCGCGGCCGGGCCGGCGCATCGCGGCGGGGCCGGGGCTCGAGCCGGGTCGGCTGCTCCGGGCCGGGGCCGCTCCGAGTCGGGCGCGCCCCCGCCGCCTGCCCCTCGCGCCCCGCCGCGCCCCGCCCCGCGGGGGCGCCCTCCCGAAGGCGATCGGCGCGCCCGGCTGCGGCTCCGGGGGTGGCGGTAGCGACCCCCGCCCGGCCCCCTCCGTTCCCTGAGCTCCGGTGGCGCGGGCGGGGCGGGGCGGGCGAGGGCGACGCGGGGTCCCCGCGGGGCTGCGCGCGGAGGCGGAGGCGGCGACGGGGCTGCCCCGCGCCCCTCGCCCTCGGCGCCTCCTGCCGCCGCCGCCGCCGCGGTCCCTCCCCCGTCACCTCCGAAAGGGGAATTTTCCAGCTGGTAATTTCTGCTGCGTCAACGCCCGGCCCCAGGAGGCAGCCCGGGGGCGTCCTGGCGCCCCCCGCCCGCTCCGCCCCGCGCGCCCCCCGCCCGCGCCTGCGAGCCGCACCCGGACCCGCCCGCGCCGAGTTTGCCAGGAGTCTGAACTGCGGGAGGTGGGCGCGGCGGCTCCCCGCACCCCGCCGGGCCTTGGGGGTCATTGTCTCCCCCTGAAGCCGGGCACCGGCCTCGTCTCCATTTTAATTACTGGCTGAACCTGGGCGCAGGGGCCTCGAGGCCGGGTGGCTAGAGAAGCGCGGAGGGGACGGGGCGCGCAGAGCGGACGGGGCGCGCGGAGGGAGCGGGGTCCGCCGCGAGCAGCGTCTTTGTTTCTCTGTAAATAGACATGTCAGTTTCACAGGGTAGCAAGAGTCACTGTCTGACAACTCAATCCCGATGGCAAATGGGGGATTTTCTGCACCAGGAGGAGGATTCTGGCTAGTTGGGGTTCCTCCACCCCTGCTAACAAATTCATTATTTGTAGGTTTAACGGAGCACGCACAATAGGGCTGGACGGAGGAGCCTGGGTACAAACCAAATGGGCGAAGAGCTGATATTTTCTGACACCGAGGAAATACAAACAAAAGAAAGTTTGACCGAGATTCGCAGCGAATTTCCTCACGCTTTCCGTGCTCCAATCTCAGCGACGCGTTTGTCGTGGATTGCGGAGGCAAGATTGTTATCAGCATTGTTTACAGAAATGCTAATTAGGCAACGGGTTTAGCGAACCCGGCTGGGCGCAGACACCTGTGCGGAGTCCTCGCGTGCGTTTTAATTGTATCGGTTGTAGAATCTTTCATACTGGATTTATCATCAAAGCTAACTTCCCTTTTGGGTAGCAGACTGTGGATTCACTCTGTCGCTGGCCTGCGTGCTGCCTGTGAAAGCAGTGTTTCCACTCTACAGGAGTGGGAAATAGTTTGTTCCCCAAAGGCAAATTTACGGAAGGGTTTTTCACATGAATAATGAAGTAAACAATAGAATTTTATCATAGTGGACTCCTTCCTTCTCCTTGCTATATTTCATGGTAGTTTTAGGTGCTGTGAACTGGAAACTTTGGGACACCTTGCTATTACAGAAAGGACTAAACGAGGGGCGTACTGAGGCAGAAGTTACTGGATTTAAGTAGGAACTTAGACACTGTGTTCCCCTAAAAAGCTAGTAATTATTTTTATATCCTTTCCTGAAGGGAAGGAGGTGTGTGTGTGGAGTTTGCTGTGAGAGTTCTCTTTAGGGAGTGGTGGAATGGACGCATTTAGGCTAAACCCAAAATTCAGCCTTCCTGGAGGCCAGCCTCCGGACAGGATTTCATTAGGCCTCATTGACATCGCCCTGCATGAAAGAATTTTGTTTTGATGAGATCAGTTCTGTTCAGGTTTAGCTGTTTCGTGTTTGGAAATGAGCTGTTTTTCCACGTCCAGTTTCTGATGTTCAGGACTGGCGGACTGTTGGCTGCAGGGGCTCTTGGGCGCTCTGTGTCCCTGCTTGGTCACCCAGGGCAGGGGGCCACCGCCCTCTCCTTGGTCACACGTTAGCACAGGAAGGTGAGGTCGACCCTGAGAATGGGTGAGACTCCTCCGGGGACCTGGAAGGACACTCTTTTACAGTCAGAAGATGTGTTATTTGCAAACACGTTAAACCAAATATTAACAAACTTTCCAACACTGTCCTTATGTGGGGTTTTTCAAATTAAGGGAAACTGGGCCACTGTGTCCCTGTGGTCTGTGTTTCTGGGGCAGCTGTGCTTCTGCTCTGCTCTCTACCAGAGGTCTTGGACCAGCTGAGGACAGCCCAGCAGAGCATCTTCAGCAGAGGCTCCGCGAGGCGTGAACTTGAACTCATTCCTCGTTTTGCTGATGCTTCATGTGCCCAGGTGCCCTCCTGGCCTCTGTGTTGAAGTGGGCGGAGAGTTCTTGCGCCCCGTTCTGGGGGCTTCATGTTCTCATAAAAACGAAGGCTTTTTCTTCTCTCTGATTGAACGTATTCTACTTTGAAATCGGTTGAGTGATGGTAGGTTGTCAAGAATTCCCTTGTGAATCTGCTCCCTCCCCTGAACAAAAGAGATTCTTCTTGCCACAAGTGTGCTTGAATGGCCTAACTCCCAAGAATACACAGATGATTGAAAAATCGCTACTGAGGCCACAAGACTCATTTCGGTCTTTGCAACACGGTTGTCTTGTTCTGATCCTGGCTCTCGTGTCCTCTGCTCTTGGCTCCGGCTCTGGTGTGACCAGTGCAGCTGTGGGGTCTTCAACCGTGGGATCATTTCTGCCTTTCTAGCTTCAGTACTTTGTGCGCCTGACACGTGCGTCCCCGGGCTTCGTGTTCTGGTTTGCTGATGATGACAGAACACGTCCTCTGGTTCTGCTCGTAGACGGAGAAATCATGGAAAAGAAAAATAACTGTTTCTCACAGACTGAAAAGTTGTTCTAGTAAAGGATAAGTTCAAGCTAGACCAGTCAGATCCGACCTTAGTGTGATTTATGCGAAGTTCCCCCTTCAGTATCTCTCAACAGTGCCTTTAACTCTTATTAGATTTTTAAATGACTAAGTATTTTTAAATGCCATTATTTGGATTTAAAAAATTAGCAACCTAGGCACTTCAGAAAGTTGAGGAACAATGTTACCATATTTTTCAACAGCATTTACGGGGGGGGGGGGGTTGTGTTTTGACAGGTGTGTTTTTTGAGTCATGTTAGACATTCCCAGAGTTTCTTACTCATGACGAGTTTTGGCCTTATCGAGGGCTTGCTGTGGACCAGCCTTCAGGCAAGGTTGGGGACAGAGTTCCCACGGAGGGGCCGGTGACCCGCTGGGAAGGGTGGGGGGGCGGGTCTACAGGAACCACTGATGGGACCTGATGTGGTGACGGATGCTAGTGAGAGCTCGGAGCAGGACGGGGTGTAGCCCACCTGGTGGGCTCTCTAAAGACTCTTGGAGGGAAAGGGTGTCCGTGCTGACACCTCCCCCGCCCCTGATGGGCCCATGGCGCCAGCCTCCGGTTCCAGTACGTGTGCAGCAAATTCTGTTCTAACTTCTGCTTTGCCGAGAGTGGGTAGCCAGTGAGAGGGCAGGACTCTTGGGGCCAGGCAGCTTTTGGGGGCTGATTGGCTGTCGGGATGGGGGCGAGAGGTGGTGTCGTTTCAAATGACGTCTTCCAAAGCCCATGTTTCAGCACAGGAATCTCTTCCTGAACATCCATGCCCACAGACCACCCTTCGTCTCGGGGAAGCTGTCCTTTTCCTGGCCCCCAAGTGACACCCCAGCACTGCTTGTCCGAGTGGACCAGCTGTGCAGCCCTCTCCTGAAAAGATCCACATTTGTGTATGAAAACCCTCCTGTCAGTGCCGCGTGGTGGCCTGAGGCCCCGCGTCAGACCTCTTCTGTGTAGAGCAGAAAGAAGGCACCTCTGTGTCTTGGGCCGCGGATGGACGGTTCGAGAATCTCAAGCACCCAGAGCTGCCTCTGTGAAGGTGCACACACGTGGGCGGCACGGCCTGGGCGGCTTCTCACCCTCTGAGCGTGTGTCACTTGGTGCGAGGAGGGTCTGACCTGTGTTCTGCGGCCGCTCTGAACGGTGTCCCACGGCTGAGCCTGGGGCCGGAGAGCACAGCCAGGACTGTCGCTCAGCGGAACACGCACGCTCCAGACCCGGCGCTCACCGGCCTGCACTCCGGACAGACTCCCGGGGCTCATCGCCCCCAGTCCCAGCGGTGGCTGCGCCGAGTTGCACGGGGATGGTGTGGGCGTGCACGCGGACAGGAGGGCTTTCTGGAAGCACACTACGGGACCCACTCTGGGCCCGCTGGGCGAGGGAAGGCACCGGGGCTCTGTGTGCACTGGAGGGTTGGCTACGGTGAGAGGGTGGACAGGGCGACGGACAGGCCACCAGGAGCGTGGCCCAGAAGGACCGGCACGGGGAGGGTGAGTGTCAGGCGTGCTGCAGACTCGGGGGGGAGGGCCAGGTCGCCTGGGGGAGCTCAAGGGTGTGGGGCAAGTGGGCAGCGCATCCGCCTCTGGTGTGAGCGGGTCAGGCAGGCGCCTAGAATGGGCCTTCGCGTACCGCTGTGGCCCCATCCAAGTCTGAAGCAGGTGTATTTTGTTCTCTCATCCCGTCCCATCCAGAGCAATGTCGCTTCTGAGTAGCAGTTTCCTTTTCCTTAGGAGGTTTAAAGACAGCTCAGAAAGGACTCTGCTTCCTTCGGGGGCAGGAGGGAGCCGGCTCCTTGGGGAGCACTCCCAGAATCGTGGGGCCACCGGCTGCTCAGCCCAGGTCCCCGCCGTCCAGTCCCTGGGCCAGCGATGTCCGCTGTGCCCCAGACGAGGTCGAGTCACAGACGTCTGATGTTCAGAGTCACGCGCACAGGTGGCCGTCGCCCCTTCTAGGGAGCCAGGCACCTTGGCCTAGGACCCACCCTGACCCCCGGCCTCTAAGGAAGCCACCCGTCTGCGCTTGAAACCCGGTCCTTCCCGGCAGCCCTGTGGCGGCCGGCTCCGTGGCCCACGCCCCGTCTCACACAGAAAGTGGAGCAGGCTGGCCAGCCGGAAGTAATGGTGTTTTTCCATTGCCTCTGGTGATATAGAAACATTTGTTATTTCATCGCTTTTATTTTATATGAAGACTTTCTCCCCTCAACCTCAGAGTGTTTTGAAGAACTTTTCAGAAGTTCAGGGACCACGTATCATGACAGGCTCACTAGGCACCTGAAGAAAGTGGGTCTTTAATATTGGGTACCTTGACCTTTCCTATTTTTTTCTTTTTCTTTTTTTTGGCCACACCATGCAGCTTGCGGGATCTTAGTTCCCTGACCAGGGATTGAACCTGCGCCCTCGGCAGTGAAAGCACAGAGTCCTAACCACTGGACCGCCAGGGAATTCCCCTATTTTTTTCTTACGTTGTTGGCAGAATGAGACCAGAACAAGGAGTGACAAGGTGACAGTGTCCTTGGACATCCCTTACCATTAAAGTCACTGAGCTCCACTGGCCAATGTGATACACACTTGGCTGTGGGTGGGTGGTCTTTTAAATCTCTTTCCTTCTCTTCTCTGGTCTGGCTTCTCCATCACCTGCTGCTTTTGATTCCTTTGTGGGGTGGAAATCCCACCTGCCTGGACCCGGCAGCAGAGGGAGGGTAGAAGTCTCCAATGGTGGCAGTACCACGTGGCTGCGGGGACCGTGGTTCCTCTGTGATGAGCGGGGGGCCCAGGATGCCGCGGAGCTGGGAGCACTTCCGGGTGTGGGAGTGCCCTTGAGGGCCCGAGAAGCAGGTCGGGAAGGGTTAGTGCCAGGGGACCCGCCTTCGCTGTGGCCGGCAGATCTGCTCCATTGGGGCACAGGTGGTCCTTCAAAGATGGGGTGTCTTCCCCTGAGATCAGCAGACTCACCGAGCCTTGGAGAAGCAATGCAGGGCGAGCGCCAGCTCTCGAGCTCACCTGATGCAGCCCGTGGGTCACACCGACCTCACATTGACTTAACATTTCTTTTGCCTCGTCTTAAGAAGCAAGAATACCCGTGAAGTCGTGAGCTTGGTATCTCAGTTATATTCTTCTTGGTGCGCACTGAAACGGACATGTAACTGTTAGGATAGACAACGATTTGTCCCTTCTCCTGCTTGGCAGGGAACGTGCACTCCCCATATCCCCTCAGCTGCTCGCTGGGAGGGGACCAGCACCCTGGCCCAGGGTCCAGGGGTGAGGCCGGACTGTGTGGATCCTGGGTGGGAACCCCTCATGCCCCATCTCAGAGGCCTTTCCTGCCGTCTGACCGGGGAGAGACGGTTGCGTTGTAACACCGTTGTTGGTGTAAGTTAGGCTGCTGTTTAAATACGTTCCTTGGGGCTGTTGGAGCACAGGGCCACCAACCTGGCAGCTTAAGACAACAGAGCTGTGTTCTCTCACGGTCTGGAGGCCAGAAGTCCTGAATCAAGGTGCGGGCAGGGCCACCCTCTCTCTGGAGGCTCCAGGGAAGGACCCTTCCTGCCTCTTCTAGTCTCTGGCGGCTGCTGGCCGTCCTGGGTGCTCATGGCCAAGACACATCCCTCCTACCTCCTGTCCTGTTCTCATGGCCTTCACCCTGGTGTCCAAATTTCCCTCTCCTTATAAGGACACCAGTCACGCTGAATTGGAGCCCACCGTAATGACCTAATCTTAACTCTATTACGTCTGCAAAGACCCTCTTTCCAAATGAGGTTACGTGCCCCTGCAGTCAGGACTTGAACGTATCTTTTGTGGGGACGTGATTCAACCTACTACACCGTTACAGCTTGTATTTGCCTGACACTTTACCACATACATTTCTCAATCCCAGCGTTTCCTGGGGCCTCTTCGGTGTCTCCAGCTGTCACCTCTCACTCCTGCCCTTCCCTTGCTGGTAGAGCAGACGTGGCCAGTGACAACGGTATTGGTGAGTTCGCTCTGCGGACCTGCACTCACCCCAACGCCTGCAGCAAGCTGGGCTCTTGGACCAGGGACACAGCAGCCAACAAGGTCCTTGCTCTGCGTCCCAGAGGGGAAGGGACAGGGCAGACAGATGTCGACACCTGCCACGGAGAGGGATGCGGCAGGGCCCAGAGGGAGGGCGTGGGGCGGGGAGCAGAGGCAGAGCCCAGGGTCCCCAACGGGGCCACTGGGGTGGGTACTGGCTGCCGCCGCTCCAAAGCAGGACCCAGCCCCTCCTCTGGACCCCTCTGCATGGCTGGATACCCGTGTGCCCGTCTGCCCCCCCAAGGTCGGACCCAGGCCTTTCTCGCCCCCTGGCAGCTGGTGAGACTTGTGGCCCGTTTTCTGGATGGTGTTTTTATTGCTTCCTATAGGAGACACTGGAAAACGAAGTGTAGCAGCTATTGAAACGTAGTCTTCACAATCTAGAAAACTTTCTTCCATGCTGTAGTAACAGGAAGAACTTCACGTACCATCAAGTAAGGCTGTCGAGTGGCTGGTCTGAAAGTCCTGATTCTTGCCGTGATGAGTGTGGAGGTGCCCCATGGTGACCAGCGGCCGTGGTTGTGGACAGGGCTGTTGTCCCTGGCGTGTCCTCCACGTTCACGGGCGAAGTCCCTCTACGGTGGGTCCCAAGGTCACCAGGAGCCTGGGGGCCCCGCAACCTTGGGAGGCCAGGGTCCTTGCTGTCACTTCGGTTGACCTTCACGGTCACCCCCTGAATGAGGACCCTCGCCAGCTGGGGTGGGACGGGGCGGGTTGCACTTGGGGTGGCGCCTCTGAGATCTTTATTCTGTTCTGTGCTGTTTGTTGAAAAATCGGAGCTGTTGATCCCACGTGGTGGTCTGGCTGGTGGCATCCTCTGACCGTCAGGAGCCCTGCCCTGTTATCCCGTGAGGGGTCATAGGGCCAGGCGAGGGGGACCCATGTGTCCGGTACTCAGGGTCCAAAGTGTGACGGTGACGTCTGCATTGGAATTTCTGACTTAAAAACGAATCATTTTCATACGTGCTGCCTGCTGTGAAAGATCCTTGTACCTTTTGTTAAGGAGATGTATATGTTTGGGGTTTTTATCTTTTTCTTTTTTTTTGGTTGTGCTGCAAGGCAGTCGGATCTCAGTTCCCCGACCAGCGATCGAACCCGTGCCCCCTGCGTTCGAAGCGCAGAGTCCTGACCACTGGACGGCCAGGGAAGTCCCAAGGAGATGTATATGGAATTTCCAAGATAATTATCACCTATATAAGTTTTATTTGAAAAATTCTAGATTTGCCATTGGTTACTAAAGTATAGGAACATCTTGGAATTTTTTTTCACATAATTTGTTTGGCAAGATTATTCCTTTCGAATATTTTAATGTTTGTTTGGAGGCATGAGCTATTTTTACCTTAGTTTTTTCCCAGGTAAGTCGTTTTTATCCCGGGGTAAAAACCACTCCTGGGTCTGAAGTGTGAGAGCTGGCCCCTCTAGAGCAGTGGCGGCTCATGAAATAGGTGTATGGATGGGTGATGGGAGCTTGGGTCTAGAATTTCTGTCTCACGAGGAAGACACTGGGATTTTGGCCGAGCTGGTGAGGGAAGTGGGGTTTGCTCATGGTCGTGGCCCGGTTTCCCAAGTCCTGAGAAGGTGAGGTTCTCGGGTGTGTTCCTGTCCGCCGCCTGGACCCTGATACCAGCCAGCACAGAATCGCGCCAGGGCAGCCCCGGCCCCAGAGGATGACACGGTGGGTCCCTGCAGGGCCGTGCCCAGCGTGTGCTTACCGGCCGGCGGGTGTGTCCAAGCGGTCATGCGTCCAGCTCAAGGTCCTGGTGGGAAATGTCACATGGCTGCCACCCCCCTTGCTGGAGTCACTCAGCAATGTCACCGTATTTAAGGGGACCTACAAGGCAGCACAGCATGCCTGGCCACTGTCTCCTGAGCCTGCGCCTTCCTCCAGGCTCCCAGGAAATACCGGAGAAAGTGCTGGTTGTACCCAGGGCGCCAGCGAGGGGTTCCTTTTGCTCCTCGGAAGTCGGGGCTGCGGGCAGGAGGGAGCCGCCTGTGTCCCCGGGGGCCGCCCCAGGGCAGCCTGAGGTTCTGGATGAGACAGTGCGTCCCTGCGGGGCTCTGGGCCCGGAGGGGTGGCCCGTCCGCTGTCCTTTCAGGCAAGTGTGTGAAAGTCCAGCATGGACCACCCGTCGTGTGACCCCAGCCCACACGCGTTCGGGGCCCGTAGGAGTAGGAAGGTCAGCGTGGGTTCTCTCTCATCAATGCCAATTCTGCCTCCTGGTCGTCGGTCTGGTGTCATCCGGCCCCACGCGAGCGGGTGGTGGACAGGCATGTCATCTCTGAGTCTGAATAAGGGACTGGCGTGGAGGGATGGGGGTTAGAGCACATGTGCCGGGTCCGTGCTGCTCGGATGCCCACTTATTTCTCATGAATTCTCAGCACGTTGTTCTTCTCCTCCGAGTTGGGGCGTGTTCGTTCTCGGCGTGCTGGGGTTATTTCCTTGGGGGAGGTTCCAAAAGTAGAATCGGGGCTGAAGATGCAGCACATCTGGGAGTCGGGGCACGAGTTCCAGAGGGACACCTGCGTCACGGCACAGCCCCTGTGTGGGCTTTGTCCTGACACAGGGGTGCCCCCCCAGCAAGCGCTGCACGGTTCTGTGCCAGGGACGGCGAAGCCCCCGGGTCGGGTGGGGGACCCCTACCCGTGGGCTGCAGCCACTTGTCACCAGGGGAGGCTTGGGAAGCCCCTGCGTCCCTGAGGCCCTCCCCAGGTCAGTGGCAACTCCCAGGTCCAACCTCGTGAATCGGGGTTTCACGTCTTAAAGCACCTTGGAGCTGTCCCAGCTGCACTTGACAGAGAGGGGCTTCCCTGGGGGGAGGCTATCCCTCCCACGCCAGAGGGGGGACAGGGTGCCCTCAACCTCCGGGCCCTCCCTGGAGCCCAAGCCCGGCCCCAGCCAGGGGGAGGAGGAACTGGCCCCCAGCGGCTCCTCCTCCCAGGGATTCTCCCCGAAGGAGCCCCCACCCCGGGGCCCGCAGCACCTGCTGAGCTGGCGCCCAGCTGAATCCTAGTGGGTCCAGGTAATCCCCATGCTGGGGCCCTTTTCCCGCCAGGTCTGTCCCACCTTGGCCTCCTGCGTCCACCACACGCCCCTGCCTCAGGTCCTGTGGCCTGGCCTGGGCCCCCAGCTGCTGCTGCATCAGCCCACCCCACCCCCATCAGGGGCCAGCGTGACCACTTCACTGCTGAGGCCTGGTCAGGTTCGGGACTGCTGGGTCATTGACGTCCCTGCTGTTGGAGGGCCGCGTGGTGCAGGTCCTCGTGGCGGACACACACTCTTCATTCACCCAGCAGCCGTCCACCCAGCCTTCATTTACTCAGCATCTAATGAGTGTTTACCATCTGAAAGGCCTGTGCGGAAGTGATAGTTGGGGACTTGGAAACATCCGATTAGTGGCTGAAATTCCGTTGGATGCCAGAGCAAACATCTGTGCTGGTCCAGGCCTGTGTGGTGCTCTCACTGCCGCTAGCCGGAAAGTGATGGACATTTCTGCCCGCCCCGGGTCCAGGCCTAGCGACCCATCAGTACTGGGTTTCCCAGGCAGAACCTTGGGTTGTTGGGTGGCTTCTCTCGTTTTCCAGCGATGCAACTTTTAAGAAAAAAGAGACCTATAGGGCTTCCCTGGTGGCACAGTGGTTAAGATTCCACCTGCCAATGCAGGGGACATGGGTTTGAGCCCTGGTCCAGGAAGATCCCACATGCCACGGACTAAGCCCGTGCGCCACAACTACTGAGCCTGCGCTCTAGAGCCGGCGTGCCACAACTACTGAAGCCCGTGCACCTAGAGCCCGTGCTCTGGAACAAGAGAAGCCACCACAATGAGAAGCCTGTGCACCGCAACGAAGAGTAGCCCCCGCTCGCCGCAACTAGAGAAAACCCAGGCACAGCAAGAAGACCAATGCAGCCTAAAATAAATTTATAAACAAACAAAAGAGAAAGACCTATGAAAGATTCCAGCAGTTACTTGATGTAAACAAATGTTGCAAAATGTTAAAAAAAAAAAGTGGTGTTTCTGGTTAAGGGTTAGGTGGGAGTTCTCTGAAATTATTCTTATAACTTTTCCTTAGGTTGGAAAGTGTTTCAAAGTAAAATGTTGAAAAAGACAACAAAAGATTCCATCCCATAGCTTGAGAACAGGCATTGCTTTGAGGTTATTTCCTATTTAGATTCTGCGTTTTCCTTGGCGGCAGGGCGCACAAGTGTTAGTTAACATTTTGAGTCACAATGTATCTCAGATTTAAAACCCTTGGAAAGCATTCTTCTGCCTTGTTAAGCCGATCAGCTTTTTTAAGAAAAATTTACAAAAATTTTAAGTGGACGCGTGGCTTTTTCTAGGGCTTTTGTAACCAAGTGCCACAAAGTGATGGCAAACTCGACAGAAATGTTCCCTCTTAGCAAGGGCTCCAGGGCTGCGCCCCCTCTGGGGGCTCTGGGGGACGGTCCTTCCTGCCTCTTCAGCTCTTGGGGCCCAGGCGCCCCTGGGCTTGTGGCCACGTCCTTCCCATCTCTGTCCCTCTGTGCATGTCTGTGTCCAGATGTCCCCCTTTGGTGACACATCAGACCCACTTGGGTTATGACCTCATCTTAACTTGGTTAAATCTGCCAAGATCCAATGCGACAATGAGATGGGGCAGGGCCAGGGAAAGACCCCGCAACCAGCCAGGTCGCGGGCTTTCTCTAGTTGTGGCGAGCGGGGGCTACTCTTTGTGGGGGAGCACGGTGTCTAGGCAGGCGGGCTTCAGTAGTTGTGACTCACGGGCTCTAGAGCGCAGGCTTCAGTGGTTGTGGCTCACGGGCTCTAGAGCGCAGGCTTCAGTAGTTGTGGCTCACGGGCTCTAGAGCGCAGGCTTCAGTGGTTGTGGCTCACGGGCTCTAGAGCGCAGGCTTCAGTGGTTGTGGCTCACGGGCTCTAGGCAGGCGGGCTTCAGTAGTTGTGGCGCACGGGCTTAGTTGCTCTGCGACATGTGGGATCTTCCCGGACCAGGGCTCGAACCTGTGTCCCCTTCACTGGCAGGAGGATTCTTAACCACTGCACCACCAGGGAAGCCCGGTACTGTCGTTTTGTTGCCCCCCCCCCCCGCCCCCCGCCAAGGGTGTGCACCAGGACAGCGTCGAGATGTGGTCCCTGTGTGGAGAGGCTGTCAGATTCGGCGGGAAGATGTGAAGCTGTCGGGAGACAAGAGGCACCTTGCGAGCCATAGTGGGAGGAGCCCCTGCAGGCTCCCTGGAGGAGGAGGCAGTGTCACCAGCTGGGCGCTTGCATCCCTTTTGTATTCCACAGCAGGGTTTGCCTTTGTCGCTCCACCTGTAAAACGAGCACTAAGGGAGCTGACAGTTTAGCTGCCCGTCATGATGAAGCGTGGCTTAGAGACGAAACGTCCAAAATGGGGGTTGAGTATAACAGGAGGTGCCTGGGAGCACAGGTAAAGTGCTGACCTCTTCCTCTTTCTCTCCCCAGTCCCGCAAAACAAATTCCCCCGACCAGCTTCCCACCAGCAGAAGTGACAGAGCTCTCGGGCCGACGCGCCCGGCCGGGGCCTCGGCTCTGACTTAGGCCTTTATGGGAGGTCCCCCCTGTTCCTGCTTGGTCTCTTCTGTTCTCTCCCTGCCCCTACACTTGTTCCCAGGGCCCTGGGCACCCTCCCCTGTGCCAGAACCCGAATCAGGATGTCTGGGACCCCCCCCGGGGGGGCTGCTCTCCCCTGAGAGTCCAGGTCTCCCCTCAGTGTGTTGGGCCCTGGGCTCTTGGTCTTGGTGGCTGGTGCCACCCTGAGGCCCACACTGGCACTGCCCTGGCTGGTTGCGGGGTCTTTCCCTGGCCCTGCCCCATCTCACTGTCGCGTGCTCTCTCCCGCCAGACGCCCAAGGTGTTGTGCCATCTCTGGGCTGCCTGTGTTTTGGCCACCGCTCACTGCACTCTGCCCACCCTGAAACACAGGGGCTCTTGTGTGCCGAGGTGCGGGGGCCGACTTCCGCGGTTCTTCCGTCGGTCAGGGCCGCGTCCTCTGGGGCTGGGCTGGAACAGCCAGGGCGGTGGCTCGGTGGCCTGGCACCTCCAGGGTCAGGGCTCGGCTGGGTCACTGGGGTCGCTGTGTTGTCTCCACGCCAGTGCAGACCTGGAGTGCGAAGGTGGACTCTGTCCAGCCCCCTTGAGGCTCGCTTAGCCCCAGGCCAGGGTCACCGTGGGAGGGCCCCCCACCCCGAGGCCCTGAACCCGGGAATGGCAGCTCACGGGGCCTTGTGTGGAGGCTAGCGCCACCCGCAATGTGCTGCTCCCTCCTGGGGCCCTCCCCCCTCCCTCCCACCCCCAGCGCCTACTCCCTTGTCCTGAGTGGCCTGTGCCCCCTTCTGGGAAGTCTCCCCGACCCTGGCACCTGCCCAAGTGCGGGCGCCCTCGCGGCACCTGTGTGCTGCTCTGGAATCGTGGCTGGGGGAGCCTCGTCCTCAGCCTGGGCGCCAGCACCCAGCGCAGCTCCAAGGCTCCTGGGCACCGCAGGGGCCAAAGTGGAAATGGCCTGGGGAAACGCCGGGACGTGGGTGAGACCCTGGGACTCTGTGGGTCCTTCCTCGCTGAGAGCGAGAGCTGGGCAGGCGGGGGGTGGGGGAAGCCACCCCAACGGTCTTGGAAGGGGGGGGTCCCCGTGGTCACAGGATGTGTCCGGCCCTACGCGGTCAGGGTGTGCGCAGGTAGGAAAGGCGGGGTGGGGGGCCGCTCCAGCCTGGATGGAGGCGGCAGCAAGGGAGAGGACGGGGCCCATCCTGGCGGCACAGTTTTGCCTTCTGAGATCACGCTGGTCTCCAGCACCCAAGGGTGTCGGACTGTGGTCACCGGAGAAACTTTGGGCGAAGCCACCCCCATCAGGCAGTCAAGGATGACTTCTGTTAACGCACGTGGAGTATTTCTTCCCAGGCAGGAGCTTGGTTTTAAATCTTAAAAGGCAGCCGTGAACACTGACAATACAATGTATATAAACTGTGGGTTGTAACGTGATTTCCCATCGTTGGTGTCTTGACCTTGGGTTTTTCAGAAGGTTGTAGCCGTCGGGGTGAGGGAAGTGGTGTCCGTGGAGTGACGGTGCTGAGTTGCTGGGTTCTGCCCCGGGACACCCGGGGTGAGGCAGAGCGGGCTGTTCTTGTCGAGAAGCGTCAGAGTGCTTTCCATCCACGCCGAATCACGCCGTCGGCGTCAGTGGCGTTCCATGGTAGACATGCTATGTCCCGGGGCTCCTGACGGAACCCGGGGCTGAATGTCTTAAACGACAGATTTATCCCATCTCTGAGCCGCGCCCCCTCTGTCCCAGGCATCCCTCCAGCTCCTGCTGGTTCCTCGGCTGTGGGCTCATCACTGTTAGCACACAGCCGCCTCCCTGTGAGGTGTCTGTGTCCCCGTGTCCCTTTCCTGTAAGGACACGTGTCACATCGGATCAAGGCTCACCCTAACGACCTTGTCTTAACCAGTTACATCTGCAAGGGCCCTGCTTCCAAATACGGTCACATGCCGAGTTCTGGGGATTAAGGCTCCAGGGAGTGAGTTTGGGGGATGCGGTGCGACCCCCAGCAAAAGGCAATAGATACGCACACGTTTGTAGCTGAACAAGAATGTTTCCATGAAAATAGATTCGAATCGACCTTGTAACGATTTGCTTACAACAAACTACTCATCAGAGAGCGTAGTTGGGTGGGTTTGCACACGCCTGGGGTCTCCATCCCTCGCTGTCCCCAGGCCAGGCAGCCCCTGACCTTCCTCCTGTCCCCTTCCTTTCCCGGTAGGTCGCCTTGCAGGTTCCGGTTTCATGGCAGGGACTCCCGCACTGTCTCCTGTGTCCAGCTGCTCTCACGCCGCGTAGTTATCGAGAGAGTCACCCGTGTCTTTGTGGAAGGGCCGTTTAGGTGGGCTCGGCCGGTTGGCCCTGCGGGAAGCAGCTTGGCTTCTGCAGACCAGCGTCGGGGCGGCTTGGTCCTAGCGCTAAAGGTACCTTGCTTCTGCTTTAAAACAACATTTGCCTGTTAGGTAACGTCTGAAGGAACATTTCAAGGAAGTGTAAATTGAGGGCAATGAAAGTGCAGAAGTGAGAAGGGAGGCGAAGCTGGGTCGGGAAGGAGGTTCTGGGGGTGTTGGAGGCACTCACCTGATAGCGTTGGGTTTTTCTGGACTGAGACTTGGTGACTGGCCCAGGGGAGGGGCCGGCCCACCAGGGGCCCAGGTCCCTGTACAGACCTGGGGCTTGTTTGGGTGCAGCAGGACACACGTCCAAATTGCATCCACTGTTTTACATTCTTATTAAAACCAGTTGCCTTCCAGGTGGAGCTCCTTAGGGACCAGAGGAAAAAAATACCCCGTCCAGCTCCCGGAATTACTGCTTTGAACACACAGTGCAGCAAATGAAACATACTCACGGCAGAGTCTCCACGTTTCATGGTTCTTGTGCGTTCTGAGGCTTGGCGGTCTATTAGGCTTTTGCCCACGAAGCATCAGTGGTCTCATGGACGCGCTGGATGAGTAAGACACATAGCGCCTGCTGATAATTTGTGAAGATGGCTTTTGGTTGAGACCCTGTACCTTCAGATGATGTAGGGAAAAGGTTCGGGAGGTGCTCTGGGATTGAGGTGCCGGGGGCTCTGAACCCTGCAAGTGACAGACAGGGGAGCACCCCTGACACCCACATCGGGTACCTGCCTCTCAGAGAGGCTGGCAGAGCAGGTCTGTGCTCACATCTGAGTGCGGCTTGTTTGGGGGAGACCTCAAAGCCTCCCTCGCCCCTGGGTCACCGTGCTGAGCAGCCGAGACCTGTGTCTCGCAACAGTGAGGCTCGGGGGCCCAGGATGGCGGCTCCCCGACGGCCGGACTCTGGGAACCTCCAAGCCTCAGTTTCCCTGCCTGGCAGCTTGGAGACCACCTCCGCCCTTCCCGGAGGCTGCGGGATTGGAAATGGGTCCCGCAGCAGGCAGGCTGCCCGCTGGGCAGGACAGACCCGCGGCTGCCCCCTCCGTCACTCGCTGTGGGGTCTCTGGCATGGTCCCTGTGCCCCAGGTTGCCCGTGTGAGGGCGGCCAGCCCCGAGCCCCGCGCTGTGCAGGGCGATGCAGCGTTTGGAGTGTGGTCTGGATCATGGATTCCAGTTGTTCTGGCACCAAAGTGGCCACGTTTCATAAGTGATACTGTCCGAAACTGAAGCGTCTTGAGATTAGCAAGCTATAAACAAAATAGACAGTAGAGACCCCACAGGAGAAACAAAAACACTGGAGAGATGGTGTGGCTTCCAGGTGGCACGTGGGTCACTTTGGTGAAGTCTCAGGTGCCGGTGTGGCAACAAATGCCCCTTGGTCTCAGCCAGCCTTAGCTGTTCCTGTCAGTGTGGCATCGGAGTCCCTGAGGACCGCAGGCTTCTCTCTGAGGGTCCCTTCGTCACAGGGCTGCCTGCGTGGACCTTTGTGCATGAACGTGCCCTGTGATCTGTGCAGCAGCCCCGGTAACTCAGAGATGACAGTCAGGTCATCAGTCCACAGGTGTGTGTCCTGTGAACAGGTGTGGGTCCATAGGTGTGTGTTCCCTGAACAGCTGTGTGACCCACGGCCAGGAGCATCTTCACTGGACGGTAGCAGATGCTCTGCTGCCCTTGCCCTCAAAGAAAAAGGGTGGTGAGCTGCTTTAGTCTGCAGCCTGCATCTTTCTTATCAGGCCATCATGTGACATGACCACCCAGATGCTTCCATTCTTAGGGTCACAGCTGCTGAAATGCAACTGGGCAGCCGCTCTTCTGCTGCGGTCAGGTGGGTGGGACCCTCACGACCTCTTACTGATGTGGAGACATAACCAGCTTTGTAATGCAAATTCAGTTATTCCCTTAAAGTTTCCTGGATAAATTGGATAAATTACGTGTATCTTTAATGTTTCCATAGCAGACTAATCTGTTTTTTTTTTTTGGCTGTACCGCACGGCACGTGGGATCTTAGTTCCTCAACCAGGAATCGAACCTGTGCGCCCTGCAGTGGAAGCGCGGAGTCCTAACCACTGAACTGCCAGGGAAGTCCCCCAGACTAATCTGTTTTTGATTATCATTCCTTTAGATGCCTCTTCTTTTTAGTGTACAGGTGACTTTTTTCCCTAATGAAAATTGTGTTTTCTTACGACAAAATCTCTGTGAAGTACATAACTGATTTTAAGCTGCTCTGACTGAATGTTAATTTATTTTAGAACTTTCCATATGAGTTGAAGTTATTTGAGAAATGCAAAAGCCAGCTGAGGTAGTTGTTACTTCTCTAAAATGGCCCCGGCATTCTGCCCCTTTTCAGGGTTCTTCCTAATTCTTAGGCTCTGTTTCACTGGCGAGAAAAGAGCCTTATTATTCATATAGGAAGTCAGGGGATGAAACATGCCTCTCCCTAACTTGAATATAGGGTCCTTAGGGCTCTCAGTACCTCCCCCCATGTTCGGCCGGAGCTCCGCATGGACTCGGGGCATGAAGCCGATGCTTTGAGTTTAAATGGTCGATTTCCTGGTTTGACGTGTGTTTCGGATCCTCCCTCAGCGTCTGACTAACCTGAGTCTGTAACGCCAGGTGTGCGGTGTGAAGCCACACCTGGACGGCCTGTCTGTCCCCCTCCCCGCCTCCCACGCCCTGGAGGAGGGGCAGACCGGCTGCCGACCACCCTCGGGGGTGGTCCACGCACCCAGGGCCGAGCACCGCAGCCAGTTCTGGGCTTGCCTGCTCTCCTCAGGGCTCGTCCGCGGGGTCAGGTCCCGCTGCTGTCACACGATCGAAGCAGAGTGTTTACTTCTGGTCTTCGAGTCGGGGGGCTGGTTGGAGTGGGGGGTCTCTATTCTCGCCTGGCAGGGACGGAGCTGGGTGGGCTGTCGAGGGAGACAAGGGAGTGACAGGCTTGGACCCTCCCCAGCCTTGTTCTCCCAGCCTGGGGACTGTGGGTGTTTCCAGGTGACCTCAGATGGTGATGCGAAACGTAAAGTCTAAAGGAAGGTGTTGCACAAATGAGGTGGCCCCTGCCCTCCGCCCCTGCCCACCCCCCCGGGGAAAGGTGGACGGATGTCCGCACATTTGACCAGCTGGAAAATGGTGTGTTTATCAGGGACGACCTGTCTTCTGCAGGGCATCTTATGCTGTGAGGCTGGCCCCAGATTTCGTACAGTGAAGTCCTAGCCCCCAGAGCCTCAGAACCTGAGCTAGTTTGGATGTGATTTGTACTGAGGTAGTAGGATGGGCCTAATCCGATAGGACCGTGTCCTTGTAGGAGGGGACACTGGGACAGACACGCACACAGGGAGGCGGCAGAGGCAGAGGTGGGTGACGCTTCCACGAGCCAAGGACGCTGAGCCAGTCACCACAGAAGCTGACGGAGGCCAGGATGCAGCCCCCGGTGGGGCCTTTGGAGGGAGTCCTGCCCGCACCTTGGCCTCAGTCGGGCTCTGGCCTCCAGTCGGGCGGCACTGAAGTTCTATTGTTTTGTCTGCCCAGTCTGGTGGCCCCGGGAAACTTCGGGAGCAGCAAAGAACTGGGGAACGAGTCTGGGGAGAGCAGCGCGTGGGGCCCAACTCGAGAAATGATTCGGGTGCTTGGGACCGCGAAGGGGGTTCTCATCACCTTGGGTCCCTCCCCCAAAGATACCTTCCTGGGGGCTGAGCTGGTCACAGGGCCTTCTCCCTCTGGAGCTGGCTTGGGCTGGAGTTTGGGAGTTTGTGGATGTCCAACTTCAGTCCTTACTGTTCTAGGGGTTTTGTTTGTGTAGGATGTTGTTGCTTTGTTTTTTGTTGTTTTTTTTTTTGCGGTACACGGGCCTCTCACTGTTGTGGCCTCTCCCGTTGCGGAGCACAGGCTCCGGACGCGCAGGCTCAGCGGCCATGGCTCACGGGCCCAGCCGCTCCACGGCATGTGGGATCTTCCCAGACTGGGGCACGAACCCGCGTCCCCTGCATCGGCAGGCGGACTCTCAACCACTGCGCCACCAGGGAAGCCCTGTCGCTTTGTTTTTAAAGGATGCTTCTTCAAGGGTGAGGGATGAAGGTGCCCCTGGGTTACTTGGCCTAGATGTTCTGATTTTCTGTTTGGGTGAGAAAGTCGCTTCGACTGTGGATGGGTGTTCTCCTCCTTTCTGGAATATTTGTTTGCTCGGAGGGTTGGCTGCAGCGTGTAGGATTCTGTTCAGAGCGCCACGTGCCCGACGACAGGTGAGCCTCAAACTGGACGCTGGTTCAGGTGCCCACCGTCGAGTGCCCTGTGCCCGGTGGCCGCCCTCTGTGCACCCTCCTAACTCCCTCGGTGTGTGTGTCGACCGTGCGGGTAACCCTTCCGTTCTTGCCCCACAGAGTCCGTAGAAGAGACCACCCCAGGATCCCAGATGAACAGCCGGCGGGAAGATATGGAAATCGCGTCCCACTACCGGCATCTGCTCCACGAGCTCAACGAGCAGAGGCAGCACGGCGTCCTGTGCGACGTGTGCGTGGTGGTCGAGGGCAAGGTCTTCAAGGCCCACAAGAACGTCCTGCTCGGCAGCAGCCGCTACTTTAAGACGCTCTACTGCCAGGTGCAGAAGGCGTCCGACCAGGCCACGGTCACGCACCTGGACATCGTCACGGCCCAGGGCTTCAAGGCCATCATCGACTTCATGTACTCCGCCCACCTGGCCCTCACCAGCAGGAACGTCATCGAGGTGATGTCCGCGGCCAGCTTCCTGCAGATGACGGACATCGTGCAGGCCTGCCACGACTTCATCAAGGCCGCGCTGGACATCAGCATCAAGCCGGACGCCTCGGACGAGCTCTCGGAGTTCGAGGTGGGCGCCCCACCCAGCAGCGGCGCGGACGCCCTCATCTCCGCCGTCATGGCCGGGAGGAGCATCTCCCCGTGGCTGGCCCGCCGCACGAGCCCCGCCAACTCTTCTGGGGACTCGGCCATCGCCAGCTGCCACGAGGGCGGGAGCAGCTGCGGGAAGGAGGACCAGGAGCCCAAGGCCGACGGCCCCGCGGACCTGTCCTCCCAGCCGCTGTGGCCTGGCGACGTGGGCTACGGGCCCCTGCACATCAAGGAGGAGCGGCTCTCGCCAGCTCACTACGGGGGCAGCGAGCCGCCGTCCGCCGGGGATGGGGCCGCTCAGAACTCCTTCTCAGAGCAGGCGGCAGGGGACGGCTGGCAGCCCACGGGCCGGAGGAAGAACCGCAAGAACAAAGACACGGTCCGGCACATCACGCAGCAGGTGGAGGACGACAGCCGGGCCGGCTCCCCGCTGCCATCTTTCCTCCCGACGTCCGGGTGGCCCTTCAGCAGCCGAGACTCAAGTAAGCCTTTGGTTTGTTACAGGCCGGGCTCAGGCGCCCTGGGGTCACGGGCAGCCCAAAGGCACCGTTTGTCGGTGGCCCCGGGGCCGCTCGTTTTGTCCATGCAGTGGCAACTTTCCAGGCTCACACTGGTGGCTTCCCACGGGTCACCCCCTTTCGTAGTATATCGGTGTGAGCGCGGGGAAGGTGGCCAACGCATCCCAGCGGGTGCGCCAGGGCCGCCGACACACCGAGGCTGCCGGGCTGGGGAGTTTCTGGAGCTGGAAAGGCGGGGTGACGCCCGCAAGGAGCCCCAGCGTGGGGTGTGGTGGAGCCTCTCGTAGGCACTGGGTGGCGTAACTTAATTTCTAAAGATTTAAACGTGACGGTGTTAAAAAGATGAAGAGGTGCACGAAGTGGCGTGACTCGGGTGGAAGGGAAGGCCCGGCCAGGTGTGCGGGCTCCGGCCGTGGCCACAAGCTCCCCTCCCGATGAGGGTATTTCCTCGTTGCCAACAAGTGCGGGTTCTGTGGTTCGCCCACAGGGCAGCCGGTGGGCGTTACCGCACAGGTGGGGAGCCCCTTCTGGGCCCCGAGTCCGTCAGCGTGAGGGCTCTTAGCTTAGCTTTGTTGACGCTGGCCCTCACCCTCTGGAGGATGGTTTTATCTGTCTCCCAGGCTAGTAAACAAGTGAAATGTTTACGAGATGCCATGTGCTAATTACGGCTGCACCGAGCTTTCCCCAGTGGCAGCTGGGACCACGCGGGCTGCGTTTGGAGTGACGAGGGGCTTAGCAGGATGGAGGCTTCTCAGCAAGTGACCGCGTTGGGGAGGCCCCCCCAGGAAGGAGGTTAGAACCCAGTGGGGGCTCAGAGGTGGACAGAGGTGGAGAGAAGGCAGTGAACCGTGGGCACAAGCGCTGAAAGGTGTCACCAGTGCTAGGCCTGTGCTGGGGCTGGGAGGGCGACCCTGGGGCTCTTGGTACACTAGCTTGATTACTGTGGTAAGACGTACGTATCGTGAACTTCACCCCTTTAGCCATCTTTAAGTGTATTGGCATTAAATACATTGCCACTGTCCATCTCCAGAACTTTCTCATCACCCCCAGGAGACACTGTAGCCTTTCTTATTGCTTCTCATTCTCATTGCCCCTGTGCGTCCCCAGCCCCAAGCGCTGGGCCAGCCTCCTGCAGGTTCAGTTCAAGCGGGTTCCACCAGTGTCACCCCCTCGGCAGGATGATTCTGTGTGAGGTGGTGTCCTTCGTGCTGTAGGACATCGGCAGTGCCCTGGCCTCTGCCCACTGCATGCCAGGAGCCGCCCACCCCTGGTCATGACGTTGCCAGTGTCCCTGATGGGAAGCCCCCCGCAGAACCGTTGAGTGTAACTGAACTAACTCAGAAGAAGGTTAAGTTTCTGAGATGATAGAAAGCCCACCTGCCTCTCTGCCAGCGGTCGGCACAGTGGTTGTCTGTGTCTGCTCTCTCCGTGACGACTAAACGTCCCTTTAGCTCTGACTAAAGCCTGGAGAGCAGCGTCCACAGGGACTGACTTCAGGAACCTTCTGGGTGGGTCAGGGCCGCAGAGCCTTCCCGTCCTGTCCTGCACCTGCTGCATCACGAGTCGTCCGGCGGGCCGCGGGGCTGGAGGCCCTAGATCGGAGAGCCCACCAGCATGTTAAGAACGAGGATGCTCCCTAAGCCTGTGGGTTTGATGTTTTAAATGCAGTTGTCGAGCAGAAGGTGTTTTTAGAATCCAACAAGTGATTTCTCCTGGTGTACTCTTGCTAATGTCTGAAATCCCTTGGGTTACCAAGGCAACTGCGAGATTTCCCCTGAGTTGCTAAGACAAGGACCCGAGGTGTGGGCTTGCGTGGGATGGCTCTGCCCGTCACGGTGGCCATTTACTCCTCTGCCCTGGCCCTGGGCTGGGGTTTGGAAGCATAAATTGTGATCCCCAGTGGAGGAGAGTTTGCCTTCATTAAAGATCTATTACATCTTAGAGGAGAGTATTGTTTCCTTCTCATCCCGTTTATAGGAGAAAAGGCCCTTTTCCAAAGGAACGTGTCAGGCGGTTCCTGCCGATCATTCAGGGCGCTTGACGAAGATGCTCTGATGCCAGCCCTGCAGCGGACCACCGCCCTGTCCCCCGTGTGTCCCCACCTCGGCGTCAGGGGCTCTGGGGCCTGTTCGCATTTAAAAGTGATTCTTCCAAGCAGGCAGCCAAGTGCTTTCTAACCCAGTAGCTTCCAAGAAAACATCCATTGAAATGTACCTCCGGGTTACAGCTGTGGGGAACGGCGTTTAAACGTGCAGGTGCGATGGACACAGGCCGGGCCCGTGGTAGCTGCCGGCTCCGGCCTCGGCCCCTATGATCCCAAGACCGAGAGCCTCCAATGCGGTGGCTTGTACTTTTTCAGAAGCTGGTGTCAGGAGAGCCCAGGTGCCCCATCCCGACATCCCACACGTGTTCCGAAAAGGATCTGCAGAAATAAAGTTCTGAGCTAGAATAAAGCGTGTGGGTCTTGTGAAGGAACTGTTCATCCCTGAACCTCGGTAAGGGTGGACCCTGGCGTCCTGGGATTTTGAAGAGTACATGGGGACCACAGAGCAGGTTCAGGGTGTGCAGGCGGCCTCTGGAGACTCTGGTGGGTGCTCTAAGCTCGCAGGTGCCGTCCTGCTGGGGCCAGGGCCCAGCCCTCCCCTGCCCAGGTCGGAGGGTCTCTTCCATCGCAGCTCCATGCTGGGGCTGAAGCCAGGCCGGCAGCTCCTCCCTTGGCTGTACCCCCAGATGTTTTCCTTTCAGAAAGGAGCGGAATTGCCTGGAATTCCTCTGGTCGACCTTGGGGCCGTGGTCAGGGGGCAGCTGCCGCCTTGACACCTCAGCAGTGGTCTTCATGGGGCGGCATGTCCGGAGGGGAGCGGACCTGCTGCTGAGGAGGGAGGTGGGGGAGGGGCCCTCGTGCTGGCCCCGGAGGGCGGGATCGCTGGGGGCGGGGCCTGGGCGAGGGCGGGGCTCGGCCCTGACCGAGACCCTTGGCCTGTGCCCCCCTGGCCGCCCAGCCCTGGCCTGAGGCCACATTTCCGAGTTACCACCTGGACTGGAGATCCTCGTCACTGTGGCTTTGCTGAGTGGCCAGCGGAGCTTCTTTTCTGATGAAATGGAAGTTCCTGGACTTTCTAGAAAATTCAGTTCCTGAAGACAGAGCCCCTGAGGTCTCTCATCATCTAGATGTGGGAGCCGAGGCTGGTCACCCGGGGCCACCCCCCGACCCCGCCCTGAGAGGGAGCTGGAGGGTCTGGGTCTGGGTGCGTCAGGACAAGGCGGGGCCCCTGGGAGGCGACAGGTGGGACCCGCAAGGCTCCGCTCGCGACAGAGGGGTGGGGGTTGGCTGGGGCCCTGGTGCTGGCAGAGCCGGCTGGCAGCTTTTCGACGGCTCATTTGCTCCGGGGTGCGTTTCTGCTCTTCCTGGTCTCGCGGGCGCCCCCTGCTGACCTGACACAGAGGCCACCTGCCTGTGCTGCTTCCAGGCGGGTTCCCAGATGTGCCGCCACCTCGCTGGGTCCTGTGTTGATTTGAATTTGAGGGGTTTTGTCCTCTTCAACCAGGTGTGTGTTTTCTTCTGCTCTTTGGACACTGTGACAGTGACGCCCCCAGGGTGCCGACCGGGGTGGGGACCGAAGCCCCACAGGCACCCACCTCCCAGGGACGAGGAGGCTCTGGCTGTGTTGAAGTGCCCGGGGAGATGCCCGTACATTTTGTATTTGCCGTATATACGTGTATTTATATACACACACTTAAAAGCACAGCTTGGGAGCTTACATTGAAATGGAGATTTTAAAAGGAGCTGTGAGTGTAATTTTTAACTGTTCATTTGAAAACTTTTATGCTGCTGCTTTTATCAAACTTTTAAAAGATGGAAGCAAACATACACATTTGCCTCCTTCTAAGTCAAATCCCAGATGTTCAGCCGGCGAGGGGGGCATGACCCACCCCCCCGACACCCCGACACCCGTCCTGGGGACCACCTCCCCAGCCAGTGTGTCCTGACTTGGCCCCTGTGTGCTGGTTTCTCCCGGTCGGTCTGCTGTGGGCGGAGCCCACGGGGGTGCCCGCCCCTTGCCCAGCCGTAGGCTCTGTCCTGACCTCGATGGGCCTGGCCGCCAGGACCCTCGGCGCCTGCCTTCTGGTGCTGGTGGCATGTGTGTCTTTGGTGTAGACCTAGAGGTGTTTCTAGGGGCGTGTCTGTTTCCTGCTGCTATGACGAATCGCCGCAGACTTAGTGACTTGAAGCAGCCCAGCTATTATCTCTCGCCCAGATGTCGCCGATTCGCAGGGCCGGATCCTTCTGGGGGCTCAGGGGAGAATCCCAGTCTTTTCCAGCTTCCAGAGGCGCCACGTTCCTTGGCCCGTGGCCCTGTGTCACTCGGACCTCAGCTCTGGTGCCGCATCCCTTTCGCTGGCTCTGGCCCTCATGCCTCCCTCTTCCTCTGAGACGGACCCTTGTGTGGACAGGGACCCCTGGACTGGCAGGGTGATCTCCCATCACACTTGCAAAGTCCCTTTTGCCACGTGAGGTGACATGTTCACAGAGATTAGGACCCAGACACATGGGGACCATCATGGGAACACAGATAATAACGAGGTGTTTTGGTGAAAACTGCCATTCCCTTTCCTATTGTTTTAAGTATGATATACATTCAATAAACTGCACAGGGCTTCCCTGGTGGCGCAGTGGTTAATATCTGCCTGCCAATGCAGGGGACACGGGTTCGAGCCCTGGTCCGGGAAGATCCCCCATGCCGCAGAGCAACTAAGCCCGTGCGCCACAACTACTGAGCCTGCGCTCTAGAGCCTGCGTGCCACAACTACTGAGCCCACGTGCCACAACTACTGAAGCCTGAGCGCCTAGAGCCCGTGCTCCGCAACAAGAGAAGCCACCGCAATGAGAAGCCCACGCACCGCGACGAAGAGGGGCCCCCGCTCGCCGCGACTAGAGAAAAGCCTGCGCACAGCAACACAGACCCAATGCAGTCTAAAATAAAATAAATAAATTTACAAAAACAATAAAATAAACTGCACAGATTTCAAGTGTATGGTTTGAATAATTTATTGTCTCTCTCCCTGCCATTTTATTGGGGGAAATATTCATACTTACAGAAAAGATGAAAAAACGAAAGTGAGCCTGCCTGCGCTGAGGTTCTCCACCTGCTCACGTCTTGCTGCGTTTACATGTTTATGCATCTGATCATCCCACACCCACCTCGTTCTCTGAATTTCAGAGGGCCGACACCAGCACCTCGTCCCAGCCCTCCGGCCAGCCTCTCACCAGAGCCCGCATTCTCCACACCGTACACGTGCCTTTGGATGACGGATGTCCCCTCAAGACATCCCCTCATCCTCTGGACACCCCCCACCCCACCCCGCCTCCTGCCAGCCTGGGGGGTCGCGAGGGAGGGCGTCACACAGGGTGTGCTGTGCGGCCCGCCTGTGTCCATCTTGAGATGATGCAGATTTGCAGTCACTTGTGAGAAGTGATGCAGCGAGAGCCCGTGCACCTGTTGGGTAGCTTCCCCCAACGCTGACGTGTCAGCATCACGGCCAGGACACCAGCCTGGCCCCGCACAGTCACCACCAGGGGACCCCGGGCCGCTTCCCTCCACAGCCTCGGGAACTTCTCATCTGTCCCTGGCTGCGATTTCCAACATGCTCTCAGGGTTCGCTCAGGCCGCCACGTGCGTCCACCAGTCATCCTTTCACTGCCAAGGTTCCTCCGTTCTCTGCTGTAACACCCCTGCTGATGGACGTTTGGGTTGTCTGGGTGATTTCCGGCAGTCAGGATCAAGCTGCCGTGAACGTCCCAGGACGAGTATCTGTGTGATTTCTCTGCATTGCTCCCAGGACTGGGCTGCTGGGCCGTCGGCTAGCGTGCGTGCAAGAA
>NW_020838001.1:386405-419233 GCF_003676395.1 Aethalodelphis obliquidens
CCCACCCCTCTAGGTGGACACAAAGCGCCGAGCTGATCTCCCTGTGCTATGCGGCTGCTTCCCACTAGCTGTCTATTTTACATTTGGTAGTGTATATATGTCCATGCCACTCTCTCACTTCATCCCAGCTTACCCTTCCCCGTCCCGTGTCCTCAAGTCCAGTCTCTACGTCTGCGTCTTCATTCCTGTCCTGCCCCTAGGTTCATTATGGTTTTCTGAGTGTCTTCTCAGGGGTTCGCCAGCCTCCCCTGTCTTCCTCTGAGCGGTCTCTGCTCAGGGCTGTGCATGGTGGCGGGTTTGAGAGCTGGGCTGTCCAGCACCCTGTGCTGGCCGGGGTCCCGCTCTGACGACGAGCATTTTTTCCTAGTTGCCATTGACCCCTCTTCCTGGGGAAGCGTCTTCTGCTGAGTAGAGCGTCCTCCGAGTGTCCTGGCGGCAAGTCCTTCGTCAGGTGTGTGCTCTGAAAGCACCGTCTCTCAGCCTTTGGCTCGTTTCTTCCTGTAACGGTGTCTTTTGAAGAGTGTGCACATTTTACATTTGCGTGAAGGCCAGTATGTGCACGTTTTTCTTTGGTGGTTCATGCTCTTTGGGTCTAATCCGAGGCGCCTCTGCCTAAGGCCACAGAGGTGCCTCCCGTGGTTCCCCGGAGGATTGGGTGTGACTACAGGCCTGAGGTGCGCGTTGCTC
This sequence comes from Aethalodelphis obliquidens, assembly GCF_003676395.1. Taxonomy (NCBI): domain Eukaryota; kingdom Metazoa; phylum Chordata; class Mammalia; order Artiodactyla; family Delphinidae; genus Aethalodelphis; species Aethalodelphis obliquidens. The sequence continues at coordinate 387,093 of NW_020838001.1, forward strand.
TTTGCGTGTGGCAGGCGAGGGGCCCACCGTCATGGCCACCTTCTGCGTGTGGTGTCCAGCTGTTCTGATACCACCTGCCCATGGAACTACCTTACTAACTGTATATATTTTTTTAATTAAAGAGAATTTCTTCTATGAGGTGAAAACATTTTGGTAGTTAAAGAAAATGAGGTAACTTGATTTTAACTTGGATACAGAAGCACTTAAGAAATAATACACCTTAGACACATAAAGTAAGAAGGTAGATTTTGGACAAAGTGCATAATTACAGTTTTTTGAGCTTTCTTTTGCATTGTTTGTGAGATCTAGCGGAAGTTAGGACTAAGGTCTGGTTTGAGCTGTAACTCGGGAGGGTGGAGTCCCCCGGGGAGACAGCCTCGGCCCCGCAGTTCCCACTCTTCCAGAAGGTTCCGCCGCGTTGCTGTTTGCACATCTGTGTTCGCGGGGTGCCTGTTCCCTGGACGAGAGGCCGCAGGCTGGGCTGGGACATCTGCAGGAAGCCTCTCAAAGGCAGCTTGGAAGCATATTTGAGAGTCGTGAAGAGTGGCGATCTGGGGAAATCTTAGAAGCCGAGTGTCTGCTTTTGACCAGGCCCTCGTGGTGAGGCGGCCCCCGGCCCATCACCCCCGGCCCTGGGCTTGTTCCCTCCTATGCTCCATCATCTGTTTATTCCCCACTTCGCAGCTCACACAGCGTCTTCTAGTTTAATTGTTGAGACATTCTGCTTATTTTAATTATAATCTCTTTTCTGCTTTTCAGCTGAAGGTTGTGAGTGAAATTTTCAGAATGTGATCCTGTATCACTTATGGGAAGAAGGACCCCCCCCCAACCCCTTTCTGCTCTAGAATCAATCTTTACATTTAGCACTTGGCCCTTTACAGTTAGACGTTGGTGTTTTTCATCCTGGTTGCCTTGTTTATGAAAAAGAGGTCAGCCTGGGGAAGAAGCCCTGAGCGCCTTTTCCCCTGCCCTGGGCGGTCGGTGGGGGGACATTTCCTGCCATCACACGCGTGTGTGAAATGGCTACACACACTCTGTCCCTTGTCTTGGTGGCCGGTCTCCCCGTCCAGCTGCCGGGGTCTCTTCTGTACGAGGAAGCCCCCTGTGGCATCACCAGGTGACCCGGAAGGGGTCCACCGCCCCACAGCTAACAGTCGAGCCCGTCGCGCCTCATCTGGCCCCTGGTTTGTCAGTTGTTTTTTTTTTATAGTTGAATTGCTGGCTCAAAGGGTCTGCACATTTTTAAAAAAAATTTTATTATTTTTGGCTGTGTTGGGTCTTTGTTGCTGTGCGTGGGCTTTTCTCTAGTTGCGGCGAGCAGGGGCTACTCCTCGTTGTGGTGCGCAGGCTTCTCATTGCAGTGGCGTCTCTTGTTGCGGAGCACGGGCTCTAGGTGTGAGGCTTCAGCAGTTGTGGCACGTGGACTCCGTAGTTGTGGCTCGCGGGCTCTAGAGCGCAGGCTCAGTAGTTGTGGCACACGGGCTTCGTTGCTCCGCGGCATGTGGGATCTTCCCGGACCAGGGCTCGAACCCGTGTCCCCTGCATTGGCAGGCGGATTCTTAACCACTGCACCACCAGGGAAGTCCCTGTCAGTTTTTTAACCTCACTATTTAAGGTTTTTTCTGAGTCACCGAGTCTGAGTTCATCACTGTTCAGAGGTAAAATGTTCGATGAGACGTTTTCAAGGTTGTCACTTAGTGGATGAGCTCTAGCAGCTGAAGGAAGGAGCCCCTGGGTCCTCGCTCAGGAGATGTCCCTGCCTGGAGGGGACTTGGGGACAGTCCTGTCACACACGGTGGCTGATGGCTCAGGCTGGAGGCCGTTCCTGAAGCTCGGTCCGAGCCTGGCTTCCCCGCTCTCCCGGCTCCAGCTGAGATCCACCTGAAAGCGGCACAAAATGAAGTCTGGGTTTAACCCGTGAATGTCAGGTTGCTAAAGGAAGGCCGCGGCTGCTAACGCGCAGGACAGCTGTACTGGCGCCACCCCTGCCCCCACGGAGTGTTTGCAAGGGTTTTAGTTTTTTGATAACAATGATCTAGTAAGAGCCTATTTTGTGACTTTATGTAACATCAAATTCTTTATCTATGAAAGGATTTGTTGCAATGTTAACTATTGCTTTCAACTCCCTGTTCTGTTTGTAGAATTTCATTTTTGACCTCATCGTCTTAATCCCTCCTTTTGAAGTCAGGCTGTGGTCTGCAAGGGCCTGGGAAGGACCTGCTCTCTCTCCGGGCGCCTGGCCGGTGCCCCCAGGCGCCACCCCTGCCCCCTGCCCCTCGCCAGGCTCCCAGCCTGTCTGCCCCGCAGGAGGCTCAGGACCTGGGAGGGCCCAGGGTCGGCCTCACACCCTCTCCCTTCTGGGCCCTTTCCTCCACTTTCTCATTTGAACAAGAAATTCTGGGGAAACTGGGTCTCCCCGCACCTCCAAAGTGGATGCCAGAGTGAGTGCAGGAGCCCACCCGGGCCAGCGTGGGGCGCCCTAGGCCGTGCTTGTGCGTGTGCCCGGCCCATCAAGATGACGTTGGAGAGTCAAGTCCCCTTAGCCCTTCTGGTCTCCTTCACAACTCTCATCTTCAGAATGACCAGTTCCTTCCAAGCTCCGTTGGACTGGTATCGTCCCTATACTGGGAGACGTCCCAAGTGCTGTTTCCAGAACTGGGGGCTTGAATTTCGACCTGGGTGCTCGGCCGACAGACGGCAAGGCTCGGGAGATGGAGGGTGCACTCGGGCGCAGAGAGCGTGTCCGCGTGTCCTACCACGAGCTGCTGGGGCTGTGCAGCTGGCTCTCCACTGGACCCGCGAGGGCTCCAGGTTAGGACACGGAGTGACCGCAGGTAGCCTGACACCTCACAGGCGTGTCTGGTCTCGATTCCCTGGACGGTGGTACCTTTCCTGAGTCATAAATATTCATGTGGGAATTTTTCAGTCGACGGCTTTCATTCCCTTCACTGTCACCTTACATCTCGTGGACCCTCACCGCTCACCCACGAGCATCTTCAGAGCGTCGACCCATGAAGTGTGTCTGTGGCTCGTGCTTGCCGGTCCCCCCCGCCCCTCGTTTCACGGCAGTTCTCAGTAACAGACCCCAGACATCCTTCTTCGAAACCCAACTTTTAGCTTTTCACATGTGGTTGGAATCTTTCAGCTAATCTTGATTTCTTGAACACGCTTTTGAACTTAAACTGTTAATATAATTTCATTAAAATTTTGGTTTTGAAATCTGGTGTTTTTTAGTTTTCAGTCTGTTACGGGCTGAATGTTTGTGTCCCCTAAATTCATGTGTTGAATCCCTAGCCCTGGTGTGGCTGTATTTGGAGATGGGGCCGGTGAGAAAGTCATCAGGATAAACGGAGGCCCTCGGCATCTGCGTCGCATCAGAGCCTGCCCTCCGTCCGCCCACCCACCGAGGTGAGGCCAGCGGGCAGGTGGCCGTCTGCAAGCCAGGAACAGGGCCCCGCTGGACCCAGATCCTGGCCTTTCCAGCCCCGGAACTGAGAACCGCTTAAGTCCTACAGGAGCCCGTGCAGACAGAGGCAAAGCCTTCATCTCAGTTTGATTTAATCCCTACACTTAGTGGCTAGAAACGCAAAGTCAGTGCTGATATAGCATTTAGGGATTGGCAGGAAAATATGAAAAGGCTTATAGTTTGAGAAAAAGAAAGTATCCTTCCAGAGCTTCGGCCAGCAGTAGCCTGACGCTACACCTCAACGGTGTCCTTAGTGTCTCGTATCCTTGGGGAGACGTTAGACCCATCCAGGTGGTGGCACCCAGGGTGTGCTGCCCTGTGGGACGTGACGCCCCTGGTCGGGGCCCCTGTGATGTCTCAGCCTGTTCCCCGGGGCCCTAGTGCCCCCAGGGCGCTCGACACCTGAGGGGCTCTGCTGAGGTGGGCCCACCCCACACCCCAAAACCCAGTTCCTATGCACCTTGCGTGGACAAATGTCCCTTTCCAGTTCGGGAGTGTCTGTAAACATCGGTCAGTGGCCATGTGTCCCCAGGGTGCCTGGGGCCCTGGCTCCTGGCACCGCCTACCCTGGCTCTTCAGTTCTGGTCCTGACTCCTGTCCAAGGACCACAGTCAGAAATCCAGTCTGTTGCAGTTATCGAACTGTTGTGTGAAAGCTGTCTGAGGCATTTTCGGTGAGCCTGGTGGGTTGGCTGATGGTGGTTCTTGCCTCCGTGCCCTCTGGTTCTGCAGCTTCGAGTAATTTCCTCCAACACGAAGGCGCACCGTGAAGCAGGCTGGGTCTGAGTTTTCTCGTGCACCCATCCAGGCGGCTAAGGAGTGGCCTCGTCACGGAAGTCGCTCTGCCCTCTGGGGGCCGTCATGGGGCAGGCTGGCCGAGCCCCCTCAGGACAGAGGGGACCCTCTGTCCTCCCACGTCTCCTGGGGAGGACCCCCGGGCTCTCGCCCTCGTCGTGTTCGGTTCAGCTTTCTGGAGCCGCCTGTGTCTTTGCCTCGGCGCTCAGCACCGCCCTGGCGTGCAGGTCTCTGCGGGGAGCTCGTGCGCCCCCAGGCCCCCGCCGTCCTTGCCTTGCACACCTGGCTCCGCGGACCGGGTCTGCGCTTTGTGAGCGGGCGGCCCACCCACCGCCCTCCGCTCACCTCCAAGCATGTGTCTGTGGGAGGAGCCATAGAACCACCACTTGGGGCCCCCTGTGGTGCCGCCTGGCACCTGCTGGCCCCACTTCCCAGGTGCACGAGGCTGTGTCCGGTCCTGATGCTCAGGCTGGTTCGGGGTCTCTCTGATTTCCGCAGCCTTGGGCCCTGATTCCCTGGGTTCTGAGGAGGGACCTGTCGTTTCCGGGACCGGCTCACGGGCCCGTCCCACATTTGAGGCTGCCCAGCTTCCCCCCGCCACCAGTGACCCCGCTGCCCCCTCCCAAGACAGCCTGGGGGTGGGAGGAGAAGGGGGGCCCATCCCTTTCCCCCCGCCTGCCTTCCCCTCCTCTCGGGAATGGTCTTGCTTTCCCATTTCCGTTGATTTCTCGAGTCACCACTTGTTTCCAGGGGGCCCTGGCCAGGCAGCAGCTCTCCCTGGGGTCCGTCTGGCGCCGGCCCGTTCTGGGGGCACCTCCAGGGCCCAGATGGTACAGGAGGCTCCTGGTCCTGCCTGTGCGGCCCTGAGCTAGAGGTTGTCACAGATCCTCTGTTAGTAGCAGCTTTCTTGAGACGTAATTCCCACTGCTGACGACTCACCCATTTAGAGTGTGATTTGCTGGGTTCTCGTCTATTCACGGAGCTGTGCAGCCGTCACCACAGTCGACTTTAGAACATTTTCATCGCCCCAGAAGGAAACCTGCACCCGTAACAGTCACCCCAAGACCTGCCCCCTCCATCTCCCCCGGCCCTTGGCAGCTCCCAGTCTCCTTCTGTCCCCGTGGATTTGCCTTTTCTAGGTATTCCACGTGGTGCACTCGGACAGTGTTTGTCCCTTTCACCGGGCATAACGTGTCCGAGGTCCACCCGCATTGTAGGCTGCACCGGTGCGTCGTTCCTTTGTACGGTGGAATCATATTCCTCTGTGTTTATCCTTCATCGGCAGGTGGGCGTTTGGGCTGCTCCACTTCTTTTTTTTAAAATTTTTTTTTAACCAAACCCAGTTTTCATTTATTTATTTATTTTACTTTTAATTTTTTTATTTTTTGTGGTACGCGGGCCTCTCACTGCTGCGGCCTCTCCCGTTGCGGAGCACAGGCTCTGGATGCGCAGGCTCAGTGGCCATGGCTCACGGGCCCAGCCGCTCCGCGGCATGTGGGATCTTCCCGGACCGGGGCACGAACCCGCGTCCCCTGCATCGGCAGGCGGACTCTCAACCACTGCGCCACCAGGGACGCCCTGCTCCATTTCTGACCGTCAAAGGTGCTGTTGCTCTGAGTGTGGACGCGGGTCTTACCCCTCTTGGATGTCCTCCCACCAGTGGAAATGCCGGGCCGCGTGGCAACTTGGTGTCCACCTTCTGAGGACCCGCTACGCTCTTGCACCGCGGCCGCATCATTTTACGTCTTTACCAGCAGCCTGGAGGGCTCCAGGGTCCCACGTCCCGTTGGCACTTGTGGGTGGCAGCCGTCGCAGAGGGCGTGGGAACGGCGTCCTGGCGCTGAGTCGCGTTTCCCTGGTGACGAACGGCGCCGAGCACTGCTCACTGGCCGTTTGTGTGTCCTCTTTGGGCAAATATCTGTTCATGTCCTTTGCCCGTTTTTAAGCTGGGGTGTTTGTCTTTCTCTGGAGCAGTGAACTCCTCTGTAGTGTGTAGACGGGCTCTCGTGTCAGGCGTGCAGTTTGCAGATGTTCTGTCCCACGCATCCTCTCGCCGTGTTGATGGTGTCCTTCGAGGCCTTCAGGGGTTTAGTGTGTGACGAAGTCCAGTTTAGTATCTGTTTTAGTGCTTGTGCTTTTGGTGTCGCAGCTGAGAACCCGTGGCCCAGCCTGAGGCCGCGGGGGTTTTCTAAGGTTGTGTAGTCTGGGCTTTTTGGTCCATTTTGAGTGTTGCCCCTTCTCCGAGCGATGTTCAGCCCCGGCGCAGACCCGCTGTCCTGGTGGGCGCCCATCCCCGGGTTCTGGCTTGAGCCCCACGCGAGGTCTTGGCTGTGATGGTCACCACCGTCCTGGGACTTCGTGTCGGGCCGGGTCGGGCTTGAGGCCAGGCCGCTGGGGTTCAGGACGCTCGTGGCTCCGGCTTCTCCTAAACTTGCCTGCTTGCTGTTCGGAGGGTCCTGAGTCGCGGGCGAGGTCTCTAACGTGTGTTTCCCTCCCCAGACGCGGACTTGACCGTCGCTGAAGCCAGCAGCTCCGACAGCCGCGGGGAGAGGCCCGAGCTCTACGCGCATGTGGACGAGGGGCTCCTGGGAGGAGAAGGCAGCTACCTGGGAGCCCCGCTCACCCCGGAGAAGGACGACGCGCTGCACCAGGCCACCGCGGTGGCCAACCTGCGGGCGGCGCTCATGAGTAAGAACAGCTTGCTGGCCCTCAAGGCCGACGTGCTGGCGGACGACAGCTCCCTGCTGCTGGAGTACCTGCCCAAGGGCACCCACTCCCTGTCCCGTAAGTGCCGCGCGGGCGCGCAGTGTGGGCGGGAGTGACGCGCCTCAGCCCGCGACGGATGTGCTGAGGGTGCGTGCGTGTGGGTCGTGGCGGTCGAGGGGCCTTCGGAGAGGAGGCAGCGCTGTCGGGGCACCGGGAGGGAAGCGGCCGAGTGCCTGTGCGAACGTTCGTACTTGAAATCGAGGCATCTAACCCTAAACCCTGAGCGGGCTGACAAGTGCTGGGCCGTGCGGGCCCGGGACAGGGACCCCTGCTGGGGAGGCCTTGGGACGTGCCGGGCTCGGGCTCCCTCTGCTGGCCTCGCCCCCTGCCGGTGCCGACTCGTCCTGCCTGGGGAGCGTGGCCAGGCTGCAGATCCTCGCTTCCTGCCAGGCAGTGCCGCGGGCACGTGAGATTTAACGAGGATTTGGGTGTTGTGTTTACACCTTGAGTGTCTCCAGCTAAATTCCAGCTGCTCACAGCAAATAACAGAGTACCCTAAGGAGCGGGTGAGGTACAGCGGTGCTGGCCGAGGGTCCCCAGGCGCCGGCCTGGGAGGGTGCCACGCCCCCTCGGCTCGGGTGCTCTGACACCATCCATCCTGGGTGCCCGGGTCCTGGGTGTCTGGGGCAGTGTGACCATGTCTCCGGCGTCCCGAGAGAAATGCTCTGTTGGGTTGGTGTCTGTGAGGGAGAGTCGGGTGTGGCCCCGTTTCCCTCTTCGGGGCAGAGTGACACACCCCAAAACAGGCGGCTCTGAGTGCAGAGGGCATGGGAAGGGCCCCGTCCCAGGGCCCTGCGGTCCAAGCGTGTACGGCTGGCGGGGCTGTGTGTGGGTCCCTGAGCACCGCTGAAGGAAGCAAGGGGAAAACTGCAGCCAGTGTTGGGGGTCTGGGGAGCGTGTCTTTCATTTTTACTCTAACCTTAAAAACAATATTTTCACGGCTTTGTTTTCATGAGCACCAAAATATCCTAAGGATTGTGATGAAAATTGCTTGTGGCTAATGAAGTCTGACCGTGGAGAATAGCATCACGTTCTCTTTATTTATTGTGCCGGGTCCGAGGCAGGTGGGACGCCAGGGCGGTTGTAGGGCTTGGCGGTGAAGTCAGATCCAGGGGTGCATCCCCGAGGCTGTTGGACACACTTTAGAAAATCCGCTTAGGCCTCATTTTTTGCATCTGAGAAATGGGAATGGCAACGGTCACTCACACAGTTGTTGGGAACGTGAAACGCGGGACATGTAAGCAAAGTGTGTTTGATAAACGCTCCGCAACATTAGTCCATTTCCCGCTCAGCTCAAACCCTGAACTTGTCAGCAGACACTGTTGGGTTTGTGATGATCTGATAGCTTGAGGAGGTGGTCCTGGGGTATCTGCAGTATCTGGGGTTTAGAATCGGCGAGTCCGCAGGTGAACGTCCCGCTGAGGGGACGGCTGGGCAGCTTCACAGACGTCGTGGAAGGAGCAGGCTGGGTGTGTAGCTGCAGCGCTGGACACTTGTTCTGGCTCTTTCTGGACACTCCCAGTTGGTGGGAGTGAACCCCACGTGTCAGAGTCCCCTGGAGGCGCAGCAGCTCCTCCGGGGCTGAACCGCGTTGTCACGAGGGGGACGGTTTCTCGGTGTTTCTCCTCCCGTCCCCGTGTCTGGCAGCCTTCTCCTCCGGGGTGGGCCTGTTCCCCAGGCCTTTGGTGCTCTGTGCAGAGCTGTGCTAGGGATGGGGCAGGCGTCCGGGTGGCCCGAAAGCACCGGTTGCACCCGCATTGGTCAGGCTGTTAGCCGTGAGCCAGGGGTCTGACTGTGGGGCTCTGGGACGAGTGAGGCACAGGGAGAGATGCTCTTCACTTCCAAGGGCCCCCCCCGTCCTCCGGCCCTGTCCCTGCAGAGGCCCAGACCCGGCCTGGCAGCAGGTGGGGCAGCTGGGCGGAGTCAGAGGGCAAGCGGTGACCCTGTCGGGTGCTCTGTTCCCACGGACACGCAGTCGGGCAGCCGCAGCACCCCGGGCACGTCCCCAGGCCCCGTGCACGCACATGCCCCCCTTCGCAGTTCGCAGGGAGCTGGGCGCGGGGGAGTAGAACCCCATCCACTCTATTTTTAGAACGTCCGTGACTAACCCGGGGTGAAGTCGACTAGTGGGTTTTGATATTTTGTTATTTCTATTATGTTTTAACCTCTTTGCTGTAAATACTCTAAATTTCCCACTTTTTTTGTTAGCTCTGCCCTTACGAGAGGGTTGAGAAGTTGGCGGCTGGGAGCTGGTGACTTGGGCCGTGTCCAGGGGGCCAGGCATGGGCTCCCATGTTCCCTCAGGCAGAGAGGCTGAAGGGCTGGCTGGAGGAATGGGTTGTTTTAGAACACTCTTTTCTGACATCCTAAGGAAAACCTGCCTGTTCTGGGCATACACTAAAATGAGGAATGGAAGTATCCAGAGAAGAACTTCATTTTCCAAGACTGTGCGGTCACCTCCCTGTGGCAGGCGTTCCGTCCCTGGCGGGCAGGTGGGCAGGGGTGGCGAGCTGCCTTCCTGTGTTGAGCCGGGGCTGGACGGCCCCTGCGGAGCGCCCGTGGGCGCATCTGCTCCGTGACGTTCAGTTCACAGGCGCCGGCTTCTGTGCACGGATGCGACAAAGCATCAGGCCCCCCAGAGCCCCTGCATTCACCCCCTGCCACCGCTCTGCTTCCAGACGGGCCACGGTTTCCGTTCAGTTGCAGAAGTCGTCAGGGGTCGCCCGACGGGAGCGTGCGGATGGGGAGACCCCTCCTGGGTGCCGCCCACCCCTCCTGGGTGCCGCCCAGTGGCGACGTGAGCCCTGAGCCCAGGCGACCCCCAGTCCGGGGAGCACAGGGGACCTAAAAACACATTCAAAGGAGAAAACTGGATTCACACTGGGCACTACTGATGGCAAAGCAGTGGCACCGCCCCCCGGGCTCCAGTATGGAGACACCCCCAAGCTTGGTGGGTGCAGAGCCTGGCACACTTCCTCTGGGGAGGCCCGGAAGGGAGATGGGAGCCCTGCGCTGCTGTGTTGGGGGTCCCTCGCCCCGGTCCGGTTCGAGGGCGTTGTGGGGGCTATTTCCTGGCTCTGGCCCCCAGGCTCCTCAGGTTGTTAACAAGATTTTTCCAGGGCTGAGCCTTTCGTTTTGTGATATTGGGGGGCCCGTAGGACCGGCGTCCCAGTAGCCATGACTCGTGGTTGGAGGAACGGGGGAGGGCACGTCCCCGTCGTGATGTCTGACAGTGGCAGCTGTGTGGTGTGGGGGGTGCTGAGTGGGGCTCTCGGCCCTGCTGGGTCGCCCTGGTCTTGAGGTGGCGAGCCCTGCAGTGTGTCAGTGTGGCCTGCCGGGCATGCAGTGTTGAAGAAGAAAGGGGTGGTGGTCGCAGATGTTCAAATTAAATGCAGCAAATCCGCAGGCTGTGCAGAGCCGTGACCGATGGTCCTTTCTGGAAGGTTCTGGAGCCTCCGAGAAAAACCGAGTTTCCTTGCTTTCCCAAGTCTGATAGCGTTTGGCTGGCAGTTAAGTTCCACAGATGGTTTCGTTGCTGGATCATCACTGTTTAACTGATTTCTCCATAAGAGGACTTTTGTACTTTTTGTTTTGATTCGGTTTAAGTTGATTCTTTTGCTCTCATTACGTTTGCAACAGGCGGCTGGCATCCCACCGGTTAAAAGTCACTGTTCACTGAATAGAAACCGTGACCAGCATGTTCATGGCACACAAATGGAGCTATTTCCCTGAGCTGTGTTTGTGGGTGTGTGTTGATCTGGGAGGGACCTTGAAAAATGCTGAGAGAACATGAGTAACTTTGATTTCACGGGGATGAAGTGGAGATGAAGCAGGCACCCTGGGTATTGGGGGCTGAGTGCCCGAGGGGCGGCGCCGTCCCCAGACTCCCAGAAACCCCGACTGTCCTGTGCACGTCGCCGCCACGGCTCCGGCAGCAGTCGAGGATTCCTCCTGACGGCGATGGGCAGTGCTGCCCTGTCTGGCTGGAAGGATGTGCTGCTACGGAGGAGAGCTCAGACCTGGGGTGGTGGCGGGCGGGGTCTGCCCTGGACCGGGGGGCCACCAGCCGCGGGCTTCCCCCGCCCAGCTTTCCTCCGGGGACGCCCCCGACATCTATCGGGGGACAGTGGCAGCTGAGTTCGTTCTGATTGTGGCTGAAAGAGTATTTCCTTCTGGTGTTTAAAATGATCAAGGACTTTACCTGAGTCTGGCTTGATCCTGGAATCTTAAGCAATCTCTTATGAAAGGGCATTTGATGGAAGTATTACCACCCTTTTAGGTAAATAGTCAGGTCGACACACCACGAAGGACTTTCCAGAAGATCCTTCTTCAAGCACAGGTGAGCGTGTGCCACGTCCACGCCACGGGTTCTGACTTCCTGTGCAGACACCCCATTGCAATCACGTTGCTTCTGGGAGAGAGATCCCGCCCCAGACAAGTCACGTGTGGACACCCTGGCGCTTGGGAGTGGCGAGCTGATAGAAGCCCCCAAACGCCCTCGCCCACGAGATCCGGGCCTCGCCACATGGCAGCGCACAGCTCACCGCAGGATAGCCAAGGACGGTGCTTCCTGAACTCTCTACAGCCCGCCAGCTGGTGTCCGTTCACGTGGGTGAGACTCGTTTCCTGTGTCCCCAGGGCCTGGCGCCAACCCGAGTCACCTCCCTCCAGCCCCTCCACCCTCCTGCACTCAGAGCCCGGGATGCCCGCTCTGGGGACCGGCCAGACGGAGCCCAGGGAGCCGGCCACCTCCCCAGCCCAGGTAAGACGGGAGGGCGGCCAGCCACGTCGGGGCAGCCCCGGCCAGACGCCCGTCCACCGCGCATGTCCTTGCGGGCATGGCGCCCCAGAACCCGCGTGCTCAGCATGTCCTGGGCGAGCCTGTGTGGTCACAGCTGCTTTCCCGTCCACCCTCTGCTCCACAGTCCCCTCGGCCCCATGTCACTCAAAGTGACACAGGTGTCAGCTTTGCAGTAATAGTTGCAACATGTTGTATGAAGTTAAATCTGTTTTGATATTTAAATTAAAATAGTTTTTGGAGGCATTTCCCCCCTAATATACAGACTCATACAGCAGCAGGTTAAAAACCCAGTTCCTCAAACTGAGCAGCGCCGGCCCGTCTCCACCAGGTTTTGCCCCGGTGCCGATGGCTGCGTGTTTGTCCCGAGGCGTCTGAGATCCACTTCCTGTGCCTCAGGTCACAGCTGCTTATTTAAAGACAGGTCTGTTAGGTTCCACTGTTTCCCTGAAGGAAAAAGTATTTAAGGAGGGAGAGCTTGAGCACATATTTTGTAATTTGAAATAAATCAAATGCTATTCCCCGTGCGTTTGAAAACAGGATGGTTTTGGTGGGAGGGGCAGGCGTTCGGTTGACGTGGATTTTTCGCGCGTCCGTTCATCAAGAATTAACTGCAGCTTCCTTTCCAGACGTGTGGCGGTTTCCGTGCGGTGACTGGACGGGGACACGGTGAGTAGGGGGTGACGCGCGTCTGCACTCCAATCTTCCCGATTCCATCGCGTCCCGACGGCCTGTAACTCATCTGTCTCTCCTTCTAGGTCGACGTCCCTCGGACCGGGAGGCCTGGGCCGAGGGACGGGCCCCTCCGGAGGTGGCTCCAGCAGGTGCCTGGGGTTTCCACGGGGTCCGCCGGCCCGGCCAGGATGACCAGGGTCTCCTTCTGGCTCATTGTGTGGCCAGGAGCACTTTCACGGCCTCGATGGACTTGCCCAGGGCTCCACCCTGAAGTCAGCTAAGGAGCCCCAAAGAGACGGACGCCTCCGCTGCGGACAATGGTTTTGAGGCGGCCAGGCTGGAACAGGCGCTTGGCACTTGGGGGCGGACGCTTGCACGGGCCTCTGTGCCGCGGGCAGCCTGGCGTCGGGTCCAGGTGGCCAGCAGGTGATGGCAGAGCTGGCACCAGGCGTCGGTGTGAGCCTTTAGAACGGTCACTTCCCAATCCTTCACCAGGCCTGGCGAAGGCCTTTCAGTGCCCAGTGGCGGGCAGGTAGGACAGGTGTACCTCCAGCCTCCAGGCAGTGGGGATTGTGCCAGGTCTTGGAGCAAAATGTCTCTGAGCCCGTTACCTTCCAGAAAGATGTGCGGCTGAAGCGCAGCCTCCACGACCTCGGAGTGCCCTGCCTGCCGCATGTGAGGGAGACAGAGTTACCAAACTGGCTGCCTCTCAGAAAGAGCACATTGTCCCTGCTGGTGTCCAGCCGCCCTGGACACGTCGGGCCCACGTCTGCGGGTGGCCGAGGGTGCAGCGACTCCAGGACCCTTGGCCAAGCAGCAGGTGGACTTAGGAAGGAAGCAGGCGGCCCATGCCAGGTTCCGAATTCCTGGAGTTGCCAGGCCCATTCCCACCCCCTGTGGCCGTGGCCATGGTCAGGGCGTGGTCCACGTGCAGCTCAGGCTGCCCACCTGCCCCAGTCCCTGCAGTCTTTATAATCATTAGACGAGTTCTGAAGATGGGGAAAAGTTGGGCTTTGAGAGAGGCCCAGGATGCTTGTTGCCAAGGTGACCTCACCGGAGCCGTGTCCCTGGGAGTTCAAAGACCTGTCGGTGGTGTCACTCCTTCTGAGAGGGTTTATTAAGTGCCTGTTTGCATATAAACAACATTTCTGAGAAAAGGAAGCTTTCCTTTCCTTTTTTGCTGGTCACGGTGGGATTTTTGGCTGTTAGGTCGCAGATATTGTGTGTCCAGATGGGGTTACGCTGTTGTAGAATGCACGTGTGCACCACCCACGTTGGGCCCTGGGTTACCTGCGCCCCCAGGAATGCGACCCTGTGGCTGCTTCCCTGTTACTTGCTCGCTTGTGGGACTTTTCCCTGCGTGGGTGGAGCGTGACCTGCGCCTGCAAGGAAGCCTGCCCTGTGGAGAGGCCCCGCACTGTTGTGCAAAAAGGCTTTGTTAATTTTTTTAAATAATGAAGAAATTTCAGAAAGTTTCCGTTGTACCTAAGAGAAATAGGTTTGTTCACTGAAGCAGTATTTACAATATCCAAGATATGGAAACAACCTGAGTGTCCATCAGTGGATGAATGGATAAAGAAAATTCAGTGTGTATACACACACACACACACACACACACACACACACACACACACACACGTGGGATATTACTCAACCATAAAAAAGAATGAAATAATGACACTTGCAGCAACATGGATGGATCTAGAGCTTATCATAATAAGTGAAATAAGTCAGACAGAGAAAGACAAGTACTGTATGATTTCACTTACATATGGAATCTAAAAACAAAAACAGACAAACAAAAAAAACAAACAAACCCATAGATACAGAGAACAAACAGTTTGGTGATTTCCAGGGGTGGGGGTGGGAGAAATGAATGAACTGTTTTGGTGCATTTTTTAGTTTACGTGAGTTAAATTTCTTTTTCAGATAGAGAGAGAAAGAGAGATAATATCTTTTCTTTTAAAAAAGATGTATAGATGGTAAAGTGATGGGAACATAGGAAACATTTTAAGATAGATGGCCCCTGAGTTTGTTCTTAGTTCTAATATTATTTCCCTTAAAACAGTACTGTCATCCAACATAAGAAATTTTAAGCAAGTTCATTTAGGTATTCCATTGCTTACATTTTATTGAATTTCTCATTGAAATATCCTGGCTCAGGAATTGATTTCAAAGAGTTTTGAAAAATTTATCAATATGTAATGTTAATCTTTCTTGAATACAAAGGATTGCAATAAGAAAAGGTTGGTAATTTAGGTCTCTTTACTGCCACAAAACTTGCTCCATGTCTACAAGTTTACTGTGGGCTTCCTGGCCTATTACCACTTTCACAAAATGTGACTGGGTGACCTCACAAACTCGGGTACCAACCATGTGCTGTAGGGTGTGTGTGCATGTGTGTGTGTATGTGTAGAAATGGGGACTCCTACTTGATTGGGGATACTGACTTACTGTTTAGACTGCATTTAAAATATTTAAGAATCCAGTCTGGATCAGTGTCAGCTTGGTGGCTGCACATAACTCAGGAGCTAAGAAAAGGCACTAATTTATTTTAAAGAAAGAATTCTGAAATAAAATTTGAATTTCCAGTTTTAACCATGACTAGCTTGTATTGGGCTTACCCTCCAGGCAAAAACTACCTGAAAAGCTGGCCTCCCAAAACCACGCCCACATATACATACATATACACACTTACATACACATATATACAAATATAGACACACACACACACACACACACACATCCTGGGGAGCAATCAGTGCAGGTGGGACGTGAAGGCTGCAGTCCTTGAGGGAAGGAAGAATCTGTAAAAAAGAGTCCAGCGAACCTGCTGGAACTGAAAATACAATGTGTGAGGCTGGGATCCATTAAGTAGTTTACAGCAGTCTGGGTACCACCTGAGACAGGACGAGGAGACTGGAAGACAGAGCGATGGAGAGGATCCAGGCTGAAGCTTAGGAAAGAAAAGCATGGGGACAAGCAAAGACACACAGAGGAGCAGTGCAAATGTCTAATACATGTGTAATTGGGGTCCAGAGGAGAGAGGAGAGAAAATGGAGCAGAAGCAGTACCCGAAGAGACAATAGCAGAGAACGTTCCAAAACTGATGAAAGATATCAATCCACAGATTCAAGAAGCTCAGCAAACCCAAAGCAGGATGAACACTAAAATAAAACAACCACCAAAAAACAAAACTTGGCATGTTGTAGTCAAACTACTGAAAACCAAAGACAAAAATAAAAATCTTTGTCTTCCCTGGTGGCGCAGTGGTTAAGAATCCACCTGCCAATGCAGGGAACATGGGTTCGAGCCCTGGTCTGGGAAGAGCCCACATGCCACGGAGCAACTAAGCCCATGCGCCACAACTACTGAAGCCCGTGCACCTAGAGCCCATGCTCTGCAACAGGAGAAGCCACTACAATGAGAAGCCTGCGCACCGCATTGAAAAGTAGCACCTGCTCACCACAACTAGAGAAAGCCCGCGCACAGCAGCAAAGACCCAACACAGCCAAAAATAAATAAATAAATATTTAAAAATATAAAGGTTTTTTTTAAAAAAAAAACTTAGAAGCAGCCAGAGGAAAAAGACATTAAGAGGAACAACATTGAGATTGACATCTGACTTTTCAATGGAAACGTTGGTGCTAGTCTCTGAGGCACTGCAGGAATGCTGAGACCAGTATTCTATACCCAGCAAAAGTATCCCCCAGAGACCAAGGCTACGTGATGACAATGTCACACAAAGAAAAGAAAACCGAGGGGATTCATTGCCGGCTGACAAGAAGTACTAAAAACCAGCCCTCTGTAGAAAGATCTTAATCATTTAAGGCAATATTTACGGCTCCTTGTGGGGTTTTTGACTCAAATAGGAGCATAACGCATGACACAAACAGCACAAAGTGGGGGGGCGGGGGCGGCGAGCTTGGCCGTTGGATGAGTCTTGCCTTTTCTACAAAGTTGCAATGAATAATGGCAAAAATCATCACGTACAGCTCAAAGGCTTATGAAGAGAAGAATGGGATAATACGTGATTAATATGAAAGCAACAAGCAAGGAAGTTTAAAGGAACAAAACCATAAAAGGACAGAATAGAACACACATAGGGAGATGGTAGACGTCACCCAACTCTACTAATAAGCCTGTTATTACCAATGGACTGAACACTGCAGGAAAAAGAAAAGATTATCAGCTTGCTATTTAAAGAAAATTTGTTGTTTGTAGATAACATGCTTTGTAGATAAGAGCACAGAAAGGTTTCAAGCAAAAAGATAAAAAAGAGAAAGCAAGGAAACACCAGCCTAAAGAGGCTTATTGATGTCAGCAGCAAAGTAAACTGGGAGGGGTGTTGCTCTAAGGCCACTACACAATGACAAGAGAGTCAGTTCAGTGGGAAACGCAGACCCTGAAATGCATAGGCTTGCTTTTCAAATATATGGAGTGAAAGTTGACAGCACTAAAAGGAGAAAGAAACAAGTCCATGATTAGAGTTGAGAATTTTTAACAAATTTCCTCAGTAGTTGATAGATCAGCATACAAAATGTCAGTAAGGATGGAGAAGGTTCGGACACAGTTTTCACACATTAACCTTGAATTCCTGGAATAAACCCACCGAGTCACAAGGTGCTGTTCTTTTTCTATATAGTTGGACTCAGCTTGCTATTTTGTCCAGGAGTTTTGCATCTTTTTTCAGAGAAGTATTGGCCTGTAACGACATGGTTAACCAAGTCACACATTGCACCAAACAAGTGCAGAACATTCCAAATGCACAGGAAACATTTACAAGATAGACCAAGCGGGAATGTAACGCAGGTCTCAGCAAATCCCAAAGGATGAAATCATGCAGACTGTGCTCTCTAACCTCAGTGAAATTAGATTGAAAAAATCAACAATAGAAAGATACTAGAATAAGTCACAATGGAAATTATAAAATATTTTGAACTGAATGATAATGAAAATTCAACGTATCAAAACTTGTAGGATACACCTAAAGTGGTATTTAAGGGAAATTTATAGCTCTAGTTGCACTTATTAGAAAAGAAGGAAAGTTCTAATTTGGGCGGTCAAGAAGTGAGAAAAAGAATAGCAAATTAAACCCAAAGAAAGCTGGAGGAGCAAAACAGAGAGCAAATATCCATGAAACAGAAAGCAGACAGACAATAGAAAAATGGCCAAAGCCAAACGCCGGTGCACGAAAAGATGAATGAGACAGACAAACTCCTATCACAGTGATCTGTAAAAAGAGAGGGAAGTTGATTGTCAATAAAAGGTATAAAAAAGATCATTGCTAAGATCCTATAGACGTTAGAATGATAGTAAGAGAATATCGTGAACAATTTTGTGCTAATACCTTTGACAAGTTGGAAGAAATGGGCAATTTCCCTGAAAAACACGGTGTATCAAAACTGAGCAGAGGGCAGCCCCGTTGGGCACACGGGGCTGCCCCTGCTTGTCTGGTCGTGGGGTGATCAGGCTGGGATTGTGACTCAGAGTGTGAGAGCTGGTAGAGGACAGGGTGGCTCTGGCTTGGTCGCCAGGAAGCTGTGCTCACAGCCCGGTTATTTGTCATCTCTTGGAATGCCCCCCACACCCCCGCCCCGGGAGGGCAGCCCTGCCGCGGTCACAGGGCCCCAGACGCCGCAGGGTGCAGAGACTGGGAACAGGGTCAACGCAGACAGCGGGGGCTCCAGGGGAGGAGGGGCAGACGCCCAGCCTGACAGCGGCCGAGGGGGCCAGGCAAGGAGGCCGTGGGTGAGGGTCTGACGGGACCGTGACGTGGGCCCCTGTCAAGGACGCTGGGGCGGGTGGTCTTTCCAACATGGGGACCCGAGTGAGCTGGATGCTGGCGCGGATGAAGGAATGAATCTTGATTCCTGCCTCAGAATTAAGATGGGAATGACCACAAACCTAAACGTGGTTCGCAGGGGACGGTGGTGCTTGTGATCATGGTGATGGGCAAAAGTTTCTTAAGCACTTCTTTTTTTGTGTGGTACGCGGGCCTCTCACTGCCGTGGCCTCTCCCTTTGCGGAGCACAGGCTCCGGACGCGCAGGCTCAGCGGCCATGGCTCACGGGCCCAGCCGCTCCGCGGCATGTGGGATCCTCCCAGACCGGGGCACGAACCCGCGTCCCCTGCATCGGCAGGCAGACCCTCAACCGCTGCACCACCAGGGAAGCCCTAAGCACTTCTTAAGAAGCACTCGCGATGAAAGTTTGATAAAATTTTTTATTAAAAAAATTAACATATGGGACTTCCCTGGCAGTCCCATTAACATATGGGACTTCCCTGGCGGTCCAGTGGTTAGGACTTGGAGCTTCCGATGCAGGGGGCCCGGGTCCAATCCCTGGTCGGGGAACTAAGATCCCCTGTGCCATGCGGTGCAGCCAGAAAATTAAAAAAACAAACACAAAATACCCCCAAGAATAAAACATCAAAGGAAAAGCAGCTCAGTGAAGGGTCAGAAGACGTGACAAGCACGTCACAGAAGAGGGCGTGCGAATGACTGGGGCGAGGCGTCGGCGGTGGCTGGGAGACGCTGATTCCACTGGGGCCCACATGTTCTTCTCAGGTGCGCGTCCGGCAGAAGTGAGAGCCTGGCCCACTGCCCGTCGCTGCCGAACAGGCACGGGGTCCTGTGGTCACGTGGATGACAACATGGCAACGAGCAAGGCCACACCTGGGTGTCAGGTCCCCACAGACCGAGTTGTAGCCCAGCGTTTGGTGATGGGTAGCCGAGCGGCCGTCGCCTGGGGTGGGTGGTACTGACCGGCCGCAGGCCCCTGGGTGTGCGGCGTCCTGTTCGGGTGGTGGTTCCCAGGTCTTTCTGCAGGTGAAAGCTCACCGAGAGGTACACTTAAGGTGTGTGCACGTCACGTATGGTTCAAAACCTTCCGAAAGTAATTTGGACACGTCATAGCTTCGCTATGTTCTGACACACGATGAGTGGCGGCCGCATGAATTTATAAATGGAAGAACAAAGTTTGGTCCACGTTAGAATCCCTTTCTGAAATGCACTTGAAGTGCAGTGTCTTGAGAATTACGATCAGAGGAAGAGTACAAATCCAGGACAGTGACGGACTAAGGACTTGAGTGCCTTCCGGAGGAGCCTCCCCTCTGCTCACCTGCCACCTGCCAGGGCCTTCCGTTCGCTGGCAGTCCCTTGGTGTCCTGTGTGTTGTCTTGAAATCATTCTGGAACGTTCACTCGTCAGTGACGTTTACGACAGGTCTGATTCTCTGCAGGGCTGCACGGAGACGTGGCTTCCTCTAAGGCTGCTTTGCTGAGTGGTATTCTCGTATGTACGTTTCTGCAAAGTTGTAGCTCAGTGTTGCTGCACTTCATACTTTAGATAATCTGGTGCCAGCGTCTGACGTCACTTCCTCATTTTCAAGCTTGCCGTTCATCCTGGACACTTGGTTCCAGACAAAGGGGCTCCATTTTGAGGGCAGATGGGTAGAGAGTGTCTGTTTCAATTTGATGCTATTTGTGCTTTTTCATTTATTTCAATTACTTTTTCTCTATGTGGATTTTTAAGGCTTTATTAGTGTGTTTATGGGAGTCAAACTACATGACGTTGAAAGGTTTTCTAAGACATATAGACTGTAAACCACGCGTTATGGAAGTGTTAGCTTCTTTCCCATGTGAAGTTATTATTATTATTATTTTTTTTTTATTTTTTTTTTTTGCGGTACGCAGGCCTCTCACTGTTGTGGCCTCTCCCGTTGCGGAGCACAGGCTCCGGACGCGCAGGCTCAGCGGCCATGGCTCACGGGCCCAGCCGCTCCGCGGCATGTGGGATCTTCCCGGACCGGGGCACGAACCCGTGTCCCCTGCATCGGCAGGCGGACTCTCAACCACTGCGCCACCAGGGAAGCCCAATGTGAAGTTATTTTAATCATAACAGTCAATGAAAACTTTCCTCAGTACTGTTCATGAAAGTAGTGGGTTGCATGGTGCCCTCCACCCAAAAGACACGTGCACATCCTAATTCCTGGTACCTGTGAATGTGACCCTTTTTGGAAAAAGGGTCTTTCCAGACATAATTAAATTAAGGATCTTAAGATGACATCACCTTGGAATATCCAGTTGGTCCTAAATCCAGTGATGGGTGTCCTTATAAGAGACAGGAGACACAGACACAGAGGAGAAGCTATGAGAAGACGGAGGCAGAGACGGGAGAGATGCAGCCACAAGCCCAGGGCCGCCTGGGCCTCCAGAAGCTGGAAGAGGCAGGAAGGACCCTCCCCTGGAGCCTCTGAAGAGAGTGCGACCCTGCCCACACCTTGACCTCAGATGTATGGCCTCCGGGACAGAGAGGACAGGTGTCTGGTGCTTTAAGCTGCCCAGTTTGTGGATATCTGGGACTTCCCTGATGGCGCAGTAGGTTCAGAAGCCTGCAGCTGTGTGCCCAGTGGAGGCGTGGGGCGGGGGTCACGCTCATGTTCACGCAGCTGAACTGTGTTTCTGGGGAAAAAGTACAGCACTTATGTTCAGAGATGAGTGTTTTTTTAACATGTAGGTCTGAATTGTTAAATGCAGCCTAGAGTAAATAAGTCAGATTTTAATTTTATGTTTATAGAAGCAAAATAGAAAGCAGAAAATAACTCAAAAAAGTTATTTGAAATAAAATAACCTAAAAGCTTGTCTCCTCACCTGCCTTTTCCATCCCAGAGTGGGTGGTGCACTTGCTGTGTTCCGTGCTGACGTGAAAACCGGGGTCTGTGCTGGGGGAACCGGCGGGAGGCAGGTGTGGAGGGCCGTGCTGCTGCCTCGTCGACCAGGCGGGTTGGGCCGGGCCTGGTGGTCAGACAGGAAGGGAGACGTAGAGTGGGGGCTGCCAGGTGCGGTCCATCCAGACGTGCCAGGCTAGGTGCCCTTCCCTCTGTCCTGTCTTGGACCCTCACCCGGACCCACCTGTCTGCGGGCCCTCCGTGGGGAGGCTGGAGCTGCCACCCGGGAAGGGCTGCTTCCTCGTGGGTCCAAGAGCTGCCGGATGCTCTGGTCGCCCCTGCAGCTGGGACCCCGGCCTACAGCCTTGCAGGGAGCAGCTCTGCTAACAGCGGTGACCACCATCTGTGTCCCGCGTACCGGAGCATGGCCTTGGCCCTCGGGAGGACTGAGGGTGCGTGGCCCATGGGGCCCGACGGCCGGCATGGCCCACTTCTCAGGATTTCTCTCCAGGGGCAAAGGTTCCTTTGTAAGCACTTTGCTGAAGCATTGTTCACAAGGGTAAAAAAATGGAAACACTTTACATGTTTGTTGAACAAATCATGGTGTACTCGCACATTTAAGAACTTAACAGTTAAAAATCGTAGCACGAAAATGTGGTCACAGCCGTCATGCTGTGAACTGTGGCCGCCTTGCGTGAAGGGGTACGGGCGACTGTCCACGCCTCTCGCCTCTTGTCTGCCCCAGCTCCCAGCCACATGCATGTCGAAAGCTCCTCCACGTGAGAAAATGCCTTACTTCTTAGGACAGGGCTTGGATTCTCAGAGACACCTGGTGACTGCCCAGCCTTTGTGGGGACGTGGGGCCCCTTCTGGGTGCACAGACACCGTCAGGCAAGCGGGTGGCTGGGCCCCAGGGGTGGCATCGGTCATGAGCTGTGATGGGGTCTGCACAGCCGTTTTGCGGCCGTGATGGCCTCCCCTGGTGAAGCTGTCTGGCCTGCGCGTGGACAGGGGTCATCCTGGGCGGTGTGTCCCTGGTGCCTGCCATCCGTGGGTGCGGGAGATGCCAGAGTGAGAGCTCTTGGGTCCATGAGAACGGCCAGGCTCCTGGCAGGCCCTGCAGACGGCCTCACTGACCCGTGTTCTGGAAGATCAAGAAATCTGGTTGCTTGATTATTTAGGCCTTTAAGATGTCTCAGGAGAAAATGGACGGCTTAAGAAGCAAAATAAAACGTTACACCCAGTGTGGCCTGGTGTGTTTCAGGGATGGAGGCGCAGAGTGAGCGCCAACCTCTCGATGCTCAGGGCACCTGGGTGCGTCCAGGGCCTTGGGCTCCGTGTCACTGCAGTGCACCTTCCAGTTGGCACCATTTCCATGGCGACCTGCCCGGGGCTGGGTCTGAGCACCGGAATGGATTGGAGGCCTGGGGCACGCTTCACGCTTTGCGGAGATGGCGGCGAGGGCCCTGCCCCCGTGTGATGTGCGGGGTGGTCCGGGGTTGGGGGAGCTGGGCAGGATGGAGCCGTCCCGTCGTTTGTGCAGCGGCCCGGCCGGCTCCCTCGAGTGAGAGGGGTCGGCTTGGGTCACCTTGGCTTCCCCGGCTTCTCCGCACGCCGTGGGCTGGGTCACTTGCAGCCTCTGTTTTCTTGCTTCCCTCTGGCACTTCCGGGGGCAGCTGTGGGCGTGGCCGGGGCCCGGCAGGCACGGACCCTTCGTGGGGTCTGACCGGGGCTCCCGCTGCTGCTGTGCCTTCCTCCCCCTGCCTGCCTTTGGCCTGACCGTCGGGACCCTTGGTCTGTCCCCTGGGTGCAGGTGCTGGGGTGTGGCCGGTGAGCGCTGTGGGTGGGGTGAGGGCTGGGTCCGCTTCCAGAGGCCCGAGAGCAGACATGGCCCCGGGCTCCCCACCCGGACGAAGTGCTGTCGAGCACCTGGGGGCTCCCAGCAGCCCTGGTGAGCTGGGGATGACCAGCCCGGGAGGCCTTAGGGCCGAGTCCTCGATGGATGCCCCTAGGCTCAAGAGGGGGTCACTGTGGTGTCCGCGGGTGCTCGGCACAAAGGGCGTCACTCGGGGTGAGCTGCCCAGTGCCCGGGGGCCTCGCAGAGCGGGCCTGACCCCACGGACCCCAACCCCTGAGCTCCCCCAGCCCCCTGGAATGTGGCCCCGGCCCGGGGACCCAGGGTATCCCCGAAACATGGGGAGGGACAGCTTGCTGCGCACCGGGGGCTGGTGGCCTCTCGCTGGGCCGTGTCCAGCAGGTGGCACCCCTGCCCTGGCTGCGCCGTGCGGACACGTGGACGGGACGGAGACGGGTCCGCGCTCCCGTGTCTCTTGATTCCGCGCGTGCACTCGTGTGTTTTAGGGGCTGACACGGGAGGTACTGGCTGATGTGAGGAGCGTGCTTTCTTAGAACGTGGGAGCAGCCCTCTCTGCTCTGGGCCAGGCTGACTGGAGGCTCTCGACCCCCAGCCCCACGGTACAGCCGAGCATGGGCGGTGGGTGGGCTGTGCAGGGTCCGCAGGCTGACCGGCCGCCGCCTGTCTTGCAGTGAACGAGTTCACGGTCATCAGGAAGAAGTTCCGCTGCCCCTACTGCAGCTTCTCGGCCATGCACCAGTGCATCCTCAAGAGACACATGCGCTCCCACACGGGCGAGCGGCCCTACCCCTGCGAGATCTGCGGGAAGAAGTTCACGCGGCGCGAGCACATGAAGCGGCACACGCTGGTGAGCGGGCGCAGGGCCGCGTGGGGCTGGCATGTGGCCAGTGGGGGCTCGGCGTGGGTCAGCATGGGGTCATCATGGGGTCAGCGTGCGGTCAGCGCAGGGTCGGTCCAGGGCACGCTCTGCATGGGGCTGCGGTGTCCGGGCAGGATGGGGCCCTGGGCTGTCCAGGATGCCACGGGAAGCCCTGAAGTGGGGTCCGCCCGGCAGTGGGAAAGACCAGGACAGCGGGGAGGCACCCCAAGCCCACATCCCTCCTGAGCAGCTCTGCCCCCGGCCCCAGGTGCAGAAGGGCAGGTGAGCACATCGCCCCGCAGCCCCACTCCTCAGCTTCCCCTTTGGGACCCCCTCTGCTCCAGCCCGGCCTCTGCAGGTGCTCCCTAACCTGCCAGGACCCTGCCCCTGCCCCCCGACTCCTGCCACGTGGCCACTTCCTCCGTGCCCCACCCTGCAGTTGCCGTGGGACCCTGGCCTCTCTCCCCAGCAGCCCCTGGAAGGTTCTGACGGCCTGGCTCGCAGCTCAGGAACAGGTGCTGCGCAGATGAATTTGCTTGGCCAGGAAGTAATAGAAAAGGTCACCCTTGAAACAGGGAGGCAGATTCGTCAAAACACAGCGTGAGGAACCCTTGGGTGGGTGAGAAACGAGGGAGGCCAGGCGGCTGGGGCATGGGTGGGGATAGGACGCTGGGGTGATGTCAGGAGTGAGGGGGCCTCAGGGCCACACGGGCTGGGCCGGACCCCCTCAGCACCCTGATCCTCTGACCAGCAGGAGGGGTGGAGGGGCCACATCCCTGCGGCGAGGGGGGCCGAGGCGAGACCTCAGGGGTGGCCCCAACGGGGTGAGCCACGCGAGGGAGCGAGGGACAGCCCACGGCCTGGGCCTCATTTGGGGCTGGGCTCCCCGGGGAGGCTCCCTGAGGCCAGGTGGAAAAGCTGGAGGGGGAGGCAGCCCTCGGAGCCAGGGCCCAGGCTGGCGGACTCCCCCGACGGGCAGGTTTGCAGGGCTGGGAGGCAGCTGAACCTCCCCTGACGGCAGAAGGGCAGCTTGTTCCTGCCCCACCCGCCCCGGGAGGCTTAGCCAGGGGGCAGGGGGTGGGTGGGCAGTCTCAGCAGCCGCCTCCCTGTGGAGCCGAGTTCTGGGTCTCCACGGCGCCCACATCCTTCCCCGCCCATCCATGTGTTCACTGGGACGAGTGTCCAGCCATCTGGTCCCGGAGGACAGGCTCCGTGGCCCCCTGGGAGCTGTCCCCACTGCCCAGCCCTGCTGTGACCGGACTGGGGCCCCGGAAGCCCTGGGTTTAAAATGTAACAAATGAAAAAGACCCAGGAAGGGTCCCGGGAGCCGAGTGACTTGAGGCTTCGTTTCTGGAATCAGAACCTGTGAGGCGGCCCAGCTCCTCCTGACGTCCGGCCAGGGCGCATCCGGCCTCTCGCCTGCCTAGGCTGGTTGGCAGCAGTCGTAGGTCCTCGTGGTCGGGTTTCAGGGAAGGCTGTGACGGGGCAGACGTTCACGGTGGTCTGCGGGACCGCTGAGCTGGGAAGCCAAGGGCGCTCGGCCAGGCCCGTCGGTTGGAGAATTCAGAAAGGCAGGAGGCAGCATTCAAGCAGCAATCACGGTCCCCCTGAGACCCCCGACCCTGCCGCCCCGCGGGCTGGGCACTCAGCCCAGCTCCCGGCTGTCCTGATGGCTTCCCAGAAGGCAGGTGCCTCGAGTCCCTCTCGGTCACTGCTGTCCTGGGCTCCCATCACCTGTGCCCCCAGGCCCCCCAGGCCCAAGCCGGGAGCCGCCAGAGCCCTGGCCATCCCCTCATGGGGCAAAAGCGGGGGGCGGGCAGAGGTGAGCGCTCTGCCTGCTTCGCTGGGAGGTGTGGGGGCAGCAAGCCCCCGGGGTGGGGGGGGCACGGCCGGCCTAGTGCCCAGCAGCCCTCTGGGTGGGGGGAGTTCTGGCGGCACCTGCAATTCTGCGTGTTCCGGCTTTGTGCAGCGGCCCCCGGCCAGGGCTAGGGGTCTGAGCAGCCTAGCAGACTGCCCCCACCCACCCACATCTCAGCTTCTGGGCCACCCAGACCTCCCCCTCCACTCACTAACAGTACGTCCCCCTGCACTGACCATCATCCCCCCGCACTGACCGCCATCCTCCCTGCACTGACCTTCGTCCCCCACACTGACCATCGTCCCCCACACTGACCACCGTCCCCCCGCACTGACCGCCGTCCCCCACACTGACCGCCGTCCTCCGCACTGACCATCGTCCCCCACACTGACCATCGTCCCCCCGCACTGACCGCTGTCCCCCACACTGACCACCGTCCCCCACACTGACCGCCGTCCTCCGCACTGACCATCGTCCCCCCGCACTGACCATCGTCCCCCCACATTGACCATCGTCCCCCCTCACTGACCGCTGTCCCCCCGCACTGACCGCCATCCCCCCGTCCCCCCGCACTGACTATCGTCCCCCAACACTGACCATCGTCCCCCCGCACTGACCGCTGTCCCCCCGCAGGTGCACAGCAAGGACAAGAAGTACGTGTGCAAGCTGTGTAGCCGCGTGTTCATGTCGGCCGCCAGCGTGGGCATCAAGCACGGCTCGCGGCGCCACGGCGTGTGTGCCGACTGCGTGGGTGGCGGCGGGGCCGGGCCCCTGGATGGCGGCGGCGCCGAGGGCTCTCCTGAGCTGTTCGCGGGCGACGGGCCGTACCTGGAGGACCCCGAGGACCCACGCGGCGAGGGCGAAGAGGAGCTGGGCGAGGACGAGGACGACGTGGGCCTGGCCCCCGAGGACGCGCTACTGGGGGACGACAGGGAGGTCGAGGACTCGCCGCGGGGGCCTCGCAGCCCTGCCGGGGGCACCGACAAGGACTTCACCTGGATCTCCTAGGCTGGGCCGGGCACTGGGCCGCGGCCGCCCCCGCCTGCGTGCGCCCCGGGCCCCCTTCACCTGCTCTCCCCCACCCCTCGAGGACACCCGGGGCTCAGAGGCGGGCGCTGCCCCAGCGAGTGGGGCTGGG
Source organism: Aethalodelphis obliquidens (assembly GCF_003676395.1). Lineage (NCBI taxonomy): Eukaryota > Metazoa > Chordata > Mammalia > Artiodactyla > Delphinidae > Aethalodelphis > Aethalodelphis obliquidens. The sequence goes on from NW_020838001.1 coordinate 413,992, forward strand.
GACGCGCGTGGGGCGGGTCTGAGCCCAGGGAGAGCCCTTGTCACCTCCCCCAGCAGGGGCGCGGGGCGGGCATCGCCCCGAGGCCCGGGTCCGGGAGCTGTTAGGAGAGTTCTCCTCACCCTGGGCCCGTCCAGGGCCGAGTCCCCCCGCCTCCGCTCCCCCTTCTCAGCAGTGGGGTCACTGCTGGCGGCTGCCACTGCCCCCGCCCTCGAGGGCTGTGCCGTCCGGTGGCAGCCTGCGAGATCCAGGTCTGGCGTCCAGAAAGCCCCGCGGCCCCCCCGCCTCTGGGCTTTGGTGCTCAACACACAGCAGCAGCCGACCTCGGCCCGGGTGCCCAGGTGCTACCCCCCCCCCCGAGGCAGCTGGGCAGGGGGCCCAGGTGCTACCCCCCCGAGGCAGCTGGGCAGGGGCCCAGGTGCTCCCACCGTAGGGGCCTCCTCTTTCTTTGTGTGCACTTCTCTGGGCCGGCTCGCCCCTCCGCCCCTCCCGTCCTGCCGCACCCAGGCCACTCCTGCTGACCGCTCCGGGCGGCTTGCCTTCGTTGCTGCTCACGCCGCCTGCGGGGGCCGCCCCTCCCCAGGTGCTCGGGCCCCAGTTCCGTGAGTAGCTAAGGAAACTGAGGCTGGCACGTGACATGGTTCTGTTTGGCGTTATCTTTCCCGCTCGACCACACTCGCAGACGTGTCTTTCCTTTGGTTTCTTCCCAAGCCCCCTCGCCGTCTTTTAAACACGCTTACGACCCCTTCTCTATCTTTTTTCTGAGAAGCCGGGGTCCCGCCGTGTGCTGTGAGGACACTGTGGGCCCAACCCCGGCCCGTCTCCCTTTCAGGCTCATGACACGTCCATTCCATCCCCTCCACCCGCCTCGCTTGGGAGCCGCTGCGGGACACCGTGCCAGGGCCCCTCAGGTGCTGAGCTGGAGCCGAAGGAGACACTGGCTTGATTTCCTCTCTCCCCACAGCCTGCAAGCCGAGTGGCTTTACTGCATTTCTCCCGGGTCCCATCTACTCTTTCTAGGTGGAGAAAGGCAAATCCCACAGAACCCTCCTTAGTAAGTGGCTGGCTGCGTGGACACGGACGGGTGCTGTCCTTGAAGCCCTGCCCGGGGAGGAGTCGCAGCTTCATTTTCTGTTTTGCCTTGTTTTAAACATAGCCACCTTTCTCTCAGTCAGAAGAGGGCTGCCCTCCCATCCTCAGCTGGGGACGCTGCGAACTCCTCAACGCCGGCATACTTAGGGAAGGGCCGGGCCGGGCCGGGGGCAGGAGCCCAGGGCAGGTTGGGGTGCCTCCGGGGCCGGTGCCCCGGTCTGCCTTTCACAGTGGGGCCCAGCTGAGCCCCTCAGTGGGGCTCCCCACTGTGTACCTTTCCCCCACTTTCTAACCCCTTTTATAAACAGACTTACTTTCTTATCAAATGCGTTTGGAAACCAGACCTTTGCTGCCAAGCGTCCTCTGGGTTTTGTACGGGGCCACCTCTCAGCCCGCCGCCCGCGCCCCGGGCCACCTTTGCGCCACACTCAGGACCTGCTCACTCCCGCTCTGGACCGTCCTGGCTGACTTTTAACGGGGCCCTCAGTGCCACAAGGGCATTTTCTTCCTCAAAACAATACCCTGGAAAACCGAGGGTCCCACCTCCCGCCCCCGAGCCCCGTGTGTTCACTATTCTCGTGTGCGGTTAACTCGAGAGCTGGATTTCAGAGATGCAGGCGAACACATCGCCTCCAGAGGCGTGGAGGGAAAGACGTGTAACGAAGGTTTCTTTTTTAACGTGATCTTTTTTTTTTCCCAAATCAATGTTTAAACTAATAAATATTTTTTTATGAAGCGGAAAAGCGTGTAGATCACATCTCACATTTTGTACCTTTCCGTCTGTGTGCGTCTGTGTTTGGTGTCTGCAACGCCGATGTGGGACGCGGTCCATCAGGCGGCAAGGTCTTTGGGGGTGGGGGAGGGGCGGGGAACCAAGATTTTGTATCAAGCTCTGGATCCTGACCGGGTTGTATGCTTGAACTCTGGGTTTGGGAACAGTCACAGCACTGCCAGGACTGGGTAGGGACCTCAACTGAAAGGACACAGCTACTGCTTCCAACTTTGCACATCTTCCTTTTTAAAAAAGAGAACTCTGAAAAAATGCAAAAACTGGAACTTTTTGCAATATTATATGAAAGATAATCTTATTTTCGCTCATTCTGTGACATGTGCAACTCTTAAGAAAGCCATACTTAATGGTGTTTTTATTTTTTAGATCCTATATTGTGTTTTGTATGTGGCCCTTTTTAGAACTACTTGTAGTGAGGGCGCTGTGTGTGTGCTTTTCTTAAATATTTATTTTTTCAACATGCTTTCAACCTGTCAACACAAACAAAACAGAAAAAGGGCAGTGTTTGAAGATTGTTGATTTTTTTCTGGGGATAATCTATATTATATCGACTTTATATGAATTATTATAAACCTGTGTTTGTATTGGAGATGTGTTTCATATTTGGGGGAGTCTTTTGTAACTGGTCAGTGGGACATCACGGCCATCGCCTGCTTCCCCGGAGCCGTCAACGGCCAACAGCACCTCCTCCCTAGTGGTCTTGAGATTTCTTGTCTGCCGGGCGCACTCCGGGCCCGCCTGTGGGTCTCCTTTCTGTGACGGGATTAGTTAGACTTTCTTGCAAAGCGATCACTTTCAATAAACTGGGAAATTGCTGCTTGAGCAGATGCCTCGTGTGTGTTTCAGACAGCATCTCCTCCTCCGGCCTCACCCTGGGCAGAGGGGGCCAGAGAGTAACCCCCACCCCCAGCCCTCTGTGGCCTGGTTGCTGGCCTCCTGTCTGCCCACCGCCATCCCTGCCCATGGCGGGGTCCCGGCTCCGTGTCCCTCCCCCCAGGAGGCAGACACAGCTTTTGGAAAAATCCCGAATCTTTAATGTTACTCCTCGCCTGGTTCAGCCCAGACGTGAGACACCTGAGCTTGGCAAACACGGTACAAATATGCACCCGGGCCCTCAAACAGTCAGATTAAGTGCGGGCGGGGCGCCCCCTCCCCGACACCCCTCAAAGTGCATCGAGGACGGCCCCATGTGGCCCCAAAGCGGGGCCCGTCACACCCCTGACAAGTCCAGGGCCGACAGGTGGGGGGCGGCCACCCCTGGGGACCCCAGGCCAAGGGGACAGCTGTGAGGTTTGGCTTTAGTGCAAAAGGCCAAGAGGCTGGTTTCTTCAGAGGCACTTTGAGTGGTGGGGCCCGGGCCCCCCCCCCTCCCCCGGGTTAGAAAGAAGACCCTGCAGCTAGGAGAGGCCCCGGCGGGCGGGGCTCAGTCCAGGAAGCGCTGGCAGGCCTTCTTCCAGCGGCAGGCCGTGCACCACAGGTCCCGGTGCTCCACGCCATACACCTTCCGGCACTTCCTGGCGTCACCTCGGGGCTTCCTGGGGGACACATGGGGGGCATGGGGTGCTGTCGGGCCGGGAGCCTCCTGCCCGGTGCCTTCCCCGGCCCCTTCACACACACACGCACCTCGGGTTGGCACCGGGCTTAGCGGGCAGGGCGGGCGCGCAGGCCCTGACCGGGATGGGCTGTGGCTCCGGGTGGACGGGTGCCAGGCAGCCCTGAGAGGAGACACCGCTGTGGCCTCGCGCCCCTCCAGAGCCACCCGAGGCCTCACCCAGCTGGCAAGCGGGGCCACTGGCGCACACCTGGGGGGCGGGCAGGGAGCTCAGCACCGGGGGTGGGGGCAGGGCGGGCGGGCGCAGCAGGCTGGGCAGGGCCGGGGGCTCCAGCGGCTCCAGGCGGGGGAAGGCGGGCGGCGCGGAGGCCGTGGGGGACCCCGGGGTCAGGCCAGACAGCCCATCGGTCAGCGAGTCCACGCCGACATCCAGCTCCGTGTAGTAGAAGTCCTCCTCGCCGTCGCTCTGCTCTGGCTCTGCCTGCCGCCTGCTGGGGGGCGGGGGGTGGGGTGCGAGCTGACGCAGGGGCCTGCCTGGCGCCCCCCGCCCCTCCCCCACCCCCGGTCCCGCCGCACCCCAGGTGCACCAGACGGATGTGTCTCTGCATCCCTGACGCCGAGCTCAGCACCTTCCCGCAGCGCTTCCACAGACACTGGAACAGCCCCTGCAGCGAGCTCTGGGTGACAGGGGGCGGTCAGCCTCGGCGCCCCCCACGTCCACCCCGCTCCAAGGGCTGCCCTGGCTCACCTTCCTCTTCCTCAGGGCAGGCTCCCCGAACAGGAAGTGGGCTGCCTCAGGTGGCAGCGGGGGCGACGGGGTAGATGGAGAGGACTGGTTACTGGCCGGGCCCCAGCCCCCATCCCCGCTGCTGCCGCTGCTGCCCGGTGGCCGCACCGGGGCCTCCCTCCGAGGCTCCAAGCTGGGCTCTGCGGACACACACACCGGTGCCGGCATCAGGACTTTGGGGGCCATGGGTGTGCTGCAGACGCTGCTGGCTACGAGTCCCTGAGTGCAAAACCTCCGCCTGTTCACCTGTCCACAGGTGAGCCTGGAGGGCAAAGAACCTCTTGGAGGAGGTAGTGGCCAGGAGGAGCTGACCACGGCAGCCCGGGGACGAGCCTCTCCAGCACAGAGAAGGAAGACCAGAAGAGCACGGGGTGGGGAGCTGCCTGGCCAGCCAGGTGGAGATGGACAGGTCACGGAGGCCTGCAGGCCTGGGGCACTGCAGCTTTGGCCGCAGGGAGGGGCCGTGGGGGTCCTGATGTCGCTTTAGGCCTCAGAAGATGGATGCACTTAGAAGATGGCATTCCAGGTGAGCGGCTCTGCTTGCCCCACAGCAGCTTGTAGGGTCCTGGAGGGACAGTGGTCCTGAGCCCTGCCGGCACCCCCCACCCCAAGCCAGGCCTCTAAGTCTCACCTGTGCTGAAGGCTACAGCCGGGGCCCCCAGCAGGAGGGGGCTGGTGGACAGGCTTGTGAGGGCTGCAGCAGCCATGACCTCGTCCAGCCGGGCTTTTCCTGGGGGGGCTCTGGAGGAGATGGGGATGGGGGGTGGAGGAGTGGGTAGGGCCCAAGAAGTACTCCAGGCCCGTCCCTGTCCCGGCACACGTGCAGGCCTGGGCACGTGTGTGCACCCAGCTCCCTCACTCCAGGAGCCGGGCAGGAGGCCCAGCTCCACCTCCAGCTCGGGTTGCCGAGCTCCAAATCCCCAGGAACCCCCGGGAACAAGCCTGGGCTGGGGTCTTTCCAAAGCCCGACTTCTCTGCAGCCTGGGCTTTGTTCCACGGTGGCTCTTTCAGACCCTGCTGCTGG
>NW_020838001.1:419633-433741 GCF_003676395.1 Aethalodelphis obliquidens
CGCAGGGGCATCCCTCGAGGAAGCCGGCCCGCCCCGGCGACGGATTGGACCGCCCCCCCCCCGCGCCCATTGGACCGCCCCGCGGCCACACCCCGCCCCTGGCCGGCTGCTCCCGCGCTGGCCGCTCCCGCGCCGCTCCGGGACGGGGCCCGGCTCCTGCCGCCCGCCCGCCCGACGGCCCCCGCCCCGGCGCCCCCGTCGCCGGGGCGGGCCGGCTTCCTCGAGGGATGCCCCTGCGCGAGCTGCCGGACCCGGGAGGAGGCCGCGTCTCCTTGGCGGCCTTCCCGGGAGCAGGTTATACTTTAACGCACGACTGCCCACCTCCCGCGCCCCTATGTAACTCCAGGGGCTGGGTGGCGGAGCCTTCCCTGTCGTTCAGGGTTCAGGTCCCACCTTGGGGTAGCCACCCTGTGGGCCGGCTCACCGCTCGGAGGAGCCCCTCGGCCTGAGGACCGCCCGCCAGGGCTTGCCTCCCTCCCCACTCGGTCTTCTGAGCCCGACCAGCCGGCGGCCCCAGGTGACAGGGCGCAGGTACCCAGCACCCCCAGCGGGAGGAAGCCCATTCCCAAGGAGAGGTTTTCACTCCTTCCAGACGCCACCCCGCCAAGCCTCCCAGGCTTTCAAGAAGAGCAGGCTGAGGTATAGCAGTGTTCATGCTCCCTGAGCTGGGGCTTTATTGAGACCCTGCCCTAGAGAGGACATGGCAGCCAGGACCCTAGGGACCCCATAGGCTGACAGCACTGCTATCCGGAATTCGTGCTGTTAGCCGCGTGTGGGGGAGGGGACTCTGTGGGAAGAGAGGGGTCGCACCCCACTCTGGAGGAAGGATCATCTGTACCTGGGTGTTCAGGGCAGAGGGGATGAAGACCCCTCCCCAGGCTTAGACAGGAAGCAGGGGGTCTCCATGCCCTGCACATGTCCTCTCCTGGTAGGAGTTGGAGCTGGGGGGTTCCAGGTGCCCGGGGGCCTCCGTCCCCTGGATGCTCTCATACACGTTTTCCAGGAGGCTCTTGTCCACGCCCAGGCCCCTGAGAGGGAGGACCTCGTAGGCCAGGTCCCTCCCCAGAGCCAAACTCGCTTCCCCACCCTTGGGGCCTGGCTGGTCTGTGGAAGGTCCTGGGTCCCTCCTTTTAGGCCTGCTGATCCTGGAATACAGGATGTCCACCTGGAGAGAGGAAGCCAGTCCAGGGAGGGCTCAGCACCACCCGCTCGGCCGAGGATCTGCCCAGTCCCGCCCACCCTACCTCACACCCTTCACTTCACCTGAGCAGCTGGGGTCGCCTCAGCTTTCCCGTGCTCCAGGCCTCGGGGGCCCCTATCTGTTCCCTTGAGCTTCTGGACACACGCATACTCAGCCCCCACGGGTCTGGCCTCGGGACCGGGCCTGGCACAGCTGCTGGTCAGCTGTGCCCCTGCCCACACCCCAGAGGTGACTGCCAGCCCGGTCCTGGGGATGGCAGCCAGCCCCACGTTGGAATAGGTGGCCTCAGGGCCGGTGGAGGGCGTGACCAGGGGCAGCTCCTGGTGTGGGAAGGCTGCCGGGGGCCTGGACGTCGTGCCTCTGTACGCCTCCAGCCATTGTGGGCGCAGATCCATGCTGGCAGGCTGTGGGGCTGAGGGTGGGGGCAGGGCAGAGATTACTTAGGGGTCCGCGGACGCCTGCCCGCTGCTAGGCCCCAGCCCTTCCACCAGCTCACCTCTGCTGCAGAGCCAGCTGCGGTGCAGCTCGTGCAGTCTGGTGTCCGACTTGCCGAGGGAGCAGTGGTAGGGTCGTCTCAGCAGTGACTGGGGGCAAGGAAGGCTGGCCGGTCCCCTGCTGGCCCCAGGGACACCCTGGCACTCACCGCTTCTGCTGGCATTACACTGCTCTGTGGCCCAGACAGCTGCCTCTGTGCCCGCTTCCTGGGTGCAAGAGGGTCATCAGAGCGGGGAGGCAGAGGTGCGGGTCAGAGGCGTCGGCCTCCAGTCCAAGGCCAGTAGGGACGTGTGTCTGTGTGTGTGTGTGTGTGTGTGTGTGTGTGTGTGTGTCTGTGTGTGTGTGTGTGTGTGTGTGTGTGTGTGTGCGCGTGCGCGCCTTGTGCTGCCAGAAGGTCCCCCACCCCGTGCTCTGACTCAGCACACAGGAAACCCCAGGGCTCAGCAGCCCCTCTCTCCTATGGAGGCCGAGGGGACAAAGCCTCAGCGCCTACCCTCCCGCCTCTGCGCAGGGGCTGCTGGTGAGGGGTGAGGCATGCTCTGTCTGGCCCCCATGAGGACCTGAGTTGGCAAAGATGACTCAAGTGATGTCCAAGCACGGCCAGTTGAGGAGGGGCAGGGCAGCCGGGACCTGGCCAAGGCCCCACTGTGGTCACTGAGGCCAAACCTGAGAGCCGGGGAGGCCCCCAGGTCACACCCCAGGCTAGCAAGCCACAGGCCACAGACTCACCTACAGCCATGTCCTGCCCAGGCATGGCTCCTGTCCAGGTGATGCCCCCTAGCTGTCCACTACAGAGACTGACCCCCTGGGAGGCTGGAAAGCTGGGGGTCAGCAGGCAGGAAGGGCTGCTTTGGACACTGACCACCCCACCCCTGGCTCTCCATCCCTCCCCTCCAACTGCCCCTGCCATCGGACGTCCGCTTCCTGGAGTCCTGGCACAGGTGCCGGAGGTGAGGGGCCAGCAGCGTGGAGCTATCTCCGAAAGTGGGGGCCAGTCTGCTCAGACCCAGGGAGTGGGCTTTCCTCACCAGAGGGCCCAGGTCCCAATGCCCTGACCTGGTAGGGCCCATTCAGCACCTAGGGTGGCGGGCAGCTTGGGCACCTCGAGCCGCAAGGCCTCGTGTCGCCCTTGGCCCAGCTCCCCACCTAACTTCCTGCCCGTGCACCACGCCGCGTCTTCCCACGCAGCCGCCACGGCAGCCTCACCCACCTGCCGTGGCCCTGCCTGGGGCCTAGACGGGGCTTGGCAGGGGTGTGCTGCGAGCTGGTGCTGATCGGAGGCCCTAAATCCTGTTGTCTCCACCCACGATGCAGTGGGTGCATGTGGGCGACAAAACAGGCGGGCACCGACCCAGGGTGCCAACACCCCCCGCCCCACCAGGTCCTCCTGCCTCGATCACGGCGCTCCCTCTTGGCCCCGCACAGCCACGGTCTCCTTCCGTCACTGCAGCACCGGGCTCACCTGTCTATGGGTGTCAGGCAATGTGGGGGGCACCCTAGGCTGTGACCGCATCTGGGAGAGCAGCAAGGAGGCCCGTCCTCCCGGGCCCTCTGCCTCTGGGCAGGGTGCTGGGCAGCACCCTCACTCAGGACCCCTCCAGCCCAGCCCCGTGACCCGGTGCAAAGACCCCTCCTCCTCAAAGTCCCCACAGCCAGCCGAGCCTCCACTAAAAGACACTGCAACAAAGTCACTTTAATGTCCTTGCTCAGGAGACAGCCCAGGACACTGGTAGGTGGGCTCAATGGTCAGGAAGCGTCAGGAAGGGACCTGACAGGGACCCCTGCAGCCTGTCTCCTCTCAGCAGCGGCCACATGCCCGAGGCCGGCAAGAAGGCCAACTGTGAGGGCTGGCCCCTCTTCCGGTGGCATTCTAGCTGTCGAGGGACAGCTGCTCTTCCTGAAGGCAGCGGGAGCCGGGGTCCCTGAGCTCTGTCCACGCCACGTGTCGGGGCCCTAGAACTCGGTCATCTTCTTGTGGGTGTCCGCCTTCCTCTGTTCCCTCTGCAGGCCCGCCTCCTGGGCCCGGAGCTGCCCCAGCTGCCGCTGGGCTCCCGCCAGCTTCTCCTGCAGCTGGGCTGCTGTCACGCTGTGCCTGGGGAAGGGCCCGCCATTCAGCACTGCCCATCATCCTCCAGCCCCTCCTCAGATCTGGCCCGCCGCCCTCAGGTCGGGGCGAGCTCTCACCCAGGCACCACGGGCAGGGGTGCGGCGTGGCTCGGGCAGGGCCCACACGTACCGGCCAGCATTCCGGGCAAGGGCCTCCTGGATGCCCCGGATGGCTCGCTGGGTCTGCTCGATCTTCTCCTCCGTCTGGAAGAGCTGCAGGCTCAGGGCGCGCTTGGCACTCCTGCTGGCGTGGTACACCTCCTCGCCACTCCTCCTTCCCGGGGGCGCCACCCCCGCCTCCAGGGCCCCGGGGGCCCCGCCTTTCAGCTTCTCGTTCAGGAAGTCAAACACATTGCGAGACGGTGGGCGGCCCCTAGGCCCACCCCCTCTGCCCCGGCATTTTGGGGGCCTGCTGGCGCCAGCCTGGCTGCCCCTGGTCCTCTTCTGCAGGATCTCCGCACACTGGTCCAGCGACTTCCCTCGCGGCAGCACCACAGCGTGGATGGGCTCCACCCGGCCCTCCGCATGCCGGCCCAGACCTGGGGGTACACCGAGCTGGCACTGCCACTGGACTCTGGGGCCGTGCTGAGGGAGCCCTTCACCCCCCCGTGCAGCACACACTCACCCTTGCCAAACTCATAGCCCATCTTGGCGAGGAGTCTGGAGCCGATGCCCCGCGTGTGCACCTCCCAGCCGGCGAAGGCGGAGCTGCAGGTCCCGGGGTCAGCAGCAGCAGGTTCCACCACTGCAGGCATCAGAGGGCAACAGCTTAACCCAGCTGGATACGGGGCATCCTGGGCTCCGGCCAAGGTTAGCCCAAGAGCTCAGCTCTGGGCCAGGGCCAATCCCCGGCACCCCTGGCTCCCTGCCAGTTGCCCAGGGCTGTGTGGTGAGCACAACAGGCAGAGCCTGTGGCAGAGCCCAGCCCTCTCCACACTTCAGGGTCACAGCCTGGTCCCGTGGTGGCCCCCATCCTATTCCCTGGAGGTGGGTGCTGCCGTTCCCTTAACAGAGAGCAGTACTCGCCTCTACCTGGCGGCTCAGTCCTCCCCTCCATCAGCATGGACAACTTGGCTAACAGATCCCAGGTGGACACCCCCCTGGGGGAGGGCCAGACACTGCTAGCCAGTTCCTCTGTCCACCCGCCAGGTCCCCATGCCCTGCAGGAAACCGTCCCTTCCTGTGCGTCCCACCTACTCCTGTGGCTCGCGTGGGACTGTCATCATTCTGGGTTTCTGCATCTGTGGGTCTCCGGACCTGCCCCAGACCCATCACGCACCCTCTCATCTCCCCTGACCGCTGTGGGGGCCTCGCGTCTGCCCCCTGCCCCAAGTGCGTCCTCGTACTGACCACAGTATGGGACCCTGCCAGCCAGGAGCCTCTCGGGGTGGCAGCAGCCATACCTCGAGCATAGCTGGGGTCGTCCACGTCACTGCCGTCTGAGTCAGAGGAACCTGCGGGCTCCGTGCGCAGCGGGGGCAGGATGCTGTCCCCCTCCACCACGGCCTCTTTCAACAGCAGAGAGTCAAATTTGACCGTGTAGTAGCCACTGTCCACATCTGGGGGGGCACAGAGGCAGCAGGGCAGTGGCCTTAACACATGGAAGGAGCCACTCTGGAAGCTGGGAGCAGGGCGGGGCCAAGGCGGGGCCTTGCTCCTCTTGGGCGTGGGGTGGGATCCCAATGCCCAAACAGAGGAGTTGTCGGGCAGGACTAACATGTGACACACGGGGAGGGTTCCCAGAAAGGACCCCATCAGGGAGGCCCCAGGCAGCCTCACCAGTGATCCGCGCTGGGTGCCAGAGGCCGTCCTGCCGCTTGGCCAGACACGCAGAGCCGGCCTGCAGGGAGCTCAGGTCCGGGTCTTGGAAGGGGCGCAGCTCATCCACAGAGACCACCTGCCCATGGGAGAACCTGCAGAGAGGGCCATAGGGATGCAGACTCAGACACGGCCACCAGGGCCCCGTGAGCCGGGAGAATCCCGTCTACCTGCCTGGACACCGCCTGGACAGGAAGGATGGACGGGGAGACAGACACACACATCTATATACATATCTGCTGAACATGTGTGTACAAAAATATGACACACACACCCATGCACACATGTACACACATCCACTGAACACACACGTGTATAAACATGCACACAATACACACCCACGCGCATATACACTGAACACGTGTGTACAAACAACACCCACTCACACGTGCACACACAATATACACTGAACACATACGTACGCATGTATGCACACAACCCAGGCGCACATGTGCACACACACATCCATGCCCATACATGCATACGTATACACACACATGCACAACACACCCACACACATTTATGCGTGCATGCACACGTGCACACACATGTATGTGTGCATACATACACGCACACACAAGTATGCACAGGCACACATATACTCATGCACACGTGCATACACACATGCACACAAACGTGTGCACATATAGGTACACACACAGTATACACAAGCACTCACCCACACACGTATGCAATGTACATGCACACATGTGTGGACGTGTGCATACATGTGTACATGTGTGCGTGCACATGTATGGACACACACACTTGTGCTTGTGCTCTCACTCTCAGGATGGACCTGGGTACCCTGAGGAAAAGATGCTTCGAGTTTCTCCCCAGCCTTCTGGGCTAGAGTCATGTATACACAGGCACACACATGGCTGGTAGACATCCTTGTGAAGAGAGCTCCCCGGCGCCTCTCCACCAGATACAACAGGTCATCAAGGCAAGTGTGTCTGCGTGCTCTCACAGGACTGAGTCCTCCCCAGCCAATTAGAAAGAGCTGTTGTAACAGTGCTGCCTTGACTTCTAGATGTCAGTGAAACAGTGAAACCAAAATGAAAACCGGGAGAGAGGAGGTGGGGGAGGAAGTGGGAACAGAGGGCTGCAACCTTTAACTTTGCCAAATAAAGACATGAAGCAACCATGCACACATCTCCTGCTGTGCCCCCATTTCAAGGAGGAAGCGGTTCTAACCCCATGAGAGTAAGTGAAGACAGGCACTCGCTCCGGACACACAGCCAGCCCTGCCGTGGCTGGCCTCCTAGGTGGAGTCCATGGGGAGAAAGGAGAGGAAACAAGGCATTTCAGTCACCTTCCAGGAGCAAACAAAGGTGGCCTCGGATGCCTCCCTGGCGGGGTTCTGGCCAGTTCCTTCCCACCCCTGACTGTCCTCAGGCCCCCAGGGTACCACCAACGGCCAGTGGCACCAGCAGCTGCAAAACTGGCCCACGTGTCCTACAGTGGGCACAGTGGTTGAAAAGCCCTCTTCAACCGAGGAAAGATGCCCAGACTCGGTGAATTTGGCCAAACACCCCTCAACACACCCAGACACTACAGACACCACCAACTAAACCTCCCTGCAGGAATCTTTGGTACTCTTAGAAGCCCTAAAATTTGGTGTCTCCCTTAATCCAGCAAGCGCTTCTAGGGAATGACCCTAAAACAACAATAATGAAAGTATGTAAGGACTGAGCCAGAAGAATGTGACCCAAACACGAAAGATTTGGAAATAACCTAAGTTCCCAACCATGGGGAGTAGTTAACGGCGTGTCCATGAAACAAACGTCAACCAAGAGCACAGGCAGCCTGATCAATGGAACGAAGTGCACCCAGGAAGAGCCTCTCATACAACAAACTTCATGCAGGACAGGGGAGGTGTTACCCATGAGGCAGGAAAACACACACTACGGATTTCATAAGGAAAAAATTAAAAATTGGTTCCCATACAAAAAACCCCAACAACACCCCACTCGATCATCTGCTTCACAACATTCACGAAAATACACTCCAGAACAAGTAAAAACTTGAACCAGAAAACAAGCATTTAGAATGAGTATACACCACAACTCAGTTCGGTTTATCCCAGGAATGCAAGGGTGGTTCAACACATGAAAGCCATTCAATAAAACAGAGCACATTAATAGAAAACTAGCACGTCAACCGATATACAAAAGATACTTGAAAAAATGCAACACCCTTGCATGTTAAAAACACTCAGGGGCTTCCCTGGTGGCGCAGGGGTTAAGAATCCGCCTGCCAATGCAGGGCACACGGGTTTGAGCCCTCGTCTTGGAAGATCCCACATGCCACAGAGCAACTAAGCCTGTGTGCCACAACTACTGAGCCTGCGCTCTAGAGCCAGCGAGCCACAACTACTGAGTCCACGTGCCACAACTACTGAAGCCCGTGCCCCTAGAGCCCGCGCTCCACAACAAGAGAAGCCACTGCAATGAGAAGCCCGCGCACCACAACAAAGAGTAGCCCCCTCTGGCCGCAACTACAGAAAGCCTGTACACAGCAACAAAGACCAAATGCAGCCAAAAATAAATAAATAAATTTAAAAAAAACAACCAAAACAACACTCAACCTGATAAACAGCAACTATGGAAAACCCACAGCTCACATCACACTCAGTGGTGAGAGACTGGGTGCTTCCCCCCTAAGATCAGGAACAAGACAAGGATGGCTGCTCTCGCTACTTCTATTCAGTGTAGTATTGGAAGTTCTAGGCGGAGCAGTTAAGCAAGAAAAATAAATAAAAGCCATCCAAATTGGAAGGGAAGAAGCAACAGTGGGCTTCCCTGGTGGCACAGTGGTTAGGAATCTGCCTGCCAATGCAGCGGACACAGGTTAGAGCCCTGGTCTGGGAAGCTCCCACATGCCACGGAGCAGCTAAGCCCATGCGCCACTACTGGGCTTGCGCTCTAGCGCCCGCGAGCCACAATTACTGAGCCCGCGTGCCACACCTACTGAAGCCTGCGTGCCTAGAGCCCATGCTCCATAACAGGAGAAACCACTGCAGTGAGAAGCCCGCGGACCACAATGAAGAGTAGCCCCCTGTTCGCCGCAACTAGAGAAAGCCCGAGAACAGCAACGAAGACCCAATGCAGCCAAAAAAAAAATTAAAAAAAAAAAAAAGAAGCAAAAGTACCTCTATTTGTCAATGACATAACTGTATATATAGAAAGCCCTAAATAATCCAGAAAAAAATCCTATTAGAGCTAAAAAATGAATTTGATAGTGTTATAGGATATAAGATCAACATAGAAAGATCAGTTGCATATTAATACACTATAAATGCACAATCTAAAAATGAAATAATTTCATTTACAGCAGCATGAAAGTGAATAAAATACTTAGAAATAAATTTAACCAAGGCTTGTGAACTACAGAACATTGCTGAAAGAAATTAAAGAAGACCTACATAATTGGAAAAAGATCCCATGTTCATAAATTAGAAGACTTCATATTATTAGGATGGCAATACTACCCACATTGATCTACAGATGCAATGCAATTCCTATCAAAATTCCAATCTTCTTTTACACAGAATTGGACAAGCTGATTTTAAAATTCATATGGAAATGGAATGGATCTTGAATAGCCAAAAGAATCTCTGAGAAGAAGAAAAAATGTTTGAGGACTATGTACTTCCTGACTTCAAAACTTACTACAAAGCTACAGTCATCCAAACAGTATGTACTGGCATAAACACATCCAGTCCATTGGTGTGGACCAATGAACTGGATGAGAGAACCCAGAAATAACCCCTCACACACATCAGTCAGGTCTCGTCAGGGGTGTCATGACAATTCAATGGGAAAAGGACAGTTCTTTCAACAAATGGTACTGGGAAACTGGATACCTACATGCAAAAGAATGAAGCTGGACCCTTACACCATTAGAGCATGTGATTTACAAGGGAAATTTTCAACAATATTTTATATCAAAATAGAATAAGTTATATGAAATATTCAAGGAAAGTAGTATGAGATAAGAATCTTATACAGTAAGTCCCCTACATATGAACCTTCAAGTTGCGAACTTTCAAAGATGCAAATGTGCCACTGCATGCCAGCTGTTGTACTGTACTACTGTACTTCTCAAGGTACTGTAAGATTTAAAATGTTTTATTTTTTGTGTTATTTTTTATATATTACTTGTGTGAAAAGTACTAACAGCCTATTACAGTACAATACTATATAGCTGATTGTGTTTGTTGGGTACCTAGGCTAACTTTGTTGGACTTATGAACAAATTGAACTTACGAACGCACTCTCAGAACAGAATTCGTTCATATGTAGGGGACTTAATGTATTCAACAAAACTGCTCTTCCAGTATAAAAGACACAAACAGAACCTAATCAACATGTCAGATCTCTGAAAACATTATTCCTGTGAGCCCTTCCTGAAGAACCTACCAGAAAACGAGTCTCATACAACCGAAATGCTAAAAAGACCCCAACAGATCGAATGATGGTAAGCATGAAATGCAAAGGTCCTTCTAGAACTAAGGTTGGGAGTAAAAGGGAAACAATGGCTGTAACGGCCACAAGATCCAACAATGCAGGTCTAGTGCAATCACAAAGACAGAGGGAGAATGTGGGTAGTAGTACGTGTAAAAATGCTTTTAACAGTTTTCAATCATCATAATGGAAGAATGAATGAATGTTATTCTGAGTGTCCTGTGTGTGTAAAATGGGATAAAACAAATTAATTATGGGTCCTTTGGAGCCCATCATTCCCTATGTCCTTGAGAACCAGAGTCCTGGCATAAAGAAGGAAATACGGATGTGATCCAGAAAAGATTAAGTAGAAACACTGCAATCCTTAATTTGAATTGAAAATATCAGTATAAATTCACAAAGTATTTGTCCTTAAAAACATAAGTATGGGTATGGGTACATATACATTAACATGTACATTAGTGTGTGTCCACCTGTATTTCCTAGGTCCGTCTGCTAAAAAAGCCTACAGCAATGAACCAACTAGCAGCAAAGTACATCCCAGTGCCCCCACTGTGGGTTGTGAAATACCATCTCCCATTAAAAGAAACCAGGGCTTCTTGGAGACTTGGGTGCCTTCAGGTCTGGGGTAGGAAGAATGCAGATGACTGTGGGAAACCGTGACTCCTGGGGCTGTGTCAAAAGGATGTGGGAGCCAACCTGAAGAAGCTCCCACTTGACAAGGGTGAGACAATTTGAGTCTCAATAAAGATAAGAATCTGGGCTTCCCTGGTGGCACAGTGGTTGAGAGTCCGCCTGCCGATGCAGGGGACACGGGTTCGTGTCCCGGTCCAGGAGGATACCACATGCCGCGGAGCGGCTGGGCCCGTGAGCCATGGCCCCTGAGCCTGCACGTCCAGAGCCTGTGCTCCACAAAAGGAGAGGCAACAGTGAGTGGCCCGCGTACCACAAAGAAAAAAAAGAAAAAGATCAGAATATTCATGGACTGAAATTCATCAAATATATTTAAATCCATCAGTCCATATGGATATTAAATATTTTTTAAAAGCCAATTTATCACCTCAGGATGAAAGAGAACCAATTTGCTATCTTGGAAACCAAGGAAACAAAACAGAAAAGTCCGGCGTTACCCTGCCTTTTCCATATGATCTGTACCACTAGATAGCCAAATTGTAGACAAGGAAAGGCATGTCTCTATAACGTTCGGCTAGTAAATGAACTGACAGAATTAAAGAGCTCTTTTTTGCAATCCACACTGTATCAGTGGATCTCGGCGTTGAGCACCGTTGGCAGCTATACATCAGGTGCCTCCTGACGAAAGCACAACACCTAGAGACATGCCCAACTGGGGGTCCTGAGTGTGACCAGGTCCCTGGATCCAGATGCCAGCCTGCGGTGAACACAGGAACATGCTGGGCTGCACCAGGGCGGTCGGTGACGGTCAAAGGGTCTGGTCCTTCAACAGTGAAACTGTGAGGCCAGGAAAGGCAGGGGTGGGGGGGCAGGATGCAGACTCAGCAGCCTTAAAAAGCGAGCAAGATTAAACTACAACGTTTACACCCGGCCGCACCTGAGTGATAAGCAACAAAGAACACAAGGAAGTGATTATCATAAAAGTCGAGACAGTGCTTCTTTTTGGCAGAGGGAGAAGGCTGTGTCTGGGCTGAGGCAAACAGAGGGGCTCGTGGGGTAATTGGCAAATTTGTAGTTTTGATCTGAGCAGCGAGTACTAGGATGTTACAATGATTCCTCATGCTACTTCTTTACTTCCTCTGTCTGATTTTATTTTACAATAACAAGATAAAAATTTGAAGTTCACTGTGTCCTTACTACATGTTAGCTACTGTTCAATATTCTTTTACTTCTATTAACGCATCCCGTTCTCCCAACAACTGCGAGAGACATCCTCATCTCTGTTTTTACCGATAAGGACATTGAAACAGAATGATGAAGTTAGAACAAATGTACGAAAAAATGCTCAATCTTGCTAATAATCAAGGAAATACAAGTTCAATCAAGATCACCTCCCCAGCTCTCAGTGGGCACGAATTCGCAAGTAAGAGAACGTGACCGAGGGTGACTACGGAGCAGACCAGGGACTGGGAACCGTACGGCGCACAAGGACAGAAAATGCGCGTGTTCTCCACACTGCTACACACCGGGGACATTCTCACTAGGGATGAAAGATGTGCACTAGGATGTTCACAGCACGTTGTTTGTAATAAATAACAACTGGGAAAATGGACTTCCCTGGTGGCGCAGTGGTTAAGAATCCGCCTGCCAATTCAGGGGACACAGGTTTGAGCCCTGGTCCGGGAAGATCCCACATGCCGCGGAGCAACTAAGCCCGTGCGCCACAACTACTGAGCCTGTGCTCTACAGCCCACGAGCTACAACTGCTGAGCCTGCGTGCCACAACTACTGAGCCTGTGCTCTACAGCCCGTGCTCTGCAACAAGAGAAGCCACAGCAATAAGAAGCCCGTGCACCTCAATGAAGAGTAGCCCCCACTCACCTCAACTAGAGAGAGCCCGCGCGCAGCAATCAACCAATAAATTAAAAAAAACAAACAAACTGGGAAACACCAGGAGACAGAATAAAATGTAGCATATTCATGAGGAAAATAACACAGCAGTTAAAATGCACAAAATATTTCTATAAACATCAACGTGGACTTTTCTCACAGACACACTCTCTGAGAAGAGCTGCAAAACGAAGCATCCTGCATGCTAACCACTTAATCAGAAAATAAAGCACAAATATGTCCTATTCACAGATACACGTGTCTATAAAGGTCTCATGTGTACTAGAGGGAAACACACCACAGATGTGCCAACGAGCCTCCCAAGAAGGGGAGGGGCTGCGACAGAGCAGTGGGCCACAGGGTGCTTCAACACTATTTTATCTTTAAAATAAAATTTTAAATAAGTAAATTTTAAAAATCCAAAACAAATGCAAGAAAATAACTATCAGACCAGGGTGGTGGTGAGGGGCATGTTCGTGGGCTGCATGGGTTGGGCCTAAAGCTGACAGCAGGCAGCAGCTGAGACCACGGCAGAGGGGAGCCGGCCCGTCTCAGAGCCTGGCTGCCTGGGAGGCCCAGCGACCACAGCAGCCTTACGGCCTACCCGGCGGGCCTGCTGCCAGGTGAGTTAATACGCATGAAACCCTCGGAACAGTGCCTGCCCAGAGGACGCAGCACAGGGACACGTTAGTTCTCATCACCACACAGGACACGGCACAGGGATGGGGAGGAACCCTCCGGAGGGACCAGTGGCAGAAAGGATGGAGGGCTCCCTCCTCTGCTCCATGACTGTTTGCTGAGGATAGGGGCGCACCCACCCTGTGGAAGCTGGAGGAGGCTTATGACTGATTTGTCGTGCACTTCCCTGTATGCACGCTACGCCTTTCACAAAACTTACAGGGAATGAAAGGAAAAAAGGGGGAAATGTAGCAAATAAGACTTAGGGCCCAGCAAGAATCTATAAAGAAATAAGACAACGGAAGAACTAAAGGAAGTTACTCTGGACTATTGGCTAAAAAAGAAAATCATCTATTGGAAATCTCGATAAGTATTCTTTGCAAAGAAAAAGTAAAAAGAAGCAAAGTTAAAGTCATGTGCTTAAGCAAAAAGCAACGTCATTACAACTGTGGAAATTTGAATACGAACAAAGTATTGCTGTTAAATTCTGTTAAGTGTGACGGCGACACGGAGATAGTTTTTAAAATAACATCCTTATCACTCAGGTTAGGGTAGTATCCTGAAGTATTTATAACAGAAAGCCCAGTAATTTCTACAACTTGCTTTAAGGTAATCCAGAGGCAGGAAGAGTTGAAACAAGACTGGCACGATCTTGACAGACAATGACGCCTGAAGCTGGAGCACGGGCAACCTGTACACTACTCCCTCCAACTTCACATGTGTTTCACAACTTCTATAATCAAGTTTCTATAATAAAAGCAAATTTTAGGGCTTCCCTGGTGGCGCAGTGGTTGAGACTCCGCCTGCCGATGCAGGGG
>NW_020838001.1:433841-538322 GCF_003676395.1 Aethalodelphis obliquidens
GGGGGGGGGGGGAGTCCATTCTTTTCAACATCAGCCCTTCCATACTTCTTCATCTACCCAAGAAAAATCCAACTAAACACCTAAACAAGGACACTGCTAGAAGAATCCCCTGTCCCCCACGGTCTCTTCTTGTCAGCACTCTGCTGGGCAAAGAAGCACAAAACTTCAAAGCCCAGAGGGCCCACCTAGCCCCTGATCCTGTGTGCAATCCACCCCCCCCCCCCACGACCCCAGGGGCCCCGGGAACCCAGGCCTTACCTGCAGCTTTCCTGGAAACGGCACTTCCCCTCCAGGAAGAACGGGCAAGGCTTCAGGGACTTGTGAGTGGGGTAGAGATAGAGTACGCGCACGCCCGGAGAGCCATCATCCATCTCCTCGGTGCCCACGATCATGGCGTTGTGATACTCCAGGGTGCCCCAGGTACTGTAGTAGGGGGCGTTCACCTTCCTCCCACTCAGCTCTGCCCCGTCCTCGTCCTCCCCATCGTCCTCCTCCCGCCCAGGCTCCGTGGGTCCTGGCCCGGTCTCTCTCATAGGAACAGTCTCCAATTCTGCCTCGGGGGCTACTGGCACCTCCACTGCCTCAGCAATGGCCTCCTGGAAAGCCAAGTACTCAGCATCCTCCTGGGCTGGGCGCTCTCCATCCAGCGCCGCCAGCAGCTTGCTCTTCCTGACGGACACCAGGCTGGCCTCAGTGAGCTCGATCAGCTCCTTCAGGTCCCCCTGCAGCTGGCGCAGATCTGCCAGCTCCGAGGGATCCAGGCCAGTGCCCAGAGCCAGCTCCACCTGCTGCAGCTGCGCGTCGTAGGTCCGGAGGGCGGTCTGCAGGCTCTCCTCGTCCATCCTGCCGGGAGGGGCCGGGTTCCTGGGTCCTCAGAGGGGAGGCGTGGGAGCCAGAGATGCGAGGAAGAGAAGCCGGATGAACCCGGGACCGGCCGTCCCCGCGAGGCTAGTACTGAGCGCTGGCCAACCGCCGCCCTCGGCGGACAGCCTGCGGAACCGTCAACCGCCCTGCCTCCCGTTTGGGCCGAGAGAAGTTTCCACCTCCGAGAATAAGAGCCAGAGCCAGCCCTTGGCCGCTGGCCCCACGGCCTCCGCTCCCTTCCCGGGAGCTGCCGTCAAGTTCCTCCGGGGTATCTGCGTCCCAGCCCGATGCCCCCGGCCGGGCCCACCCCCCGGGCCCCGCGCCGCCCGCCCCCGCTCGGCCTGCCACCAAGGGCCCAGGCCCAGTCGCCCAGACCCCCTCGCCTCCGGCCCTCCTCTGCGCAGTCTCCCGGCCGCCGCCACAGACGGCCTCCCGGCCTCACCGGCCAAAGACGCCCCACGCCCGCTTCCGCCCCCGCAACCGACAGGCACTTCCGCCCGAGCGCCGCCGCCGCCGCCGGAAGTGCCTGGCGCGGGGGCCGCCGGGACGGCTCCGCCCCTCCCCGGGTGGCCAGCCGGCGTCCCGTCGGGCGCCACGCGGGGTCAGCGCGGGGTCAGCGTGGGGTCAGAGGGCCAGGCGCGCTGCGGTTCCGCCGGCTCTTCGGCTCCCCGGCTCCGCGGCCCGGCCGGGCGGGCGCAAGTAAGTCGAGTAGGGCGAGCGGAGCTGGGCCCGGGCCCGGCGGCCGGTCCGCAGTCTGTCCCCGCCGCCCTCCACCCGCACCCATGCGCCCCGCCTCTGAGAGGCGCCCGCGGCGGGCCGGGTGCGAGGCGGGCGGCTCGCGGGGAGACCCGAGCGGAGCGAAGCCCGAGGGGAGCCCGGGCTGGGGAGCGAGGGCCGCGCTCGGGGTGAAGCGGGGCGGGACGGGCCGCCTTTTGCCTGCGAGCGGAGCGCCCTGGCCGGGCCGGGAGTGGGAGCGAGGGCGCCGGGAGCTCCGGGCCAAGGCGGGAGCAGTTGCGGAGGCGAAGGCGGCGGCGGCAGTGCCGGGCTGAGGGGAGGCGGGTCAGGAGGAGCCCAGCTCAGGGCTCCAGCTCTGAGCGGTCAAGCGGGCAGACAGACCCTCTGCCCGTTGAGGGGCGCTGGGGAGGCGTGGTGCGGGCCGGTTCGCCCGTGACCGATCTCGGGTTCCCAGGGCAGGATGTACACGCTGCTGTCAGGCCTGTACAAGTACATGTTCCAGAAGGATGAGTACTGCATTCTGATCTTGGGTCTGGACAACGCCGGGAAGACGGTACGTGCGGTCCCGTGTCAACACCCCTACTCCCCCGCTGCCCCATGGTCCTGTTGGTTTTATGCTTTTAGCTGCATGTTCGGTACCCATACAGGATCCGAACTCCGCTTAAGACCATGGGACAGTTACCGCTAGCTGCTTTAAAAGCAAAACGTTGTTTTGTTTTGTTTCAGTTTAGAGGAATAGGCCCAAGTAGGGGTATTTGTGAAGCAGCCATGAGAAGTCTCCCAGTTCTCACGTCACCCCTCTTTCTGTCTCTCCCTTTAGACCTTCTTGGAGCAGTCAAAGACCCGGTTCAACAAGAACTACAAGGGGATGAGTCTGTCCAAAATCACTACCACTGTGGGCCTAAACAGTAAGGAGGTCCTTTACGGCTGTGGGTTTGGGGGGCAGAACCCTGAGGATGCTGCAGTGTACGGAGGCCGAGGGTGAGGCCACTGCTCCGGCTCCCACTGGCCCCAGCATCGCGGAGCGCGGGCACCGCCTGGTCCTCCCGAGAGGGCTGGGAGCCCGTGTGTCAGGGACCAAGGCCACAGCCTCACCTGTCTCCTTTTCTTCCCAGTCGGCACTGTGGACTTTGGAAAGGCCCGCCTCATGTTCTGGGACTTAGGGGGGCAGGAGGAGCTGCAGTCTCTGTGGGACAAGGTAAGGTGGGCGGATGCCACATCGACTCCCTGGCCTGCCTGTCGTGCCATCTCTCTAGTTGGCACCGTGGTCTCTTCCTGCCTTTCCTCAGAAGGCCTGGGACTCCCCTTCTTTTCTTCCTGTTGGCGGCTTCCGTCACCCACTTGGTTCCTGAGGCTCGCCTCCATCCCAGTTCCCAAGTCACTCCCCCCAAGAGCAGAGACAAACTCGGTTCCTTTTGGCTTAGAGATTTTGTTGCTGATCAGAATGGGACGAGATGAAGAATGGTCGAGGAGCAGACCTGGGGGAGACGCAACGCCTGTTTGGTGCTCAGGTGCAGCACCGGGGCCTGAGTCTCCCCTACTGGGTCCTCCCTCAGTCCTAGCTTAGGGCCTGTCCTCCATGGTGGCCCCTTCCCCATCAGGGGAGGGTGTCCTCCACGGCCCACAGCACGTGTGTCCTCTTTCGAGGTAGGTTTGAAGCGTTTCTGAGACCTCGAGACTGGAGTCGGTGTTCAGCTCAGCCTGTGCCAGGCACCGGGGTCCAGCAGAGAACAGGGCAGGACAAGCCTCTTCCCTCAGCCCCCTCCCAATGGATTGACGTGGCGGCTTTGGTACAGCCTAGTGCCAGGGGCACTCTGACAAGCTCAGACAAGCTCACCCTGATTCTGGGGGCAAATGTGCCCATCCCAGCACTTGCCGGTGGCTCGCATGCCCTGGTCTTGATTTCTGGTTTGACCCCAGCAGCACGTACCTGGTCACTTTTTCCTTTTTCCTCCCAAAGTGTCTTCCTCGTCCTGACCTCCAGCCAAGAGGACAGGTTCCATCCTGCGGCCAGAAGGTCACTGACAGACCTCCTGTGGCCATTTAAGTTGGACCAAGGCAGACCCAAGCTAGGGGCTGTCTGTGCAAACTCTAGACTCACGCGGGGAGTGTGAGACAGGTCCTGATATTCTGTCATAGACAAGGGTCTCGGGGGCAGATGCTGCGGCAGAGGTTGGGGTGCAAGTGTATGGGGGGGGATGCAGGCCTGGGCAGGGGTGGGGTCATCTCAGATGCTGCCCCATGTCGGGCCAAGCTGGCTGGGACTCCATCCCTGTGGCAGGTCACCACAGTGGGCTGCCCTGGGCGGCTGTGACATGGTCAGATGGCTCTTTATGGGTCAGAATGGGTCTTGCAGGAGCCAACAAGGGGATCTGCACTGGGTGCACTGCTTGTCACGGCAGCCAGGCCACGGCCGGTGACAGGTGCACCTGCACACACACGCCTCTGGTTGGGGACTGGCTTCTCCTGAGGGGAAACTGGGTTGGTCGTGCCCCCTCATCCCCCCACCAGCTTCCACGTCTGTTGGTGGCGTGGCCTCGTTGCCTCACCACGAGGGGCTGAGCCCCGATCGCTGAGCCTGCCGTCTCGGAGGGACCCTGGGCTGCTCGCGTGCTCTGTGACTCAGGTGGAGTGGGTGCCCTGCCGCCTGCCTACGGCGTCAGGTGCTCCTGCCAGGGTGGGCACCCTGCTGGCCCCTGTGAGCAGGTAGCATGGAGGTGACCACACCCCTAACCCCAGCTCTGAGTCACCAGGAGGGGTGGAAAATGGGGCTTCTGCTCCCGCTCTGGATCTGAGCCGCTGTCGTGGGGCCTGCCCCCCACCCCCGTGCCATCCGGCACGGTCCGGCGGGTCTTCACTCGCGTGTCCACTACTGTCCGTCCACCCACACCTCCGCTCGTGCCGCACACTGCTGCCCACGGGTCTGTGCGCATGCCAGCCTCAGGCCAGGTCTGTGGACCAAGCAGACCCCCTGGCGCCCTGCCACAGGGGTGACTTCTGGCCTCTGTCCCTCCAGGCCACAGCCGAGAGCCCTCCAGCGCGAGGCCACAGGTGACACCACCATCAGGGTCTGGGCACGGCGGTTGCCGCGGGCTCAGGGCAGCCCCTTGCCCTCCAGGTTGGGCTCACGCTAAGCCCCAGGGGTGCCGCCCCTATCCCTGCCGCTGCTGCCTGGCCGTCACGCGATGCCCGAGGGCGTGGCGGTGGACCTGGGCCCGTCTGCCGGGGCCCGGTTGCACATGGGTTGAAGTCCCCTGCCACCACGGGGGCCCCAGGGGCAGAGCAGTGATTCCCTCACTGACTCACTGCAAACCCCACGCTGTCCCCTCCTGCCTCGGAGGCCTCCACGGTTGGGCCGCAGCTCCTGGCCCTGCGTCACCCAGCAGGCTGGCCAGAGAGGCCCCAGGTGTAGGACATGTGGTCTGCAGACCCAGAGGCCACCCGTGTCAGGCTTCCTTCTCTGTAGCGAGTGCAGGTACAAAGGCTTGACTTGTACTGGGGGGGCGGGGACAAGTTGGCGTCATGCCCTGTGGGACATGTGCGTGTTCCCGGTTCTTGGGATCACGCTGGGCAGGAGCTGGAGTGTGCGTGGGGGCGTCACCCGCTCCGCCAGTGTGGGCATTTCTGTACTCTTTTCTGAGTGGAACAAAAAGCTGACTTGCCAGGCCCGTTTCGTGTGTCTGTCCTTTCCCAGGGGTGCTGCCGTTCACCCCCCATAGCTCTCCCCATACCCCGGGCTCTGGTGGTTTTAAGTGTCGGGGTGGCTCCTGTGTGGCCGCTGCTGGGAGGGAACCCAGGGCCAGCCACCCTCCCGGCCCCGGTCCAGCCTGCAGAGCTCCGAGCTCGCTGGCGCTGGCTCAGGTGTTGGTTCTGTCCCGCGCAGGGGGCAGAGCTGCTGTGAATGTTCCGGACTCGCCCCTCGGCGGGCTTTCCGTGGCTTCCCGACGGCAAGCCGCCGCTGCCCCCACCCCCAGGCCTGCTGAGACCCCAAGCCCCAGCCTTCCTCCTCCGGCTGCCGTCAGGCCAGCAGGTGTGGGTGGGTCCTAAGAGCGGAGGCTGAAGCGGTGTTCGGAGCACAGCACCCGGCAAGTGGGTGAGGGAGGTGGCCACCCCGGCCCGGGGGGTCTGGGGCGCCTCTCCACTCTGCCCTCCCTCCCCACCCCCAGGAAGCACCCCAGAAGGGTCTTCCAGCTGGGGGCTGCCTCAAGGTGGCCGGGTGCCCGCGGCTCAGCACCCCGTTCTGCTCCCGCCCAGTACTACGCGGAGTGCCACGGCGTCATCTACGTCATCGACTCCACAGATGAGGAGCGGCTGTCCGAGTCCAAGCGAGCATTCGGTGTGTGCGGCTGGCCAGGCTGCCTCCAGAGCTGGGCTGGGTGGGGGAGGGGGAGGGCGCCAGGTCAGGAGGGCCCCGCTGAGTGCGTCCACGCCTCTAGGGGGTCCGTGAGGGCCTGGGGACCTCTGGGCAGAGGCGGACAAAGGGCGCTCACTGCCTCCTCTCTGCTCGCCCCAGAGAAGATGGTCACAAGCGAGGCGCTGGACGGTGTCCCCATCCTGGTGCTGGCCAACAAGCAGGACATTGAGGTGAGCCCCTGGGCCCAGTGGGCCCCACTCCCGGGGGACAGGGCGCCTCTCCCAGGGGAGGGCTGCTGCCTTCCTCAGACACCAGGGCATGGCTGCCCTGGGGGCAGATCCCCCCCGCCAGGCTTCTGGCCGCAGTGCTGCCAGTGGGAGCCTCCTGCTGGGCAGACCCAGGTGAAAGAAAGCTCTGGAAAGAAGATGCAGAGGGACCAGGGTGGGAGTCAGCCCTGACCCCGACCTGTCTGCTGCCCTTGAGCACAGCAGCTGTGCTGGCCTCATCCCCTGGGACCACTGACCACTGGTGGTGCAGAGCCATCCGCGTGGAGGGGGCCCTGAGCACTGCTTCCCTGTAGACCTTCCCTGACACCTGCTCCCCTGAGGTGGCTCGCCAGGCAGGACCCCTCCTGGACGGAGTAGCCCCGGGGTGCCCCCTGCAGCTCTAGGAGCTGCCCTGGGGCCGGGCCTGAGCCTGATCCTCGCAGCCTCGCCTCCCCCAGACTTGCCTCTCCATCCCCGACATCAAGACTGTGTTCAGCGACTGCGCCTCCAAGATCGGCAGGCGCGACTGCCTGACCCAGGCCTGCTCGGCCCTCACGGGGTGAGTGGGGCTTGCCCTGGGCGCCGGGGGCCACGGCTGGCCCCGCCTCACACCCACTGTCTCCACAGTAAGGGGGTGCGCGAGGGCATCGAGTGGATGGTGAAGTGCGTCGTGCGGAACGTGCACCGGCCGCCGCGGCAGCGGGACATCACATAGGCGCAGCCGGCCCAGGGCGCCTGCCGCTTGTCCTGAAGAGCTCCTGCTGATTCCGCTGCTGATCCCCCCGGGGGCTGGGTTGGCTTTGCCTTGTGGTGGTTCTACTTGCTTTGTTTTTCTTCTAAGACAAACTTTTCTTTGTATCCAGAAAAGCGTAGGCATCCGGAGGCTTCTTCTGCCGAGGGGAGCTGGGGTGGCAGGGACCCCACCAGACCCTCACATCGGGCCTGGGCCCCGCCCCCAAGGCCCAGTTTTGGGGTCCCGGGGTGAGGCCTTGGCAGGCCACCACTCCCTTTGGAGCTGCTGCTCCAGCAGGCCTGCCGGCCTGGACCCTCGTGGGGCCTTGTGGGGCAGCTGCTTGGAACTGGGTTTTTCCAGAGGTGTGGGGCCTTTCACAGTGCCCAGGGCTACATCGTGCCCACGGAGGGGGCCGGGGGGCCATGGCTGTCCTCAGCCTCTGTCCCCTCTGATCCTGGAGGCGGACTGGGGGGCTGGTGTCAGCTTCAGGAAGACCTGGGCTTGCCTCCGTCCCTGTCCTGATGCAGCCTCAGGACAGGGCAGGGGAGACCTGCCTGGGAGGCTGTGTGCCCCCTCCACTGGCCCAGCCACCTTGTTTTGATCCCCAGCAAGGACGGTAAAGCTAGGCGGTTGTGCTGGGAGTGGGCATCACCCCACCCCCCACCCCCCGCAAGCCTGCCTGCCACCCACCTAGGATGACCACAGTTACCACTTCTGGGGTGGGCTGGTGGTGTGCTGGGCCTGCGCTTCCAGCTGGCGGTGAAGGGCGGGGTCCCCCTCAGGGCTGGGGTGAGCCATCTAGAAAGCCCTTTCCAGGCCTGTGTCCAGGAGCAGAGGCCCTCCAGGCAAGACTGGTCCTCAGGACCCTCCCACACGGCCCCTGCAGGAGCTGCCAACCCCCCATGAGCCTAGCTGTGGGTGAAATAAAGACAGTTGGAGTGGCTCGTGTCCACTGTTCCTCCAGAGGCCTGGTGGCTTCGTGTCTGAGGGTCACAGTCCCAGCTGCTCTCCCCGATGGGGCCCAGGAGGAGATGCTGGGAAAGGGATGAGTCAGGGCTGGGGCTGGGGACCAGCTGCAGGTGATGTGAGTCATGGGGGAGTGGGGGGCTGTGACTCTGCCTCCCCTGGGGCCCTTCCTGGGGGTCAGGCAGGGGGTTCCGGGGCTGGCAGGGGGCTGCCAGGCCAGGACTGGGAGTTCCCCTGGACTGGTGAGTCAAGCCGTCATCCAAACCTGCCCCAGAAGGGAAAACCGACATTTCCCAGAAAGCGAGTGAGACACGCTGTCCTACCGGGAGGTCTTGGCCGGTCCCTTGCTGGGAAATCCCCTGCTGCTTTGAGGGTGGAGCCCAAAGGAGGGGTAACGAGGGGGACACTTCTCCTGGTGCCCCAGGACACACGGGCTGGCGTGTTGACCACTCCGGGCTGGCTTCTGTTCCACGGTGAGAGCCCAGGGACTGGGCAACCCTCCCTCCACACCATCCTAACCACTGAGAGCACAACTGGGGTGGGGAGGATCACGCAGTGAGGCCTGGGGACGGCTGCCACCCGCTGTCCCCGTCTCCCACAACCCTTCCCCCATCGAGGGTCCGTCCCAGTCGGGGTGGGGAGGGGGGGAAGGCAGCAGGCCGCGCCCGGGCAGCCTGCCCAGGTGTGTCCCCTGCGAGATGTGCCCACTGCGCGCTGGCCAGACACCACACTCGTTTGCCAATCGGCTTTATGAAAAATAAATTTAACGCCACAGGAGCCGGGTCCAAAGCCTCCTTAGGTGCGACTTGCGGGCCGCCCATGCGGGGGGCTCGGGCCGGGAGCGAATAAATAACGGGGAGAGTGCTCAGCGCGTGCGGAGGAAACGCTCGCGGACGCTGCGCTCCAGCCCGCACAACCTGGCCGCGCGCAGCGCCCGCAGCAGCCGCGCCCCCAGCGTCCCGGGCCGCGCCTCTCGGAGCTCCGTGAGCTGCAGCCACAGCCTCCGCCGCAGCGCCGCGCGGTCCTCCCTTTGCGGCGGCGGCGGCGGACTCCGCGCCCTGGGGCCCGCAAGCGCCTGCTGCAGCCGCTGGAGCCTCCTGGGAGAGATGTCCTGGAAAGCTACGAAGTCGACCACGGCGCGCTGGCACTCCTCGGTCCCTGCGGGAGAGAGGGGCGAGGGCGTACCCGACTAGCTGCCACCGCGCCGGGAGCGTCCCTCCGCGTTGCGGAGGGACAGGACCGAGGGATCCCCGCGCACTAACGAGTGGATGAGGCGGGAGCCGTGCTGGAGGAGCCGGGGCGACCGCGGGAAACTCGGCCGGCAAGGAGGCGGGGCTCGTGGGCCGATGCCGGGGGTGGGATGCGACGTGAAGGGGACCCGCCACGTTCGCTGCCGTTCCCTCCCGCAAGCCATTTAAGCCCTCGGAGCCTGCTTCCCAAGGTCGGCGGGAAACGGCATCACCCGCCAGCGCTGACGCCCTCAGCCAACGGCATCCCCTAGGCTGTCCCCACCGCACTTCCGGAAGCCCTTCCCAGGAGCCCACCGAGGCCTCCGCGCCCCCCATCCCGCTCACCCGGTGCCCCCGGCTCCAGCGAGCCGAGCGGGAAGCCCGTGCATTTGGTGCACAGGGCATCGTGGAACGGGGAGCCCGGCACGTTGACGGCCAGGCCCAGGGCCGTGCAGTTGCGGTGGGGCTGGCACCGCTCCGAGCTCGAGCTGCTGGCGGAGAAGGTGCCCGGGGAGCACGGTTGGCACTGCGTGTTCTGGCTGGAGGTGCCTGAGGACGAACGCGGAGGCCGGCGTCAGGAGAGCCGAGTTGGCTCCGTTCGGCGGAGGGCCCGGCGCCGCGGCCCCGCCCTGCACCCACCGGGGGCGACCACGCCTGCGCCGGGCGGGCAGGGCTCGTGCTCCAGGCAGAAGCCGGCGTGCGCGAAGAAGCCGGGCCGACAGCGGCAGGCGCGGTTGTGGGTGGCCCCGCACGGCCGCGCCTCCTCCTCGCGCTCCCCGCAGATGACGTTGCAGTATCGGCAGCGCTCCAGGTAGTTCCAGAACTGCGTGTAGTGGCGCGGCGGGCACGCGCCGCACGTCGTGGGGTTGTCCCGGCCGCAAGGTCGCTGCACGAAGGTGCCCGGGGGGCACTTGTCGCACGCCAGCCACTCCCCCGTCTCCGCGTCCCGCCTCGGGTAGGTCGGCGCGCCCGCCGCCGTCCCCCGCGCCGCAAGCGCCAGCAGCAGGGCCGGTAGCGGCCACAGCAGGGGCCTCATGGTCTCGCTGGAGTGGCAGCGGCCTCCGGGGCCGCGTCCTATAAGGGCTGGCTTGGCCACGCCCCCGCGGAGCCCCGCCCCGCCTGAGGGGAGCGGTCGGCCACCTGGGGGCCCAGGCTTTGACCTCTCCCTCCGCAGAGCCCAGTGCCAGGGCGGTCCCGTGCAGGCCACCAGCACCACGAGCAGCTCCTGACCCCGTTACCAGGCCTGGCAACCGGCGGGTGGAGGGGGTAGCGGCCCCTGCTCTGAACAAACCAGGTGCGAGGGAGGCTGCCCAGGCGCCTTCTTCCTTCCAGGCTCCCCCACCCCACCACCGAGGCCGGGCCACACAGACCGCTTCCCAGCAGTGCCGGCAGCTTTATTAGAACCCTGGCCCCTGAGGAACAAGCAGGTCCCTGGAAGGTCCCCGGGACAGAAGGTGCAGGGCTCCCCTCCTTCCTGCTTGGGCTCCACCCACAGGCTGGCGGTCAGGGAAGTTCTGGGGAAGCACCTTCCAGTGGACCCACCCCAGACCCCAAGGTGGCCTCGGGGCCTCTCACAGGGGGCCCAGATCCTGCAGCCGTCTCAGGGGGCTCCCCACGGACACTGGACTGGCCTCCCCGTCAGGTGCGCTCTCGGCCAAGGGGTTTCTGGTATCAGGCCTGGCCCACCCACAGCCGACAAGCAAGTGTCCAGGCTGCGCCCCAGGCAGGGGCGGCCTCAGCCTCCGCAGACCCTGCAGCGCCCAGAGGGTCTCAACGTTCACTGGGGCTCCGGCCAGAAGACCTGCGTGAGGCTCTGCTTTCTGGTGGCAGCATGGCAGGCCGGGCACGTCCTAGAGACCTGTGGAGAGAAGGCGCTGGACACACCTTCCCAGACCCCACTGCCCACCCCAGCCCCTCAGCCCACCATGTGGGGCAACGCCCAGCAGGCCACGTCCACAGGGGACAGGGCCGGGTCCACAGGGTCTGGCTGCCGACCTGGAGGTGCTGTCGCCAACAGGCCCGGCAGCAGTGGAAGTCGCAGGAGGGACACTGGAAGGGGACCACGTCCTCCGCCCTGCAGCCAGGACACACCAAGCCCACTGCAAGGGGGCTGACGTGAGCGCCACAGGCCTGCTCGGGCTGGGCCCCCACTCCCAATGGTCCCTGCAGCCCCTCCCACGAGACCTACCCCACTCGGACTGTGCCTGCCCGCAGGGGGCACTGGGGGGCCGGCTGGGAGCCCCCGCCGCCCGAGCCGGCCTCTGTGTAAGGAAGGAGAAGCTCTTGCTCTGGGTCTTCCCGGGGGGTTTCTCTGGCAGTGAGGGGCCTGGAAACAGGAGGGAGCGAGTCCGAGGGGTGCCTGGCACTTCCCTGCTGCCCACCTGCCCACCCTGCCAGGGCTGAGGGGGGCTGTGGCAACAGGGCGGCAGGAGCACCAGGCAGGCGGCCCTACCTGTCCCGCGAGCCTCACAGACGAGGTCAGAAGGCGCAGCAGGGCTCCCCTCCCAGGGTCCTGGAGCCTGGGTGCCCAGGTCCACACACGTCTGCCGGAAGCGCTGCTTGTGGTGAGGGCGCACGAACATGCCGAACCCTGCTGGGAGCGCGGAGCATCGCTCAGGCGTGGCCCTGCCGCCCACCCCACTGCCCGCCCCCACCCGCCCCCCACGCGGGCCACTTGCTCTGCAGCAGGGTCAGGTCCTCAGGCTTGGCGGTGGTGAGTGAGGCCACCACAGCCACCACCTTCTCGAAGTCGTCATCCTGCTTGTAAGTGGTCAGCGCCGCCAGGAGCTGGCTGTAGCCTGTGGCCCCCAGGGCCCGGTGGGCATCGGCCAGGTAGGCACTCACAGCGGGCGGGTGCTTCTTTGCTCCGGGGGCTCCGGACCCCTCAGGAGGCCGGCGGCTGGGGTCTCCTGGTGGGAAGGTAACACATCTCAGTCCACCAGCTTCCCAGCAAATCACATTGGCCTCCCCTGCTCTGGGGGCACAGAACCACAGCGGCTCCCAGGAGACTCCTCCCCGCCAGGGTCTTCCCTCTGCTCCTGGCTCTGGTCCAAAGCCTCTTCAGAGACCAGGTACCTGCAGGGAGCAGCCCGGAGGCCAGGTGGGGCCGGCCCTGGTTCAGGTGTTCGCAGGGGTCCAGCTGCCTGGCTGCACCCTGGGACACGGTCAGCTTGGGGTCAGGCTCCCTCCTTCCTGAAGAAACACGGAGACAAGGAGGCGCCCAGCTGGTCCCTGAGGGTCCAGAGCATGACCAGGGAGGGGACGGGTCTGTCCAAGGGGAGACCGGGCCTCAAACTCTCCTCAGACAACCGCTGGAGGCCCCCGACAGGAGGGAGCAGGCAGGCCTCCTCCCCTGCCTTAAACGGGGGGCAGGAAAGTGGGGGGCAGGCACAAGGACACCCCAATCCAGAAGGGAGCAGAAGGGTGACTTAGGCAGGAATCTCCAACCCCAGGGGCCCCGTGATTCCTGTCCTTGGGGAAGTCTCATCCAGAGATGGGCTCTTCCTTAATAAATGGGGACAGCAACTCCCAGGCTCTAGACGTGCAGGGCCCACTCCAGGTAGAGACGGGGGTGGACGGGGCTCCAGGACCCCTGTGCATACACGACTCCCCAGGCGCAGGTCCTCCTCGGAGGCCCGGGCCATGTGTGTTCTGGGGGCCCACACCTCCCCAAAGTGGGGCCCCCCGCACGGATCTGTCAGCCTCAGGAACAGGGAGGCTGGGCCACATGAAGACCCACTCCAAGGGCCAGGTGCCACCCACCCTCAGGGTCTGAGTTTGAGGGTCCCACCCAGGCAGGGCCCGCCTCACCGCTGGGGTCCAGGGCCGGTCGTGCTCCCTGCCTCCAGGGAAGGCCATGCTCGGGCCGGGAGCTGCAGCCTCGGCCCGTCAGTTGGCAGCAGACCTCCTCAAACTGCTGCTTGTGGTGGGGCCGCACGAACTGATAGAAGCCTGTGGGGAGGGGCGGGGTCTGGGCCTGCAGCCACCACACGGGGTCCCCACCGACACCTCTGCAGGTCAACCGGGGACCCTGGTGGCCCCCAGGCTGGGACCCTCAAGTGGGCAGCCTCTACTGGCCAAGGCACCTCGGAGCAGGCTGTGCTTCTTGGGGTCCTCGGCAAAGAGGGGGCCAAGGTGAGCGGCCAGGGCCGCGAGGTCATCGGTGCTCTTGTACTCCCGCAGGGCCCGGGTAAAGGTGTCAAAGCTGGCCTGGCTCAGCGCCTGCTTCACGGCTGCCATGAACAGCTTGGCCCTGCCTGTGTCCGCGCCGGCTTCTGGCCCCTCCTGCGACACACAGCCGGTGCCCGTCAGGAGGCGCCAACGCTCCCCATCTGCGGGGGGCAGCGAGCTGCCGTTGGGGGCTGCTGGGGAGGATGCTTAGCTGGCCTGGCCCAGCTGGCAGGGGACCCCCCGGCTAGCTTCAGCTTAGATGGCCAGGCCCGCTGAGCACCGCAGAGGCAGAGTGCAGGCTGGCGGTGCCTCCTCTGCTGAGGTCCCGGTGCCCACGGCAGGGGACACTTCTCAACACGCCAGGACTTCAAACAGCCCCGTGCCCTATTTGTGCTGCACACCCCAGCCCTGATCCCGGACCCTCGAAAAGGACCCTCCAGGCTCCCAGGCTGCCCCCCAGCTCGGCCCTCAGAGGCCCAGGCCCCTGGCACCTAGGCCACTTCCTCAGTGTCAGTCCCCCGGGCACCACCTGGTTCTTCCCAGAAGCCAAGGGTGGCGGACAGAGGCACTGGCATTTGGGGCTTTCCGGAGCTTCTAGGATGTAACTCAGCTGCTCTTAACTGCTTTCATCCGAGGCTGGGAACGCCACGTGCCTCACACGCAGGCACCTCACCAGCCAAGTTCGTGCCAACAGCCCAGCCTGACCTGGGCCAGGGGAGCCAGCCCGGCTGCAGGCCCCACACCAGACCTGCCAAAGGGCCAGGCCTGGCTCCTGCCCAGCTGGGAAGACAGCACCTTCTGTGGATGGAGCCCACGGGCCTGCGTGGACCCGACCACCCCACCAAAAAGCAACACAAAACGAAAGGCCCAAATCTGCCAGGTGTGCAGGACTCCAAAGTGTGGAGGGTCTGCCCTGAGGGGGGCGCACTGCCCAGGGACCCCAGTAAGGGGGAGTAGACGTGAGGCAGGCGGTGGCACTGCAGCAAAGGGCTCATGGGAACCCCGTGCTGGTTCTGAGAGCTGAGTGGAGGTGAGATGTTCTCACAGTAAAATATCAAAGCAGAAGAGGGACGGGATCAGAGCAGGCCAGGCCCTGGCACAGCATGAGCCTGGCGGGTGGAGGGTGACAGCGGGATCCACAGAACAAGCAGCTCGTCTGTGAGGAAGTGAATCCAGCCAAACACCGGTGGTGGGGTTGGTGTGGGCCCTGGGTCTGCTGCCCTCCCTCCACCCCTGCACCCACCCTCAGGCCCGGCTGCCCCCTCCCCTGGGCCCCGGCTCCAGCCGGCACACCTGCAGAGCGCCTGCAGAACCTGTCCCCCAGCGGGGACAGCTGAGTCAGGCCATTGGGCAGGTTTGGCCCGCTCACACCTCACACCACCCTGAGCCACACCGGCTGAGGCACCCACCAAACTTCCGCCGTCTGCAGGTCGTCCACATACCGGGCCGCCGACCAGCCTGACCTTCCTCCGCCTGCCACGCTGCTCCTCCGCTGGCCTCTTCTCACGAGGGCCCCACGGGGCGGAGTGGCGGGGGGCCTGAGGGCGACACAGGTGTGTCCCACAGGCCCTCAGGGCCCTGAAGCCCTGACACTGCCCTGGGCGGCAGGGCGGGAGAAGTACCCTCGGCCCCTTGCACGGAACCAAGTGTGAGAGCAGGTCGCGGGCAGCAGCGTGGCAGTAACTGAAGGGCACCGGCGGGAAGGGACGAGAAACACGAGTGGGGCAGCTGCGCCCTGGGCCTAGAGGGCGGGACAGCAGGGGGCGGGCACTGACGCCCGGCGGGAAGTGGGGAGCTTCAGGTCAGCTGGGGAATTATGGGCTTCTGGACAAAGGCCCCAGGGCAGAAGGTCCTGCCCGCAGCTCAGGCTCCCAGAAAGGGCCAGGCTCAGGCACAGCAGGAGCGGGAAGTGAGCGGACCATGTCCAGCACGGGGGTGTGTTGGGGGCCCAGCTGAGGGCTGGGGGCTGTGCTGGGGCGGGGCATGCACACAGCACCACCACGCATCTGCTGAAACCCCCCTGCCCTCCCGACCAGCAGGTGTGCAGGGGTGAGCACGGTGGTGCCTGAGCCCAGGTGGGCCAAGCCATCCGTGTCCCCCCCCAGGGAGCCCGGCCCCCGCACCTCCTCCTCCGCGGGCAGGGCCTCGTCCCCAGGCCCCTCGGCCAGCTGCTCGCTGTGTTCCAGGGCGGCCAACAGCCCCACGGGCCTCCGCCGGGCCTGGACGGCTTCCTGCTGGTACTCCACACAAAGGCTGCCCTCGGCGTCCCCGGCGACCAGCAAGCCTGCGGGAGCACGCGTGGGTGACGAAGTCCACCACCGCCTGCTGGGCACTCTAGTCGTCGGCCCCAGCGTGCCACCCTGCGAGAGGCGCCTCGCCCTCCACCCTGTGGGGCCCCAACCGGCCGTGTCGCCCAGCCACACGCACCCGTGTGTCTGCGCCTCAGGCTAGGGACGTGCACATCCAGACTTGTGGCCTTCCTGGTGCGGAGGGGGCCGGGTGACACGGCCACCGAGGCAGTGCCTTCTCCTTCGCCCAGACTCGGAGCAGCAGCTCGGGGGGCCAGCATGGGCATCTAGATGTTCACAGGAGGTTGTGGAGGTCCCGCCCTGCTCCTTCCCCTGGGCGGGACACGAGGGTACAGCCAGCTAGCGCTAAGACTCACGGTTCTCTGAGCGATGCGGAAGAACTGGGCCACATCTCGGATGACGTGGCCGAAGCTGTCGTACACCTTGACGTGGGGACGCACCCAGGAGGGCAGCTGGGCTCTGGCGTCCGCGGAGCTGAACCTGCAGGGCGGTGGGGCCGTCAGCCCGGGAGCCCCGCCTGCCCCGGAGCCCAGCTCCCTGGCAGACTCACCAGAGGGAAGAGCCGGTGTCCGGGGGCAAGGGCTCTGGCCCGAGAGCACCGGCGGGGAGGGGGTGGGGGGAGGGCGGGCCTGCACCTGTGGTCGCAGAGGAAGACAGCCCCGTAGTCATGGCGATGCCGGATCACCCGCCCAATGGCCTGGTTCACAGCCCTGGATGCCTGCTGCCGGTACCAGTCGTGCCCGGAGAGGAACTGCAGGGCCAGGGCGGGGGGCTGCCTCAGCCACGGGGGCTTGAGCACCACCTGCCCACCCTCAGCCGCACAGCCTCTCACCTGGTCCCGGGCCCCATTCTGGCCCTTCATCTCATCCAGGAACTGCATCTTGAGGACAACCCGGGGGTCCATGCGGGGCGGGTATGGGAGGCCCGTGACGATCACTCCACGGCCATTCGCATCTGCGAAGTCCAGCCCCTCGCTGGCCTGGGAGGCAGCGGGCACTCTTTTCCCCCATCTGCCTCCACTCAAGCCCAAGACCTTCCCTAAGGGCCCACCCATGCCTGGGCCCTCACAGCCCCACGGCCCCCAGGATGGGCAGGGTGGGAGAGACCTCCAACTTCGAACCAGGCTGTACCTGGGGTCCACCGCTCCCAGAATCCCACAACCAACTTCTTTTTCTCAGCACCTCCTCCGGCCCACCTGCCCACTGCCCATGCGTGGGCCCCAATGCCCAGCCTAGGACCTGAGGGCCAGCCCTACAGGACCAGCAGGGCCACACCCTCCTGTGTCTGCTGGACATGGGGCCTGAGGGAGGTGACCAGCCTCTCCTGCCCACGGTGCGGCCCCCCTCAGGCACAGGTTCCAGGCGGGGATAAGGAGCCAGGTGTGTGGGACCTGGACCTCAGAGGCCTCACCTTCCCCCGGCACACAGCCAGGAAGGTGGCCCCACTGGACCCGGGGGCGGCGACTCTCGTGTAGAAAGCCTCCATCACCTGGAAGGGGAGGCTGGTCAGCCCGGCCTGGCCCCTCGCCTCCTTGAGCAAGACCCCAGAAATCACCCTGCAAGACGAAGCACCGTCCGAGCCAGGAGGCAGGCCAGCAGGGCTGCAGCAGCACCTTTGTGGCATGGGCTCCCAGGCTGACCCGGAGCCAGCACCCAGTGCCTGCCTGCCGTGCCCAGAACACCCAGGGGCCCCGGGGCTGGGGGGTGGGCGCAGACCTGCTGCCATCGTCCCCAAGCTCAAACTTCCTAAAAGGCCAGCAGGATCTTGGCCACACACACCCTGGGGCTGCCAGGGGGAGGGAGCCCCAGTGACCCAGACCTCAGGGAAGCCTCCTTTGGTCCTCGGCTCCACGAACAGGGGCTTCAGGGCCTCCAGCTTCCTGGCAAAGTCGCGGGCCTACGGGAGGAGGCAGAGAGGGAATGCCCGTCACGCCTTCTCAAAGACACGCGGCCCAGCCCTGCCAGACCCTTGGCTGTTTGGGGCTCCCTCCCGCCCCCAGAAGACACTGCAAGGAGGGACTCACCCGCCAGAACTCCAGGCTTTTCTCCATGACGGGGTAGGAAGGGAAGAAGACCAGGAGCCCATGCGGAACCACACGGGCGATGTTGCCTGCAAGCACCGTGGCCAGCTCAGCAGCAGAGGACCCCTCCAGCCCCAGGAAGACCAGGCAGGACAGGGAGTGGAGCGGGGGCAGGCGACCTCGCAACGGGGCAGGGGCCCAGGAATGGACAGCATGGGCACTCACCCAGTGCCTTCCCCAGGGACGACAAGCACTCGTCAGAGAACCTGCAAGGAACCGGGGGGCTGTTGCCATGAGGGGCCTGGCACTCGGCCACCCGCCTCACCCGCCAGGCCCCCTACCGTTTGTCAAAGGCGGAGCTCAGCTGGGCTCCGTCGGGGCCTTTAGGGACAATCCCCACCCAGATCTGGTGCTTGTCGATGACGTGTGGGTTCTCCAGGCAGACTGGGAAAGGGCTGGAGGGAGGCAGGGGGTGGCCCCTGTGAGATCCTGAACCCCCAGCACCCCGGCAGCCCAGGGCGGGGGGCTGGCTTCGGGAGCCCCCCCGGGGGGGGCCAAGGGTCAGCACTTACATCTGCATCTCCTGGGTGAAGGAGGACACGGGGGCCAGTGTGCCGCTGGTGAGGATGAGGGTACGGACGCCCTGGTGGACCAGCTCACGCATGCTGTGGCCAGGGCTGAAGCACCAGTAGCTCAGCACCTTCCCTGCGGGGGGCGGGGGCACGTGTGTGAGGCCCAAGCCGCCTGCCCAGCAGCCATCGTGTGTCCCCCAAGGCGGTGCTGGGCCCTGGGGCCCAGGTGCACAAGTCTTCCCCGGGGGTCCTGCCCGCCCTCCCGCGGGGTCCCAGGAGCAGGAAGCAGACCAGAGAAGCCCACCAGCATCCTGGCGCCGGGGGAGGGGGACGCTGAAGTCACTTCCAGAGAGGTCAGCCTACCCCAGCCCTAGATGTCCTTGTGGCTCAGTGAGGAGCCGGCCTCCCCGTGCCTGTACTCCGGGTGGGACTGCAGAAGAGGGAGGGGCAGAGGCCCACAGCCCCTGGAGGCAGGAAGCCAGGGGTGACCTCCTACACACGTCCTGCCCAGCCAGGGAGGATGCCAGAGCACGGCCTGCAGGCAGACACGCCAGCCCTCCCATGCGCTCCCAGTGGCTCCGGAAACAGGAGATGGAATAGCACAAGCGGATGCTCAAACTGTGACTCTCGGGTCAAGACCACGTCACAGGTCAGCAGGGACACTTCCCACAAAAGAGCAAACCACTTTCTGGGACCAGAGAAGCCTTTCCAACTTCTGGGATGGGACCTGCCCCTCAGTGGGGAGGATGGAAGCGCGGCTCTGAGTCCACAGTGTCCTGGGCCAGCCCTGCACCAGCAAGGACAGGAGTGACCATGGAGGACACTGGGGAGCCAGGAGCCCGGTCTCGGGGCGCTCTGGCTTCTCTGTCCAGCGGGGGTCTGAGGGCCAACCCCCGTGGAAACTCCAGGCAGGCCCCGGGCCGCCGGGCCCTCGGAGGTCTCTCACTTTGACAGCTCTGACTCTTAGAGGGCAGGTGGGGAATCACCTGGAGAAGGCTGGACCGACAGGCGGCCGGGAGCCCATAGCTGGACGGGGCACCGCCCCAGGGGGAGCATGTCGCAGCCACCTGAGGTGCCGTACCTTGCTTTCTGGCTGCCGTGGCGTTCCAGGCATCTGACCGCTGAGCCGTCCTCCGGTGACCAGCATCAGGGTGGATGTGCACCTGGAGAGGTGGAATGGATAGGTGTCCTAGGCCCCACTCGGGAGCCCCCATCCTGGAGGCAGCCCCACCTTGTGAGACCGCGGCCTGGGAGCTCCCCATCCAGGAAGCAGACCCACCTTGTAGGACTGACACCCCGGCCCCACCACAGCACTGGGGCCACCTTCAGCAGGGTCCACGCCAAACACGATCTGAACAGCAGAGATGAGGGAAAAAGTCAGCAGGACACATTAGAGGCTGCCACTCCTGCTGAGTCCCTCCCACACAGGACAGATGGACACTCAGGACACAGCCACCACCTGCCCCTGCTTCCAAGCCAACAGCGTCCCTGGGGCAGGACCCCAGGCTAAGGAGCCGGAGCTGCCTGTCCCCTCCCCTCAGGGGCCCCGCGCACTAGAGACACAGCCGCCCTGCAGGCCCCTCCTCGGCAGCCAGTCCAAGGCTGTCACGGGGACCGAGTCCAGGTCAGCAGCCCGCCCTCTCCACTCTCCCCTAGGGATGGGTCAGGGGATAGGGGAAAGGAACCCCGTTTACATGGAGAAGTAACAGGATGAAATTAATCCCTAAGTACAATAAGCAGAATTGTACTCTTAGCCAATGCAACGAGCCAAGAAAAAACCACAAGAGAGATAAATATGGGGGCAGAAGATACAACACACTAGCCGTTACAAACAACAGGCCCATCTACTTAGAAAATCCAGAAAACCAAACAACAAAGTTTTAGAACTGAAAACTTAGTAAGATAGCTTCACACAAGACCAACAAATAAAAGTCAACACTTTTCTTGCACACAAGCACCAGTGAGTTAAAAAGACCCCTTTCACAACAGCAACAAAAAGTATGTAACACTGGAGACAAAGCAAGAGACAGACGCCACCTGCTCCGGACAGTCTGTGAGGTCGCCCTGGAGAACAGAGCCCCGGCTCTCCCCACAATAACCCGAAGTCCAAGGCATCCCGGCCAAAGCCCAAGAGGCTCCTCACAGAAAGGGAACACTCTGACTCTGACACTCGGCTGGTAGAAACAAGGCCAAGACACGTTCAGGAGGATGGCGTGTTCCACAGCCCCGTGTCTTCACGTCACTCCCAGGCGCCTTCTGCTGGGTTAGAGGCTGAGGCTGAGGCCACGACTTCTACCCGGTGTCCGTGAAAACAGAGAAGACCGGCACCACCAGCACCCATGGGCAGGAGCCTCACCCACCAAATCTTCCTACAAACAGGAAAGGCCTTGGAAGCCCGGATCAGCAGCCTTTTCTCAGCAAACTCCTGCCAGGCCCAGGGGATGTGGGCGCATGGCCGGGAGGAGCAGCGGGCACCCCATGGCCCTGCACGTGAGGGCCCAGAAGCACGGCCTGCGGGTACAGTGCAGCCTGTGAGGAGTAAGTTCCAAGGGCGAGAGGAGCTTCGAGAACCACTTTCCTCGTGCAGACGGCAAAACACCTGGCCTCGCGATTCACCAAATGTCCGCCTGCAAGGGCGGAACCACACACACTGGACCTGATCCCGGAGTGGAGGCCACACCTCCTGGTGAGGCCACTCTGGGGCCATGGCTTCCCCTGCAAACCCCTGCACTGTGGCCCCAGAGCGGCCCTCACATCTCAAGGGATGGCCAGGAGTTGCAGACAGCGGTGTGGCTGCCCTGTGTCCGAGTGCCAGACACGGGTGGGCGGCGGGGAGGAGGTGGCAGGCACGGGTGCAGCTGTAGCCCTGGGGGAGCCTGCTGCAGCCCCCCTCCCCGGCTTGGGCTCTGCTGCCTGCCCACGGCTGGCTCTGCACTCCACCCTGGGGGCTCCGTCCCAACTGTGAGGCGGGGATGGGGCTGGAAGAGCAGCCGGGGTCACGGAGAAGAAGGAACATTCTAGTGTGGCATCCTGCAAGCCTGGGCTCTGCCCCCCTCCTTCCATCACTTCCGGCCGGGGCAGCGAGCGTCCCAGGCCTCTGCCCCCCGGGCGGTGACCCACCAGTACTGCTGGGTCTCCAGGGAGTCCCGAGCCCCAGCTGTGGTGCCCCGGCCCTGCCCTGGAGGCCCTGTCCCTTCCAGGCAGGCCCTCCCTCTGTGGCGCCCTCTGCCCATCCTCCCGCCCTCCTCAAGGGTCCCTGCAGCTGAACAGGCCGGCAGGGCGGCGCACCCTCGCTTCCAGGCCTGCACGGTCCCTCCCTGCTCCATACTCTCTGGAACCCAAACACCACTAACCCCATTGGGTTGGAATTTCCCTTAGCAGCTGCTCTAAGCAGCCCCTGGCGGGTGACTCAGCTTCCTCTGCTGCCCAAGCTGCCTACGGGCCATACTCGCTCACCAGCCTGTCATGTCCCCTCCAGCTGGAGGAAGTGTGACCCAGCAGGTGCTCACCCCACATCCCATCATGATGAGCACCTGTGAGTTCGGTCAGGGGCCCCGGGGATGCCGCCCTGCGCAGGCCGACGGCAGGCCTGGCGGGCAGTGTGGAAGGTGTCGTGTAGCCGTGGAAGCACCGCGAGGGGTGGGGAGAGACAAGGAGGGGGCGACAGAGTGACGCGCTGCAGGGCAGGTCACCCAGGGCCTCGAGCCCACTGAGCCTGTCTGCAGCCAGGCGCACCCCACTGTAACCCCGTGCAGCGTGCGCAGCCACGCACGTGCCACACGGGGCCTCGGGTGCCCCGGTTTTCCCAGGACCAAGAGCCGCCGAGGGGCCTCTGCAGAAAGGCCCAGCGAGGAGGCCCCGCGAGGCGCAGGAGGGGCTGGAGTGCCCGGAACCTTCAGACTGGCCCTCAGCGGCCAGCTGGGCAGCCACGCAGCCAAAGGAAGGCAGGCCCTGGTCTGTCCACTTGAGCTGAGGAAGCGGCTCAGCTGGGCCCGAGGAGGACAGCTGGACACACGGGACGGCACGTCAGGGGCAGGAAGTGGTCACATCCAGAGGCCCTGAGGCGTGTGACAGCTCCCCTGGTCGCCTGGCCTGGGGAAAGTGGGGTCTGCACGTGGCAGAGGAAGGGCTCGGTGAGCCCTGGAGGCTGCCCCTACCCCCAAGCGGATCCCAAAGCCCAGATTGAGGCCGGCCTGGCCCAGAGGACCTGCAGACCACCCACTGACTCCAAACACTAGCCCCAGGCCCCACCTAGTGGGCGTCGACGGGACACACTCACCCCTCGTCTCAACACCCTCTGGGCGAGGCTGGCCCAGCAACGCAACAGGGGCTGGGGGACAGAGTCCACGCCCCCCACTCCAGTACGGGCTTCTGCATTAACTTTCCCCTGAAACGCTGTGTCAGCGAGAAACTGGAGAACAGGCGGCAGCTGGCTGGGCAGGAGCCGCTGGGCCTGTCTGAAAACTGGAGGGACCTGCCAGACTCTCACCCTAGGCGCCCCGCCCCCGCCGGGCCCCGCCCCCGCCGGGCCCCGCCCTCAAGGCCTGCGGCGGTGCTGGGGCGAGAGGAAACCAGCCCTGCAGCGCGGACTTGAAGCGTGTGCTGGGGGAGCCTCGTCCTTCCCCGCGTCTAGAATCTACCGCAGCTCTGCAGAAGGAAGCCCCGCCAGCTTCCACCGGGAAAGGAAAGGAGGTACCACATCCTCGTGGCGGCGGTCCCCACCTGGATGATGTCTGCCAGCTTCTGCAGCCCTGCCGTGTTGGTGAACAGCCCGGCACCTGTAGGGGCAGCGGGTGCTGACCGTCCACTGGGCTCTCTCCAGCTGAGGGGCCCTCAGAGGGCAGCTCTCCCTGTCTTCCCAGTGGGTCTCCCAGTGGGACAAGTGGGACAAGCGCGGCTCTGCAGCCAGATAAGGCTGGGGCTGCCCAGAGCCCAGGAGCCTGGCAAGGCTGGGCGCCCCCGGTCAGACCAGAGGGCTCCGTGGCACAGCCTCTGGAAAGCGGGCCCATGGAAGCCCTCTGGGCAGAAACAGAGCGCAGGAGGTTTGGGGGAGAGGGTGGTGGGGCCCACAGCTCACTGCCCCACCCACGCCCCTCACCGCTCTTTCCTAAAAGGGGCTGAACAGGGAAGACCGCTCTTTACAGGACACACGCCACCAAACATGCTAAGATCTCAACATCCGAATCAGAAAGGCAGTTCCATCGGCCAAATTCCTGTCAGGCTGCGCCCTTGAGTAAGGAGTCAGCCACAGGGCACACGGTGGCCGGGGACTCAC
Organism: Aethalodelphis obliquidens; assembly: GCF_003676395.1. NCBI lineage: Eukaryota > Metazoa > Chordata > Mammalia > Artiodactyla > Delphinidae > Aethalodelphis > Aethalodelphis obliquidens. Next base: position 457,335 of record NW_020838001.1, read on the forward strand.
GTCCTGCCAGGTGTTGGATGATCTGGTCCAGGGAGTCAAGGATGCAGCCCTTGGTGTGAAACGTGATCTGGGCTTCGGCAAACAGCTCAAAGATGTAGCTACGAGGAAAGAGGCAGCTCAGGCCTGGCAGGAGATGAGGCTGCACTTTGGGAACCTAACAGCCGAAAGCATTTTAAGTTTCCTTCACCCAGAAACAAGCTCTGGGCCTCCGGGGAGGCCCAAACCTGGAGGTGAAAGGCCTCTCCCCTCAGGAGCCTCAGTGGGGAGGACAGTGGCCTGCAGGAACCCGGCGTACCCAGAACAAGGCCTGGGCTCGGGGCTCGGGCTCCGCATGGGGGCCAGGAGGAGGTCATCAGGGCCTCCCTGAGGTGGTGGCTCCGGGCAGGGCACCCAAAAGGCAGTTCTGGAGAGTCGGGAGGGAGGGTGGGCAGTGGAAGCTGCAGAGGAAGCCCTGTGGGTGTGGGAGCCAGGGAGGCGTCAGGGCCATTTGGGAAGCAACCGGGCCCTGTGAGGGCCTGAGCAGAGCGGAGCAGATGGGGCTCAGGGACAAGGCAGGCAGCCCAGCGCTCCAGAACATTCCCTGCCTCGACAGACCTGGGCCTGGGTCCCAGCGCAGCTGGCAGTGGTGCACCGAGGAGAGTGACACCTGCCCCAGGCCACCATCCCATGGGGAACAAACCCTGCGGCTCGGAGGCCTGTGGGACGTTCAGACGTTCCAGGTGACTTTTCGTCCTAACAGAAGGTGGCACGGAGGCAGGTGCCTCGTTCTAAAAGGCAACTGCAGTGCAGACAGAGAGGTGAACCAGAGAAGAGGGTGGCGGTGCCGACACTCTCAATAACCAAACCCTCCCGGACCTCCAAGACGGAAAGACTCTCTGGATTTTGACCCAGTGACATTCCAGGCCACATGGGGTGGAATGCTGCAGAGGGACAGAGCCCAGCACAGCCGCCTGCTAGGTCTCTCACCTCCCAGGCTTGGTGACGCCGCCGTCACCTCCAGGCAGCTCCACGGCGTCGATGGCCCCCTCCAGACGAAGCAGGATCGCTGTGGGGTTAGAGGCTCTCAGGGCGGGGCTGTGGGGGGCAGGCCACGGCAGGTGGGGGGAGGGGCACCTACTCTTCAGCTTCGCGAGGTCCTCCAGCTCCAAGTTCAGCCCTGGGCAAAGGAAAGCGCAAATGCACAAGTCTGCATCCTTCTAATTCCACCACCCCGTCCTAAGGAGCCAGGATGCTGGTGTGGAGGGCAAGACACTGACAGAAGAGGCTCTGAAACCCACACGGCTGGAACTTGACCTGGAAGCAGCAGCCTGAGCTGAGGGGGGCGGTCACCTTCAGAGAGACCCTGTGGCTATGCACATGGACATGGTTCTGAGCTACGTTTTCCTGGTGACCAATGGGCTCTGTTTTCCACGTGCACACTGGCCATCTGTGTGCCTCTCAAGAAGCGTCTATTCATATCTTTCGCCCATTTTTCAATTGGGTTGGGTTGTCTTTTTGTTGAGTCGTTAAAAGGTTTCCTCCCTATTTTAGATACAAATCCTTTATCAGATATGTTATTTGCAAAAAATTCTTCCTGTTCTGCGGGATGTCTTTGCTTTCTTGATGGTGTCCTCTGACGCACAAACGTTTTTGATTTTGTTAAGTCCTGTTTATCTAATTTTTCTCTGGGTGCTTGTGCTGTTGGTGTTACTTCTAAGAAGCTGCCGCCTAACGCAGGGTCATGGAGATTGACACCTGGGTGAATAACCCCACTCCTTAGGTGTGGGCTGTGCAGAGTGACCTCCGTCCAAAGAGAACAGTGTGGAAAGGAGGGGAACGAGTAACTTGGAGCCCCTGACAAAGCCGATTTCAGCTGGCAATCAAGGTCACAAGTCATGCGGAGTTAACTGCAGGGACCTGGATGAGATACAATGAGGCGGGTCCTGCGCATCTGAGCCCTTCCTCCCCAAATCCCACACCCCTGTACGTCCAGGGGAGAAACGTCACACAAATCCAAACCCCAATGAAGGGGCATTCTACACAACGTCAGAGCAGTCCTCCTCCAAACCACCAAGGGAGGTCTGAGAAACTGTCCTGGACAAGGCAAAGGAGGGCTTCCCTGGTGGTGCAGTGGTTGAGAGTCCGCCTGCTAATGCAGGGGACACGGGTTCAAGCCCTGGTCTGGGAGGATCCCACATGCCGCGGAGCAACTGGGCCCGTGAACCACAACTACTGAGCCTGCGCGTCTGGAGCCTGTGCTCCACAACAAGAGAGGCCGCGACAGTGAGAGGGCCGCACACTGAGATGAAGAGTGGCCCCCGCTTGCCACAACTAGAGAAAGCCCTCGCACAGAAACGAAGACCCAACACAGCAAAAACAAATAAATAAATAATCTCCTACTCCCAACACATTCTTTTTTTTTTGTTTTGTTTTGTTTTTTGCGGTATGCGGGCCTCTCACTGTTGTGGCCTCTCCCGTTGCGGAGCACAGGCTGCGGACGAGCAGGCTCAGCGGCCATGGCTCACAGGCCCAGCCGCTCCGCGGCACGTGGGATCCTCCCGGACCGGGGCACGAACCCGTGTCCCCTGCATCGGCAGGCGGACTCCCAACCACTGCGCCACCAGGGAAGCCCCCAACACATTCTTTAAAAAAAAAAAAAAAAAAGGAATCCACCTGCTGGGACTTCCCTGGTGGTGCTGCAGTGGTTAAGAATCCACCTGCCAATGCAGGGGGCACGGGTTCGAGCCCTGGTCTGGGAAGATCCCACGTGCCGCAGAGCAACTAAGCCCGTGTGCCAGAACTACTGAGCCCACGTGCCACAACTACTGCAGCCCGTGCGCCTAGAGCCAGTGCTCCACAACAAGAGAAGCCACTGCAATGAGAAGCCCGTGTACCGCAATGAAGAGTAGTCCACTCGCCACAACTAGAGAAAAGCCCACGTGCAACAGAGACCCAACACAGCCAAAAATAAATAAATAAGATCAACATAAACGGCAAAAAATGGAGTATGAAATGAAATATAAACATTACAAATGAGCTTAAAATGAATAATATGACCCCAGTGAAGCGGAAAGAAACAACCCAAGGAGCCTCTGAATGAGCGTTTTCACTCTGTGGTCGCAGACCAATGACGAAAAGGACGTGAACAAGCATTAAACCTAGTGAGTAGATGTTCATTTATCGTGGGTGGGCTGGCAATTCTCAAACAACTGTCTGTGGGTTCTAGGATCAAACAAGTTAAGTACGATACTGAGAAAAAATGAAAGCTCGTTTCCTCACAAAAGGCGTTACAAACGTGGAAAGGGAGGAAAAAAGAATAACTGCGTGGTTCTGGACTAAAACTGGGGTGGAGGAGAGCATGAACTCACAGTTCTACGCACACGGGCGTGGGGGTGAGTGCCTAAGCACGTGGACTCACATGCTGACACGGATGCGGAGGTTAGTATAAGACCTCACGCAGAAGACGAGAGGATAAGAAGACTCATCGTTCTGCAAACATCATAGAAATCATGACTTCAGGGACGACTCATTAATGGATGCCACAAGTGACTTCAGAATCACAAATGGAAAAGCAGTGACCGCACAGCAGAAACACCCGGCAGCCGTCACGTAACCAGACTGAAGTTAACGCCACCAACATCACCTGCGAGACGACGCAAGTCCGCGGTATTCCCACCAAAATGCAAAACCTGAATCCAACCACGAGAACACAGCAGACAAATCCAAACTGTAGGACAGTCGACGAAGTAACTAGCCTTTCTCTTCACAGGCCCGGAGACCACGGCACCGGGCAGAGGGGTGGCTGTGTTTCGGGCCTTACCGAGGACAGCTGGGAAAATTCTAATGCGGCTGCCGATTAGACGAGAGTGCAGTACGGATGCTGATTTTATGATCGGATCATCAAAGAGAATGTCCTTGTTCTCAGGAAACACACGCTAAGACACAGAGTAAAGGTGTCAGGCCGGCAACCGCCCTGAAGGAGGCAGAGAAACAGGGAACCTGTCCGCTCAGTGGGGGGCTGGTCAGATGGGGCAGAGCATCAGCCGCGGGGGCTGGGGAAGGCACGCAGCAGCTGTAGCAAGTTATCTGTGAGCTGGTGAGAAAACAGAAAATGACGGTGTCGGAACAGGATAGAAGACATGAAACGGGGACTTCCCTGGTGGCACAGTGGTTAAGAATCCGCCTGCCAACACAGGGGACATGGGTTCGAGCCCTGGTCCGGGAAGATCCCACATGCTGTGGAGCAACTAAGCCAGTGCGCCACAACTACTGAGCCTGTGCTTAGCGCCTGCGTGCCACAACTACTGAAGTTCGTGTGCCTAGAGCCCGTGCTCTGAAACAAGAGAAGCCACTGCAATGAGAAGCCAGCGCACCGCAACGAAGAGTAGCCCCCGCTAGACACAACTAGAGAAAGCCCGCGCGCATCAACGAAGACCCAACACAGCCAAAATAAATAAATAATTAATTAATTAAAAAGAAAAAAAGACATGAAACGACAACACGAGCCAGGTTTTCTAAAGCTCAGAAATGAAGCAACAGAACTCAGAGACAACTAAGAGAAAAAAACACTTGAGAAATAAAGATTATGTTAGAAGAACACAAAAGTAGATACAAGCCACATCGTCTTAAAAGAAACAGTGAAAAAGGGGAATTTTTATAAGTCAAAGAAAAATAGAGACAAAAGGATCTGAGAGAGTAACAGGTTCCGAACTCAGGTGGAAGAGACACGACATGATCCCTGGAGCAGAAACCGAAGCCAAGGCTGGGCCGTGAGCGCTGCCGTGCGGGACAACATCCCCCCAGGTAAGAGGAGACTTGGAACTACAGGCTGAAAGAGGTCATCATACGTCGATCCGGAAAATCAACACTGAGACAAACTGCAGCAAAATTACTGGGCTTTCAAAAGAAAAAAAAGTCCTAAAACAACATCCAACTTTAAAAGTAAAAGACAATTTTAAAACAGCAAGGTTTATGATGCACGTGACTGTCAATCAGAAAATCCATTCCTAGATACGTCCCCGGAGAAACGCTGACCTATTTACTCATGTACATGCGTTCGGGGTCGAAAGCAGCTGACTTAGAAATTCCCATCGCAGGTAAAGACGGTGAAGCAAGGACCATGCGTCCACGAGGATACCTAAGCAGCAGAGCACAGCAGGCCAAGGGACCTGGCCCGAGACCTGCCCAGGACGGCCGCAGGGCCAACCTATTTCCGTGGTGCTGCTACTGCCGCTACTGCTCTTCCTATGGGTACACGATTTGCCTTTTTCCTTCTTTCTCTCACAAATATACAGTGTAGTTTCCCAGAGGCTGATACTGGTCCCCACACACATCCGCGGTCTAATCCCTGGAACCCGTGAATAGGTCAGCTTCGCAGCAAAAGGGACCTGCAGATGCAATGAAGTTGAGGACCTCGAGATGGGGCGATAACCCTGGATCATCTGGGGTGGCCCAAAATGGAACAGTAGGGTCCTTACGGAATCAGAGGAGACCGAGGAAGCAGAGGTCGGAGACGTGGGGCCACAAGCCAAACAACATGGCACCTCTAGAAGCTGTAAAAGACCAGGAAATGGATCCCCGTCTGCAGACTCCAGAAGGAAGAGCGCTGCTGGCCCATCCTGGGCTTCTGGGCACCATGAGGTAATACATTTGAGTTGCCTTAAGCTAAGTCTGGAAATTTCTTTTAGCAGCATTAGGAAATGAATACAGCCATGGCGCGTAGTATCACGTCAGCCAAAGCAGGAAGTTACAAGATCCAATTACCTTGCATTAAGCCAGATATTAAAGAGATTTGCAAAACTGAAATAATGCCACTCTTCTAATTTTTAAAATATAGTTATTTTTCCAAAAAAGTGTTATTTATGTTAACATGTCATGGATTGAATCGTGTCCTCCAGAAAGCTATGTTCAAATCCTAAACCCTGACCCCTGTGAATGTGACCTTATTTGCAGATATGGTCAGTTAGGATGAGGTCCTAGAGAACTGGATTGGGCCCTCAACCAGTGACAGGCGTCCCTATGAGAGAGGACACCATGTGAAGATGGGAGTGAGACTGGAGTGAGGCGTCTACAAGCCCAGGTCTGCCAGTAGTTGCCAGAGCTGGGACAGAGAAGCCTGGAGCACATGCCCCGGGAACTCACAGAAGGAGCCACCCCGGCTGACACCCAACACGTGGACATCTAGCCCCAGAACTGAGAGGATAAACTTCTGTTATTGAAGCCTCCCAGCTTGTGGTACTTCGTTAAGGCAGCCCTAGGAAATTGCCATGTAACAGTTTGTTATTTAGTTTTTCCTTCTAATACACTAATTATCCATAGATGTAACTCACATAAACAAAGCTCAGTATGTTTCAAGAACGTAAAGTTTGGGCTTCCCTGGTGGCGCAGTGGTTGAGAGTCCGCCTGCTCATGCAGGGGACACGGGTTCGTGCCCCGGTCCAGGAAGACCCCACATGCCGTGGAGCAACTAAGCCCGTGAGCCACGGCCGCTGAGCCTGCACGTCCAGAGCCTGTGCTCCGCAACAGGAGAGGCCACAGCAGTGAGAGGCCCGCGTACGGCAAAAAAAAAAAAAAAGAACGTAAAGTTTAAGACATAAAGGGTCCTGAGGCCAACACGTTTGAGAACTTCTGTGCTAAACACACAAAGCCGTTTACAAACCTTCTCTCCCCCAACACAGCCTGTGAGTGCGTCAAAGGAGGCCCGGAGACCCTCGCAGAGGGGGCCGAAGCAGGTGGCCTGGCGGGAGAAGGGGCCTCTGCGCCCTCTGGAGTCTGCCCATGTGTGTGACTGTAAAGGGACCGGGAAGCTGAGGCTGTTCACGCCCCGCCCCACACTCGTGTGAAGGACACGACGGGACGTGGGTGACGTCCAAAGGACCGGGCGCAAATGCTATGAACCTGTGGCGACTCGACAGTAGGAACGCTTGCTACAAAGTGGTCTGGCGAGCAAAAGGTGGATTCCTAACACTAACAAAGGCCACGCAGAATGTCTGGACAAACCAACTGCGTCCACCAAGTATTTCTACACACGCTGCAATCACTGCTGCAAAAGGGAAATGCGGGATATGACTCGCTGAGCGCCGTTCCTGTGGACGATGCTTGCGGGTCCTTACAAAACGTCATTACGGCTGACACCCTTGGTTTTCACTTCTATGCAGTAGAGGCAAGTTCACACCCCCGGGGAAACGGTGAAAAGGACTTGAGAGAGTGCTGACAGGTTGGGCGGTACCCACCTCCCCACGTCCATCTGTGAGGCCAAGAAGACTCTTACAGAGGCTGGCGCTGCCCCTGAGGCAGACTTGAAAGAAGGGCCCTGGGCAGACTGGCCCCTCGTCTGGTCTGCGGTCCCTGCCCGCGAGCGCACCTGAGCTGGCCGAGTCCGCGCTGAACTCCGGGTGGAGTGCCTGCCGCGCCACCTTGGCCTGCTCCTCCAGCACCTGGTCTATCACGTCCAGTCCCGAAGCCACGTCGTGGGGCGTCAGGTCGAAGGACGCGGCCTCCTCACACATCTTCTCCTGTGATCCCGAGCACACCCGTCACGGGGCTCGATGAGGCAGAGGTGACGGGGGGCAGAGGGAGGGGAAGCAAGAGGCCCCTTGTGTTCTCAAGGCCGGGTCTCAAACTGGCCCAGAGATGGATGTCTGGCCCAGACAGTGTTTGAAAACAATTTTACTTGAGCTGCCTACATTTTATAGTTAGAAAATTTCCCGCTAAACTCTAGCTTCTAGCTTCTCTCGAAAGCCGAGTCTGGCCCATGGGCCCACCATCCCCACGCCAACAACCGCCTGAAACCCCGTGAGGCTGAGGATGCCAGGCTCTTGTGGACCCCTCCAGGCTCCCCAGGTGGCCTTCCTCCAGTGCTCTGGTCAAGGTCCACCACTCCTGGAGCCAAGGGTCCTTGGGCCCTGACACAGGCCACAGGACAGGAGGGGCAGGGCGGGCAGGCAGCAGGGAGGCAGCCACCAGGGACAAAAGGGAAGAGAAGGAATGAGATGGCAGGAAGGGTCTGGGGGTCTTGCGTGCAAATGGCAGGCACAGGTCGGCAGCCCACCTTGCCCAGTTTTGCTTGGTCCTGACGGTGGGACGCGGGGGTCTGGACAGAAAGGCCCAGCTGTTGTGCACAAGAAAGTGGGCTGGAGGAAGGGGGTGTCAGGAAGGCCACCCAGACACTCACCACGTTGTGAGCTTCGTCAAAGACGACGACCGCCCCTTTCAGGTCGATGCCATATGCACGGCGGCTCTACAGCAAGAGAGGAGGACGCCAGGCTGGGGCCGATGCTCCCAGGCGGTCTCGCGGGGTCCAGCTGGAGAGAGGGACAGGGACCCCGGCCGCGCGGGGTCCCCTCACTCCTACCAGGCCACACACTCCCAGAGCTCAGAACGAGTCACAGCCTCGGGCTGGTGAGGGGCTGTGGCTCCGAGCGCTGGCTCCGAGCGAAGGTCTGATCCCAGCACGGGCTCCGCCGGCCCCTCCTGAGCCTGGGACATGCCCTGCCATCAGGCACCGTCAGCTACGCAGGCCGAGGCCTCACCTTGGCGTCCAGCAGGTAGTTGTAGGGCATGAAGATGATGTCGGCCTGCTGCTTCAGGTTCCGAGACAGGTAGTAGGGGCACACTCTGGAGGGAGAGGAGGTGCTGGGACACAGTGCAGGCTGGGAGGGTTCCCCGGGGCGCGAGAGAGCCACGGCCTGGGGCAGCGGGAAGGCTGGCCGGCCACCCCTCACACCATCAGTTTTCAACCGTGTGAGTGGGTCACTCATTTAAAAATCTACAAAAACAAAAAGACCAAGCCTGATCCTGGGCAGGTGGATGAGATGGTGAGAAGCAGGGCAGTCGGGCATGTGTCACCCGACTGGAGGCCTGAAGCTACAAGGTCGTAGCCAGCTTCAGAGAGGAGGGGCAGTGTCAGGTGGAGGACGAGCTGGATGTCCCAGGAACAAAGGCCCAGTGGGCGGGGGCAGGGGGCTGGGGGCTGGGAAGGAGCGTCTCATTTCTTCCGATGCTTCAGGAGAGAAACGTGCCTGCCTGTGCGCGTGGAGGGAGCCCAGCCCTGGCAGGTTACCTGTGCCTCGTCCCGCTGCTGACCAGGTCCTCGATGTCCAGGATGCGGCTGGCCAGCTCCGGCTCCAGGCTCTTCTCTGGGGACACGGGCGGGCGTAAACACAGGCTCTCTGGTCCAGAGTACCCAGACCGCGGGAGGCAACCGGGATGGAATGGCTGCTGGCAACAGGCAGCCCCTGGGGAGGGCGCCAAGCGTAAAGCGAGTCCCAAGGGAGCCCTGCTCTGCGCCTTGGGCAGGTGCAGGCCTGAGGCTGAACACCAAGAGGAGACCCCAGGGTGGGGTGGGGTGGGGGCCGGCCCTCAGCCTGTCACCCCCAGACCCTCTCCAGGCCGGGGCGGCTCCCATGAGCCCCGGGGCACCTGCCCTGCAATCAGGCTTCAGTCTGGCAGCAAGTCCCTTCCTCTCGCTTCACCGCACCCCCCCAAGAACAAGCCCAGAGTCTCCCTCTTAAGGAAGCCAGGCTCCACACGGCCAGCAGCAGAAACAACTTGCTGTCACTGCCTGTGCTGCCCGGGCGGGAGGCGCAGAGCCCACCTGAGGCCCTGCGGCCCTGGGGCCCCTTCCTCAGGATGCAGCCCAGACAGGCCCCACTCCCTGCTGGCTGTGTGTCCCTGGGCGGGACGGGCCTCAAGAAGGGACACAGGCCCCCCAGTTGGGCCCGTAGGAATCGGCCAGGCAAGTACTATAACCCAGCGACACCCAGGCCTGTCCCAACAGATGGGAGCAAAGGTCTCCTCTAATAAGCACCCCGAGTCTCAGGGCAGCCCCATGTGGACACAAGTCCCCGGCTCCCAGTTCCACTGGGGCAGGTACCAGGCCCAGCCCTTAACTGCACAGACCAGAACACACAGGCCCTCTGCAGTGACCGCCCCCAGGGTGCCCCCACCAGGCAGCAGGCAGGGGAAGGAAGAAGAGCCATCCGCTCAGCAGCACCATAGCAACAGACCAGCCAATCGGCACGCTCTGCAGCAGGCCGGCCCCACAGCTCAGTCACCTACCTGGGGCGAGGGGGGCTGGGGAGGGGGGGCGAGGAAGAGCAGGCAGTGAAGAGGAAGGGACAGTGGAGAGGAGGGAGGGGCCTGGCCGGGCCACACTGCTTGCTCCCCGCAGGACGCAGCCCGGCAGGGCTCCGCTCTGCACGCCTCTCAGACCCCTCCTGGGATCTCTGCCCACTCCTCTCCCCCTCCAAGGCCTGGGCACCTGCTGGAGACACCCCACTGCATCCCGTGCGTCAGCTGGCAAAGGAGGCTGAGACAGCCGGGGGGCACCGGTTTATGGTGAGTGGATGCCCTCGATGAACAGGTAGAAAGAGTACAGCAGAGCAGGGGCAGGGACTGGGGAGGGGACAGAGAGGCCGGAGCCAGCAGGCCAGCTGGGACAGCCCCTGCTCTGCCACACAGGGCCTGGGGCAGCGGGGAGGGGCCTGCAGCCAGGGGCCCAACACGCAGCAGCTCCAAGGGTGCCTCCACCGTGGATGGGAAGCTCCCCCCAGCTCCCACCCGTCCCCTGGCCTCCTGGCCCCTCCCTCCTCAAGGACCCTCCAGATGAGGTGAGGGGTGCTGCAGGTGAGGGACAGGACCCTGCAGGTGAGGGCTGATCCAGCAGAGTGGGCAAGCTGGCCACTCCAAGCTGCTGTGGAAAGGTGGCTGGAGCGGTTCACACCCTAACGGCTCTGGCCTGTGGCCAACAGGACACCTGGAACCCCCTTTGCCAGGGACAAGGACAGGGGAGGCAGCCACAGTGCAGCAAAGGGGGGACGGCTCCGTCGAGCATCACGGGCCTGACACCAGGGCCTGTGGGAAGGCAGGACTGAGGGCAGAGGGCCAAGCAGCGGGGGGACGAGGACAAGAGAGCAGCCTTCAGGCGACCCGACACCCACAGGCCTGACGCCGACGGGACCGCAGAGCTGGCGGCCAGCAGTCTCCAGCCCGGGGCCACGACAGCTGCCACAGGCCATCCTCAGCCTTACACTTCACTGCTGTCCTGCGGGTCCTCGGCGCCACCAGACCAAGGGACACCGCCAAGGGGAAGGCAGTGAGGAATGAGCCTGGGACCCTGGGTCATCACCCCAGAGGCCAAGCCGTGCAGCCCTACCCACAGCCGGCCCGCCAGAGCCCAAGCCCGCATCAGGCAACCCCCCTCCCTCTCTCCAAGGGCGCTGGGACTCCCAGCTCAGGCCTCTGGGACCGTCCTGCTGTCCTGACCCACTGCCTAGCACAGGCCTGGCCCGCTGGTGCCCTGCGAATCACCGATGTGAACTCTCTGGGGCCCGGCTCACTGCAGGGTCTGAGTCCCAACCCTGAGGCAGGAAACAGAGGGAACCCTGACCCCACAGGAGCGTGACCCCGCCCCCAGGCCACACTACAGAGAAGCCTCTCTGCCATCACCTCCGGCTCCAGAAGTCCTGACAGACACAAAGGGCAGCCACAGGCGGAAAAGCAGGAATTCGGAGGCAAGGGCACCAGTGCCGCCCCTCCACTCTGGGCCCCAAGAAAGTCAGTGACAGGAGACAAAGGGTCCCCTTCACAGGGCCCTGGGCACCTGCGGTCACACAACCACGCCGCACCTGGGCCAGCCGTTGTCACAAACACTGCGCTTTCCACTCTCATCCGTTTCTGGATGAGGCTGGAGGAGTCACTAGGAGGACCCCAGGGGCTCAGGGCACGTCACACCCGCCGAGTTACAGGCGGCAGTGACAGGATGCACCACAGAATCAGCAAAGGGAAAGACACGTGGAGGAGCTTCCAGCACCCCCTCCCTGGCCGACTCCCCCAGAACAGCTGAGACCACGAGTGAAATGCTCTCCAGAGACCCAGCGCCCAGGGGGGCACCCCTGACTGGCAGGCGCCCGATTTCCAGCCCTCCAGAAGGGAGCACGCACTCTGCACAAAGCATGCTGTTGGCACGGTTCAGGCCCTTCCTCGGCCCCACCGCGTGAGCTCCTCTGCACGCACGCCAATGCTGGTCGTCAGGAGACAGAGCTCAGGCACCTCGACAGCCCAGAGCGGGGCGCTGAGGGGCAGCAGCCAGCAGCCCAGGAAGCCGCTGAGCCCAGCCCTCAGAGGCGCCCAGACTCCACGCCCCCTGCAGCTCTCCGTGGGCAGGACGCACCACCTCGAGCCTTCTCACCTTCCACGTTGTTGTAGAAGTGACAGGAGCGACTTGCCACCTTCTTGCGGCACAAGTGGACCTGGGTGAACATGAGGTCTGGGCTCGTGTGACGGCCGAGCCCTGCCCCAGCCAGGCACCCCCTGCCAGCTCCACTCCCGCCAGCTCTTTACCCCTCCGTCCCCCAGGGGCAGCACCCACGCAACAGCAGCAGACCCACCAAGGCCGGGCTGGGAGCCCCAGGAGCCCACCTGCATGTGGTTACTCTCCTGCTTCTTCACCTCAGGATGGATACACAGCTGTTCCCGGGAGCCCAGCACACACACTCGGGGCCTGGTGGAGGAAACGGTTGGGGGGCCCAAGGATCAGAGGGCGGGGGCCCCAGTGCTGTCCAGCGGCAGGAGCCACGTGGGCTGCACTGGGAGCCCAGGGAAGCTTGGCTCACACGCCCGGGCAGCCAGAGGGAGTGGCTGGGGCGGAAGTCCGCCCCAGGCTCGAGAGGGGCTTTCACCGTGGCACGGCCTGCTCTGAGTCAGCGTCCAGGGCGAGGCCGAGAGACTGGGGCAGGCCTCGGGGAGACCTTGCCACCTGCATCCTCCCTCTCGTGGGAGGCCGGCGGGGAGGGGACACCAACCCTCCTGCAGCAGTGCTGGGGGCTCCAACACGGGGCAGGGCCTCCCCTGCGCAGCTGCCCTGACCCACGCCCACAGCTGACACCCTGATGGCTGCGAGGAGCTCAGGGCGGCAGCCCCACAGCCAGAGCACGGCGCGACCCCAGGGTGGGGTCCAGGCAGAACACCCCCGTGACCCCAAGGCAGGGGTGGACGCCGCCTGACCTACCGGTAGGAGGTGTTCCGGAGCTCACTGATGACCTGAGTGAGCTGCGAGTGGGTCCTGGAGGCGTAAATGATCTTTGGGACGTCCGCGTAGCACACTGCCCGGCACAAGGGAACAGGACAGGTCACGGCCCACGTGTGCAGTTAACCCGGGGCACTCAGCTAACTCGGCCCGGGGACAGCTAAGCATCGATGCCCAATACTCGCTACAGGAAGGAGTGCAGTGGGTCTCTGCAGGGTCCTCATTTGGCCATAAGGCTCTGACCCTAGGTTTACAGCCAGGATGGCGAGAAATGACGTGGCAGCTACGACCCCCCTTCCTTCCCCGCCTCCCAGCCCGGGACCAGGAAAGGGGCAAAAAGGGGCAGCACCTGGGACATCTCCTTCCAGGGCAGCGTTCCCCCAGGACGCCAAGGCGCGGTCAAGGAAGAGCTCCCCTGACACCCTCTCGGCAATCTTGCGGGCAGAGACAGCGTCTCGGAGCTGCTCCCGCCAGGCCAGCGTGCTGCAGAGGAGACACAGCGTCTTCCCCGTGCCCGTGGGGCTCTCCAGAACGCCGTTCACTTTCTAAATGGGGTGGGGAACAGGGTCACGGGGGAGCAGGGGCAGGCTCCGCAGGCCACACAGCCCACCTGAGACAAGCCCTGCAGCCCCTGGGGCAGCTCTGCCCCCACTCAGCGGGGGGACGTAAAATGCCGCAGGACCTCTCCACTCTCAAACCAGGTCTCATTAGCAAACAATTTACAGAGCATTACCCAAAATACCACGGTACTTTTCAGCCTAATATAAACAGGAAGATGACGAATTCGGTCAAGCCCCAGAATGGGAGTTTGACTCGGATTCTGGATCCAAGCAGTTACACTACCTGCATGGAGCCTGACAGTCTACATAGCTCTCGGCCGGTAGCCCGAGTGGAAACCTGGGCCGACACAGCCATGTCTGCAAAGCTGCCCCCAGCTGCTGCAGGAGTGGGAACATGGGCCCAGCTACAGAGGCAGCTCTCAAGGGCTGGGGGCTTGGGCAGGTACAAGAGGGCGTGCCCAGAAACCCAGCAGAAAGCAGGCTGCACCCCCTGAGGTTTAACGATCTCCCCTAATGAGGGCTGGGCGCCACCTGTCCCTCTGTGTGCAAATACTTCCTCCAGGCCCTCAGCTGGACGCCCTCATCGCTTGGCCTCACTCACATTCCACCTGCGCAGAGAGGCCCCCGCAAGGCGCTCTGAAGTCTATCACCTTATGTCTTTTCTTTACAGCACTCCTCACGGTCTAGAATTATCCTTTTTGTTTACTTGTTTAGCATCTCTCCTACCCCAGCTAAAACATGAGCCCTATTTATGGTCGACTCCCACGTCCAGAAGGGTAGCTTCACCAGGAGGACCTGGCCGGTGTAAAGACAGTGCGTGTACATTGGGTCTTACTGAGGCTCTACCCACTCTGACCCATCCCCCGGGTACAAGCCCCTCAGTCTGCAGCCTCACCTTCTGCAGACACTCCAAGACCTTGCTCATGTACTCCTCTTGGCATTTGTATGGCTGGAAAGGGAAATCCACTGTCACACCATTCAGGGTTATCTTGGGCATACTGGCCTACTCTCTGTCTCGGGCGGACACAGAAGCTGGCTGAAACGCAGGCTGTGTGGGTCTGCGAGACAAACCCCTCTCCGAACATCTCAGGGTCTCAGACGCTCCAGGTAAGTTATGCCAGCCTGTGCCGCTGGGACACGTTCTCCACGGGAGCCCCTATGGCAGAGACTGCAATGACAAGACTGTTTGTAGCGACCCTTTCCCGAGCGCCAAGCCACTTCACCAGTCCCCTCAGGCAGTGCCTCCGCAGACAGGTCCGAAGGCGAGCCTGTGACATCCTGTCACAAGGAGCTCAGAGAGGTGTCGGCCCTGTCTTGTTCTCCCGCCCCAGGCAGCTCCACCGTGCTCCGGGAGAGGCGACAAGAGAGGGGCCAGATGCAGTTCCACGTGCTCCACCCGCAATAACACTGCATTGACCTCCGCCAAAGCTTGAGAGGCCAGTTCCCAGCGGAGCGCCCCCAGCCTGGGCCGGTCGGGACCCCCCGCCCCTGCGGCTCCCAACTCTCCGCTCCACGGACCAGCCCCATCCCTCCCAGGTGGGCATCGAAAGAGCACGTGTGCTGCTCTGATCTGGGACGCGAATCCGTGCGGCGCCCAGCAAACCACTCAGCCCCCCGAGGCCTGGTTTCGCATGGACACTCGGACTAACAACCCGCGCTCCTAAACCCCGCCGGGCCGCCCTTCCCGCGGACCCGGCGCCCTCCACGAGCGCGGAGCCGGGCACTACGCGCCCCACAATGCAGCGCGCCAAAATCGCCAGCGCGCGGCCCGAGGGCTGCGCGGGGCCTGCCGGGAGTTGCAGTTGCGGAAGCCCCCGCTTGGGCACAGGTTCCAGTGCCAGGGTCTCGGCGGGGAGCCTTCCACGACCGGGATCTCCAGGACTTCGCCCCTGTCCGTGCGACTCACCACCACCGCGTCCTCAGCAGGCAGCCGGTCCGACCTTGCGGGCTGAGGCGCGCAGTCATCCGTGAACGCGCTGCACTTCCGCCCCCAATTCCGGTCCGCTGCGCAGTGCTCCGGCCGGAAACTGGTCCCCTCCCTCGGGGTCCGCGCTCTGCTGGCGCGCAGCGTTCCACGTCCCACCCGCCCCTTCAGTTGACCCTGAGCCCGGTGACCGGCACCTCCTCGCCCGCGGGCACGAACCTGGGGTCCCGCCGTCTCCTCCCTCCCCACCAGGGTCTCCATTCCACTTCCCCCCGGGCCAAGCCCCCTTGGACAACTGCCCGGACAACAGCACAAGCCTTCTAACAGGTTTCCTGTGGCTTCCCTTTTCTCAAAAGACCCAGAGGTCTTTTAAAGACTCGAGTCTGAGCTGATCACTCTCCTTAAATTTCGCAAATGGCTGCCCCTTGCCCGTGACTCGGCTCCTGAGAGCCTCACCAGTTCCTCTCCTTACTGTCCTCTAGGTCCAGCCGCTTTTCCGGTCAATGTCCCCCACTGGTCAGGGCGGGACCTTTGAACCCCCAGCACCCAGCACCAGCTGGCAGTCAACAGGGAGGTTCCAGGGGTCTGCACAGCTCTGTGTGGTCAGAAGTGTTTGTCTATGGACGTCCCTGGTGCCGCAGTGGTTGAGACTCTGCAATCCCAATGCAGGGGGCCCAGGTTCCATCCCTGATCCAGGGAACTAGAACCCACATGCATGCTGCAACTAAGAGTTCACATTCCACAACTAAGGAGCCCATGAGCCGCAACTAAGACCCAGCGCAACCAAATAAATAAATATTAAAAAAAAAAGAAGTGTTTATCTAGGTGACCCCAGCATGCCTCAAAGAGCACCAGGAAGAAACTGACGCTGAAGTGACAGCCCACAGTCAGGTGGCAAGGCTGATTTTAGAGGGTCTCGTGGGCTGTTTAATGTCCAGATGTTTTCCCACTGATGGCACCTTAATGCCACATGAGTGTCTAGGCTGATGTGTGTGAGATCATGCTTGGGGAAGCCCCTGGCGCACACTGGCATCCACACACACCCACTTATTCCAGTGAGGGGACAGTAGAGTGTCTATCTCAGCAGGGAGCTTGGAGAAGAGGAGACCCGGCCACACACTTGCTGAATGCTCACTAGGCACACATTTCAGTACCATCCATGCAGGCATTAACACGGTTGTCCTTCCAACGACCCCTGAGATAAGTGCTTTTATGACCCACTCCTTACAGGTGAGGAAAGGAAGCACGGGGTGGGTGGTTAGTAGATTTCCTGAAGACGGCAGCAAGTCCCAGAGCCAGGAGTCCCACTCTTCACCTCCACACCCCCCATCTTCTGAGAGTAATGGCATTTCCCCCACAAAAGTCCAAGGAAGGGAAGTCCAGGACCCAGAGACTTGGCAAACTCCTGGGCCAGAAAGGGAGCTGAGGACCCTGGTCACACATTGTGCACAGGGACTCCTGCCCAGGCTCCTATTAATTATAACACGTAAATACTGTGGTACTGAGTCCTGAGAGGTGAGCAGAAGGGGAGAAGAAGGCTGGCCATAGCAAGCCCACTCAGCAGGCACTGCGATCTCGAGCAAGTCAACCAACTCGCACTGAGTGTCTGCTCTGCCAGGCTCTGTGGGACTCCCACGGTGGACCAGACCCCATGTGGACCACAGGACAGATGTTAACCAGTCACATGCTTGCTGTGTGTGCACACAGAGGTCCTGGGTCCTCCTCATCTCTCTGTGTGTTCCCGAGGTTTCCCAGAGATCTAGCTCTGGCTCTAGGACTTCATTGCTTGTGGAGTCAGCACTTCTCTTGGCCTCAGTGGCTCCATCCCTAAAACGGGAATGATGCTCCATCTGCCTGACTTCCCATCCCCACCACCAAAGAGGTGACATGGTCACTGCGGGAACAGCTCTGCCTTTGGGGGTATCAACCAAACCCCTGAGTCTGGCAGGGGGAGGGGCAGGATGCCACCAAGTGTGCACATCTCTCCTACACCACCTGGGCACTGACACCATTGTCTCATCTCACACCCGAGAAATGGAGGCCCAGAGAGGTCAGAAACTCACCGTCAGTCACACAGCAAGTAGATGTCAGAGCTGGGATTGGCTCCAGTCTCCGTCTCGCTCCAAAGCCTTTGTTCTAGGCCTCTTCACATCAATTTACCCTCTTCTCTGCCTCAGGAGCTGCTCTCGGATGCCCCTGGAGGCCTTCCAGACCAGCCCCCACCCTCACC
Source organism: Aethalodelphis obliquidens (assembly GCF_003676395.1). Classification (NCBI taxonomy): domain Eukaryota; kingdom Metazoa; phylum Chordata; class Mammalia; order Artiodactyla; family Delphinidae; genus Aethalodelphis; species Aethalodelphis obliquidens. The sequence goes on from NW_020838001.1 coordinate 475,055, forward strand.
ATCCATGACTCGCTTAGCCCTCAGCACAAGCCTGGGCGCACAGAAGGCACCTCCCAGCCTCCACTGGCCTCAGTGAAGAGCTCTCCTACCCCACTCTGATGTTGAGGCCCATCGTCTCCTGCTGCACCCACCCTGGGGAATTGGGGGCTGTTTCCGCCATCCCCCCGGGGAGTGCACAAAGCCAGGTTGGGGGGGCACCAGCTCCAAGTGGTGAGCGGTGGGAGGATGGGCAACGGGTTGCAGCGCTCAGCTCTGCGTCCCAGGCTGATCTCTCCCCTCCCATCATCCCCTCCCTCTGACGGCTGCAGCCCGTGCAACAGCCAGGCGCTTTCTCTCTCTCTCTCTCTCTCTCTCTCTCTCTCCCTCCCTCCCTCTCCCCGCTGCTCCCGCCTCCTGCCCTCCCTTGCCCCCTCCCCTCCCCGACACTGCAGCATTCGCCGACTGCAGCTCCAGCCACCGCCCGCGCCTCTCCGGCCTCCGCAACCCCACCGCCGCCAGCACCATGGCCAGCACCGTGTCCGGTAGGCACCGGGGCATCGGGAGTCCTGGGGCGGCGGATCTGAGCAGAGGCTATTGTCTGGCCTCGCCCACCGCTGGGCCGATTACGGAGTGTTTTCCCATCTCGGACCCCACGCTCTGCAAGGGCGCGGGCGCTCTCCGGGCGGAACCCGCAGGAGACGGGGTTCAGGGCCGCCGGGTGGGGAGACCCGGTGCCCATAAGGCGGGGATTGCGGCGCCAGCCTAACGGACTTGGGCCGCAGAGCAGGGGCTCCGCTCGGGGTGGGGGCATCGGTGCGGGGGGCGCTGCTGTGCCAAGCCGGGAGCGACTGCCTCAGGATGGCTCCGAGACCCATGGGTGGGTGGGCGCGCTCGCGGGATGCGGGCAGGGTCCCTGGAGGCGCCCGGGGACCCCAGACCCGGGTCGGACCGCGCCTTCTCGGGGGTCAGAGGGAGGAGCGCGGGACCCTTTGCAGGAGTCCCAGCCCGGGGCGGGCGGGGCCCGGGCTCTCCCTGCGCCAACAGAGGGGCCGGGGGACGGGAGGGGGCGCTGCGAGAAGACGGGAAACGGAAACCTGAGCCGAGCCGCGCCCGCACCTCGCGTCGCCGCCCCTCCCCTCGCCGCTGCGGGCTCGGGACCACCCTCTGTGACACGGTGCCACCCGCCCCGGTCGAAAAAGCCACCGCCCTTTACGCTGCGGGTTTGGATGGGGGATGGGCTGCCGCTGTTTCCGAGCCTTTCTAGCATGGGGGTGTCTGCCCCTCCCTCCCCCGCCGCTCCACCTCCCCAGCTGCAGACCCACAGCCCTCAACGGCAACGACCCTCTCCTCCCGGGCCTGCAGCAGGCGCGGAGCTGCCGCGGAGGGGCGGGCACCGGGCGAGGCGGGAAACGCGGGTCACATACTGGACGCGGGAGTGCTGCCAGGCGACCCCCGGGGCAAGGACGCGGGGGTCGCTCTCCTCAGGAGCGCTCTGCCCAGTCTGGCTTTCCCAGGACCGGCTTCACCTTTGCACTCGGTGCCCGAGATGGCTAGGCGGGCGGGCGGCCCCCACCTCCACCCCGTCACCTCGCCCACCCTTCCGTCCGCCCTGGGGGCGGCTCTCTGCAATCCCCTCTCCCCAGCTAGTTCGACTCTGTCCGCAGCGCCCGCTTCTGTCTGAGGCGCCAGAGCTCCGCCCACCCACGTGTGCAATGCCCTGACCCCCGCCCCTCAGGGCCGGCGGTTCTGGCCCCCAGTGACTTCTGCAGGAGCCTGGCAGGGGACCACGTGCGTCACTGACCACCCCCCCCCCACATCCATCTGGGGGTCTTATCCATCTGGACTTCATACGCCCCCTGCCCTCTCCCTGACATCCCCAGAGATACTGGGACCAGCAGGTGAGGGTGGCCAGTGCGGCCCCAGTCCCACACTGGGGCAGGTCTGTGCGTCCTCATTCACCATCTGTGCCTGAGCTGGGGGACAGTGGGCAGCCACTTCTGAGAGCATTTATCAGCTTTTCACCTCGTTGGTAAAACCCCTGCACAGGCCTCCTTCTCATCCTTCTGACATGAGCAGACTGAGGTTAGGCGCTGGAGGGACGCAGACGAAGCCACACCATCGATGGCCATCAGGGCTTGGGCCCAGACCCTCCGACCTCAGAGTTTCCTGGCACCAGACCCTCTTCTTGGCCAGACTTTGGGGCACTGCTGACCCATGCTTTTTCCCAGGATTGTTCTGGGTGTCCAAGTTACCCCTGGTGTCAAGAAGGAGACCATGGGACTTCCCTGGTGGCACAGTGGTTAAGAATCCACCTGCCAGTGCAGGAGACACGGGTTCGATCCCTGGTCCGGGAAGATCCCACATGCCGCGGAGCAACTAAGCCCGTGCGCCACAACTACTGAGCCCACATGCCACAACTACTGAAGCCCGCATGCCTAGAGCCCGTGCTCTGCAACAAGAGAAGCCACCGCAATGATGAGAAGCCTGTGCACTGCAACGAAGAGTGGCCCTTACTCGCAGCAACTAGAGAAAGCCTGCGTGCAACAGCAAAGACCCAAAGCAGCCAAAAAAAAAATTTTTTTTTTAAAGAAAAAAGAAAGAAGGAGACCATGAGTGCCATTGGTCAGTTTTGTCCAGCATGGCCAGCAAAGACATACTGCAGTACCAGCTGAAGAACTGCTCATAGCTGACATCACATGGCGCTGGGCCTTTCATGTTCTGTCATCAGCACTGCCCTCTATAGAGTGCAGCCCGTGTGTACACACACCTGTGCTCACCTGCAGCTTCTCCCGGCCATAAGTTTGATAGGAGAGAGGTCTGGCCCAGAAGTGGCTACGTGACAGCGCCGATAACTGTGGCCAAAATTGGTGTAAGTGAACCAGCTATGGCTTCTCTCTGAAAACACATCTTTGATTGGAGCAGACTTTCGTGCCTTAGTGGCCTTGAAGTGTCACCTCTGCTCTGGTCTGTGGCCGCTGCAGGATTGCTCTTAGCCTCATCTTCGTGCATAGATTGGAAAGCTTTGCCCCTGCCTCGCCCTTGAGTGCCTCCTGGTGGGCCGCGTTCTGAGGACACTGCGTCTTGGTGTCCTTCCCAGGTGCTCAGCTCTTCAGGCACTCTTGTAGACTCGCTCATGTTCATCCCCTTATGCAACTCTGGCAAGCTGCAAGGCCTTGCACCTGCTACCTCGCCGCTCAAGGGCTCAATCTCCCCATCGGGGTGACCGTGATAGTGACAGCACCTCCCCTAGGCTTGTTCTGAGGGTTGAATGAGCTATTTCAGGAAACAGTGCTTGGCCCGGGGCCTGGCAAGAGGTGAGTGCCCAGTCCACGCCAGGCAGCGTGACTGTTGCAGCCACCTTTCCCAGAGAAAGGCGAATGCTGCTGTCAACTCCTGCCATGCTGGGCTCCCGACACTGAGGGAGGAGACTCTGACAAGTGAGAGAGGGGCCGCCTGGGTGGCAACAAGCTCTATCTGTCAGGAGGCAGTTAGCAGCAGCCTCCAGGGCCCTTTTAGGGTGAGCGGGAATCTGTGGGCCCCCTTCCCTCCTAGTTCTGGAAGACCCCCCACCCACCCACCATGAGGCTCCCAACAGGAAAGTGCAGAGGCCTGGGCTCATGACAGGGCTGCCATCCTGGCATGCTGTGTGACTTTGGGGGTGCCACTTGCCCTCTCTGCACCTCCTTCTCCTCTGTAGAAATGAGGCTGATGAGGGTGTCTGCCTGGGCTGGCTGGTCTTGAGAGTCAGTTCGGAGGAAGGGTGTGGTGTGCCCACCCCATCCCCCTTGGGCACGATTACTGTTGTCACCAGGTGCCCTAGGCTGGCCTGGTGCCTTCCTACTCTTGCTCTTCTGAGATGTAATCATCCAACAGGCCAATGTGCACTCTTGCATGTGTAACATTTACTATGAAGGGGGATCAAAGCAATCCAGTTCACGGTGGAGATTTGTTTTTAATGACTTTCTTAAGTCAGTGATGGGGACGGAAGAGAGGGTCCTGGTGAGGAGAGAAAAGGGAGGGCGTGCCTCGAGGCCCCACTTCCTGGCTGGAGCTATGTCTGTGGAGAGGTCTGGGCCTCCACCTCTTCGCTCTGCAATGAGAGGAACTTTAAGCCCCTCCGGCTCTGAAAATACAGGCGTACCCTCCCGTCTTGCATGTGGCTGGGCCCAGCCCTGATCTCCAACCCCGGCGCAGGCTGCCCCCTGCTCACTGTCTCCAAACTTGCCGGTTCCCCACCCACCATGCCGTCCCCTCTGACTTGCAACCAGACGACAGCGCAGGCCTCACTCCCAAGCCCCCTCCTGGGGAGTTGCCCCTTCCCACTGGGCTTCTTGAGGAAGGGTCTTCTGAGAAGGAAGGTCCTCATAGGCCACCAACCCAGGGGATCTCCACGACCACCAGACGCCAAGCTGCATCCCTGTTTGCAGCCGCGGGACATAGTCCTTCACTTCCCAGTTGGACCCTTGTCCCCTGGGCAGAGCCATGACCTCGGAGACTCTGACCTCAGTCTTGAGCCCCCAGCCCTCTCCCCTCTCACCTGCCTACACTCACACCTGCCCAAGCTCCCCCTCCTGCCCCTGAATTGCCACCAGCCCCCCTCCAGGCTGAGGTGACAGCTGCCTGGAAGGGAGCCCCTGGCATTTGTCTGTAAAATTCCTCTGTTATTAATTTGCAACCCTTTTCCTGGGAAAATCTCAGGCTTGAGGCAGAGAGGGCCTTGAGCAGCTGTGAGGCCCCAGGTTCCTGGCCTGTAAGGTAAACTCTTTCAGAGGTTTTAACAGGGGCTGAGAAAGGACTCTCTGAAGGGTCAGGGTAGGGGGCTGGTGTCTGTTGCCAGAGTGGTGGGTGCTGGCAGGGTTAGACTGAGGCCCCTCCTCCCTGGCCTCTCCCAGGACCCAGCTAGGCCCCTGACCAGACTCCCTCTCACTCCCTGCCCCACCTTCCCTTCTGAGCACAGGTCTGGCTACCTCCCCAGCCTCTGCAAGGGTCCAAATATCTCCTGCTCTGCTGTTCCTGGAGAGCCGCTCTGCCTGGTCCTGCCTCCTCTAACTCCCAAGCACACGTCCTGGGAGGTACCCCTCAGCCTCCTTTCTACAGTTAACTTTTAATGACATAAGTAACACGCGAGTAGATTCTGCTTGTGAAAAAGCAAGATCGACAAGGCAGGCCCAAATCCCCTTCGAGGCCCACCCCTACCTGGCCCTCCCTCCCACGCTCCTGAGCCAATGACCAAGTCATGTGTCTTCGCCCTGCGTCTCCTCCAAGACCCCAAAGGCTCTCCCTGCTGCTTGCTCAGGATTCCTCTGTGCTCCCGTCACAACTTCTCGGGCTCTCTCCGGAAGAGTCTGGGTCATCAGGACACTTAGATCAAATAACATCATTCTCTGCACTGGTTGTTGGAGGACCCCGCTCACAGCAAGCTGTTCTCTCAGACAGGGCCTAGTCACTTCTGTCCTGTGTCCTGTTTCTACACAAGCACTTTCCCCAGTTTTACGTGAAATCAATTTAAAAACATTATCTTGAGTGAAATTTCATCAGAGAGTTTCTTGTCCAAACTGTCTGCCCCTTGGAAGAATGCTGTGGGTAACTATGCATGCTCTTTCATGGAAGCCAGAGTCGCTCTCCGTGGAGTATCTCTCTAGAGACCTATACTAGCTTCTCCAGCCAGGGAGGCAGGTGCATGGGTCTGAGCCCCCAAGTCTGGGACCTACTGCAGTGGTGGAACGAACACAGACCACCTGGGGTTGCCCTGGAGGAGCTTTGAACAAGTCACCCAGCTACCTGGGCCCAGTGTCCTCTTGGTGGAGTGGGGGTGACAGTATTGGGCATACAGGATTCTTGAGAGCCAGTGAGACATCAGACCCATGTGTCTACTTTGGGGCCTGGCTTGCTATGAACCAACCACAAAGAGCTCAATTATTTCCATTCTGAGAGCGAGCATCTCCCCTTCCCTGACAAGGCTCAGGGCCTCAGCAGGCTTACCTCCTTTTCTGGTTGGGTAGTGTGGACACTGGCTGTGGGCACTCACCCTGCAAGGCCAGAGGGCGGGCTGTGGTGCTGAACGGACAGCTCCCGTCCCTTTGGCTTTTGATGAGCCGCCAGTGCGTGTCTGGTGAGAACCTGATTTCATCCCACGGTGGGCGCGCTACAGGGTAAATGGGGGGTGGGCTGGGGGGCAGACAGGAGGGTCTGAGGGCTTCACCTAAGTGCACAGCCAAGAAAGTGCTGCCTGCAGAAGCTCTCCATTTGTGCTGGCCCAGTCACCAGTGTGGTGGTTAACCTCTCCACCAACCCGGCAAGTGTCCACGAGAGCGAAAGGGGAGGAAGGAGAAGTACGCGGAGGGGCAGGGGGAAGGGAGAGTCGGGAAGATACACAGTGACAAAGAATCATGGAGACGTAAAGATATAAAGAGAGGTAGTGACAGATGGAGAGCCAGAAAGACAGAAGGATGAACGGAGACACAGACAGAAATGCCAAGAGAGAGAAAAGGAGGGAGAGAGAGGCAGAGACAGACAGAGCGAGGGGGGCAGGGACTCAGAGACAGGAACAGAAAGACCAATGCAGGACACCCACAGGGAGGCGTGCCCAGGGAAAGACAGCCAACATCTGGGAGGGAGGGAGGGACGGAGAGAGTCAGAGCTGTGGGACACAAAAGATCAAGGTAAACAGGCTCCCAGACAGGCGCAAGGGGGCAGCAACGGGGACAGAGGCAGGGAGGCCTGGGCATCCAGGGAGGTGGGGCTGGAGGTGCGATGGGACGGCGCCTGCTCAGGCCGGCCTCACGCCCACAGCCTACAAGAAGATGAAGGAGCTGTCGGTGCTGTCACTCCTCTGCTCCTGCTTCTACTCACAGCCGCACCCCAACACCGTCTACCAGTATGGGGGTGAGTGTGCCCGGCTGCTGCCCTGACCTCGCTACCCCCTCCCGTGGCGTCTGTGCACCCCCGCTTGGCTGCCTTCCGGAGAGAGGTCCCTGTGGGGAGGGGCCGGTCCTGGGAGTCCCAGCCCTCCTCTCAGACCTTGACTTGGGTGTGTGCTCGGCCTGCCCCCTCCTTGAGCAGCCCTCCTGAAGCCCCCGTCTGCTCTTGCCTTGCAGACATGGAGGTGAAGCAGCTGGACAAGAGGGCCTCCGGCCAGAGCTTTGAGGTCATCCTCAAATCCCCTTCCGACCTTTCCCCGGAGAGTCCCATGCTCTCCTCCCCCCCCAAGAGGAAGGACACCTCCCTGGAGGAGCTGCAGAAGCGGCTGGAGGCAGCTGAGGGGCGGAGGAAGGTAAGGAGCCAACCCTCTGGGTCCTGATAAAGACGGTCGGGGGCCTTGCTGGCCACAGACAGCGTCCCCAAGGTGCGGGCTGCTGCAAGCACTCGACTGGCTGTGGGCCTGTGTAGCAAAGAGGGTCTCATGGTCCCGCGGCCACCTCCTGAGCCATCAGAATGAGACGGGGGAGGAAGGATTCCTCAACGGCAGCCATCTGGAGGGAGACAGGAACCAGATCCTGCTAGGAGGGGCACCCTTGGCCATGCTGGCAGGGTGGGAGGGTCAGGTGGTAGCCCCAGGAGGGGCCCTGGGAGAGGAGGCTGGGCGACAGCCTCCTGAGCAGGGGAGCGTGAAGGAAGGGCTTTCCATGAGCTGGGAGCTCAGGGGGCCCCTGGGAGAAGCAGGCCCCTCCCCACCCTTTCTCACACCAGCCCCCCTGAAACTGAGACACAGGCAGAGAAGCACGTGCTCTCAGGAGTGCAGTCCTGGTGCCCAAGCCCACTGGGCAGGGGCAGGAGCTCTATCCCCCTTACGGCAGGACCGGCGAGCCCTGGGGACCCAGGCTTCTCAGGGTTAACTAGTAGTAAGTGGCACGTGGGTGGAGCCCAGCAGCCTTCTGAAGGAGGCTGAGGGAGACTAATTACCTCTGGGAGCCTCGGGTCCACTCGCGCGGCCACCAGCAGGGCCGGACAGTGGCGCCAGCAGCCCCACCCTCCTCGTTCCAACTCATCCCTTCCCTAGCGGCCCTGGGACCCCTCCCCGCCCCCGGCACCTTAGGGAGCTCAGAACCCGGTGTGTATTAAGCACCTACTTCGTGCTCAGCGGGCAGACGTTTGAGGAAAAGACGGGGAAGGCTCCGTGACAGCCCACAGGAGCTTCCTCCGCTCCTCCCACGTTCCCCGAGGGCAGCTGGGACTCTGGAGCGGGATGGAGCGGGGGCGCCCGGAGCCCAGCGGGGAGGGGCAGCTCTGCGGCCGAGGGTGGACAGGGAGGGCTTGCCTGGGGATGAGGCGGTCACCCCAGCCAACGGCAGGACAGGGTAGGCCCGAACTCCCCGAGGACAAGTCCGGTGGGCGGGAGGCGGTGGGCTCGGGCTGGGCGGCGGGGCGGGGCGCGGGGCACTGGGCGGGGCGAGGCGGGGCGGGCCCGGCCGCCCCTCACGCTCGCCCGCCCGGCCGCCCGCGCAGACGCAGGAGGCGCAGGTGCTGAAGCAGCTGGCGGAGCGGCGCGAGCACGAGCGCGAGGTGCTGCACAAGGCGCTGGAGGACAACAACAACTTCAGCCGCCTGGCCGAGGAGAAGCTCAACTACAAGATGGAGCTCAGCAAGGAGATCCGCGAGGCGCACCTGGCCGCACTGCGTGAGCGGCTGCGCGAGAAGGTGCGCGCCGGGGCGGGGCCGAGGACGGGCCGGGCCCGGCCCGAGCGGGGGGCGGGGCCCGAAGCAGGGGGCCCCCAGGAGCCCCTTCTTTTGGCGTTTGGCCGGTCCCTGCCCACTACGCCAGCAGCGCTCCCGCAGTCCGGCCTCCCCGTGACGCCCCGTCCTACTGGGGCTAGCCAGGGTGAGGCGAGCCCCTGCCCAGGCCGGAGCAGCCTCCCTGCGAGCGGGACCAGGTTAGTTCCGGGGAGCCCCGAGCCTGCACTCCCCGGGAAATTCCAGACAATGCTCGGGTCTGGACACCACCCCAGGCTCCCTGAGGGCCAGCCCCCACCCTCAAGCCGCACTTGCAGTCCGTGACGCAGGCCTGCCCCTGCCCTCTGTTGCTCCTGGTCACTAAGGTGTCCTCATTGGTCGCATCTGCCGCACCTGGGACCGAGCCAGTCTAGGGAGGAAAAGACCCCAGGGTTCCCGAAGCCCGGGAGCCGGAAGGCAGGGCCCCCAGAGCCCAGGAGGGGTGGGGGGGCAGGACCGCGGCCCTGCCGGCTGCAGGGCCCCGCCCACCCCGCCCGTCCCGCCTGTCCCGCCTGTCCCGCAGGAGCTGCACGCTGCCGAAGTGCGCAGGAACAGGGAGCAGCGAGAGGAGACGTCCGGCTAAGGGGCCGTTTGGACACCGCGGCGCCTGGATCCCGAGATGAGACAGGAACACATCTGGGTTTCGGTTTTGTTTTGTTCGACTTTGTCTAGATGCGGCTTTTGCTCCCGTCCCTCCTCCCCTCCTGTTCTCCCAGCTTCAGCTTCTCTTTCCGCGTTCCGAGCTGTCCAGCCCTCGTGGCAAGGCTTTGCCCACAGGCTCTCCCTGTGGGGCCCCCAGGGCGTGGCACACAGCCCCGCAGTTCAGGCCCCAGGCTGGCCGTGGCTGGGTCCCCTCTCGGCAGCCCTCTTAGTGGGCGTGGCGGCGACCTCAATGAATCCAGCGGTGGTGGCAGGAACACGCAGGTCGTTGTGCTGTGAGCGCCTCGTCACTTAGGGCACGTCTTTTGAGGTAGCTCCTGCCGGTAGGCAGGGCCACCTCCACCTGGATGTCCTCCTCTGGGAGCGGGGCTGGGCACGCAGGAGTGGGCGGAGGAAGACAGACTTGGACAGAGAAGGATCTCTGGGCAGTGGGGGGCAGGTACCCTGTCACTGGCCAGCCCTGGGAATCCCATGTGCAGTGGTGCTTTTTGGAACTGGTGGGTAGGAGCTGCAGCACGCTTTAATGTGGTGGCACAGGGGCCCTCTGAGACCCCCTGGCCTGAGGTTGGCACCCTCGGCTGGCCTGGGAGGCTTCGGTCATTGCCCTTGGCTGGAGTGGTGGTGGGGTGTGGCTTGGCCTGGGTCTTCAGGGGAGTGGGCATGTTCCACCAGGGACCTGTGAGCGAGCTGCTGTGGTCTAGAGGGTTGTGGGCAGCATGGACACGTGCCGGCCCCTCCTCCCAGAAGGGCCTTCTCCTTCTGGCCCAGCACCTGTGTGGGGAAAGCCAGCCTCCCACTGTCCCTTCTCTCCTCCACGCTTTGCGGATGCCCTTGGAGGACCCATCCTTATATCCCTTTGGAGTCTCAGCCCCCTCCCGTGTGCCCTCTGCTCTGGTCAAAAGATGCTCCCACACTGTTCCTGGCCACAGGGCTTTCAGGCGCACCTCTGGACAGGTGGCCCAGTGTGAGTGGGTGGCAGCCACAAGTGCCCCTCTGGGAGCCCTGAGTAGATGCTGGGGGGCGGGGGACCAGTGCCTGAAGATTCAGATGTCGGGGGGCAGGGGACAGGGTTCCCAAGCCACCTCCTCCGTCCTTCCATTCCTGGCTGGTGGCCCACTCTGGCCAGCCTGCAGGTTGGAGGCCTGGTTCTATCTCCTGCCAAGACCCTGCTCGGCTGGCTTCCTCCCCCTCCCTCAGTCTGGGGGGACCTCCAGACCCCCCAGCGCCAGCCTTTGAGGACGGCTACCTGCTTGGACACAGCAGCAGCCTCCTCTTCTCCCTGGCAGCCCAGCTCCACGACTGGGTGCTGGGGTCCGAGTCCTCGCTGGCCAGCCTCTTGGTGGAAAGCCTGAGGCGTTTCTTGCAGGAAGGACCCAGAGCCAGTGCCTCAGAAACCAGATGATTGCAGCCCTCAGTGCCCCTGGCTTTCATTCTACAGAAACCTATGGGGACACTGCTGGTGACCTCCCAGAGCCAAGCCAGGGAGCACGGGTGGGTACTGATCCATTGCAGTGGGCTTCTGGGGAAGTTGGGACCTGTGCCCCCCATCCCTGTCCCCACTGAGACAGCCCCCGAGGGAGTGACAAGCCAGGACTGGAACCCAGCAGTGCCCACCGGTGGCTTCTGTGGGACTCAGAAAGGGGAGCGGAAAGGGCCTGAGGGTTGGATTTCTCTGAGCGGTGGCAGCTCTTTCATAGCGGAAGCCCTAGTGTAATACAGCCCATCTCATCCACGTAGTAAAAGTGAACTCAAAAATTAAATCAAATGAACAATTTAAACAAATGTGTGTGTTTAAGAAACAGTTGAACTCTCCCAGCGTGTGTCCTGCATCTGTGGGGTCAGATGAGCTGCGAGGCCACTGCCTGTGCAAGCGTCCCCCTGGAAACCCCACCCTTGTGTGTCATCACCACAACTGCGAACAGTTCTCATGACGATGGCGATTTTAAGAAAAGAGCATATAAACAGCACGCAAGCCCACTTTCCCCTCCGGAGCCCCAGGAGACAGTGGGGGTGGGAGGGGGGAGGCTGGGACCTCCGCTGCAGGTGGGGCCGCCCCAGCTCCCCCAGGGCTGCGCCCTCCTGTGGGCCGGGCTCTCAGCTTGCCGCTGCAGAGGAAGATCAGGGTCTGAGGTCTGGGGCCTGCCCTTCTCACCACGGCTGTGGGTCTTGCTTGGATGGGGGGTGGTCCTAGAATCCCAGGGTGTGTCCCATCACTCTGTGGACCCCGTTGGGCAGCTGACGGTTCACAGACAGATCTGGCCCCAACATGGGGACCTGCAGTGGCAAAAAGAGACAAGCAGACATCGTGACTCACACTGGTGGACATGTCTGTCCTAGGGGACCCGAACTGCCCCTTGGGGTGCCCAGCAGGGAGGGACCCCTCTGCTGGGGAGGAGGCATGTTTGGTAATGTCCACGCTGAGCCGTGCTCGGGTCCACACATGGACCTCAGGTACAGGCCCTGGAGAGATGCCTGCTCCCCAGGACCCAGAGACCCACTCACCTCTCCCCAAACCCACAGCCCTCTCCTGGGGCAGTCCTAGCTACTTTCCCAGGCTCCAGGGAACTCTCACCATCTCCCCACCTTCCCCTGTCCAGGGAGAGGTGGGAAAGTCAGAACCCAGGACACACAGCCTCCAGTAAGGTGGAGACATCAGAAATCTGCAGGAGTGGAAGGAAATATATGGAAGATATTTTTATGAGGTGTGAGTTATGCATGCCTGTCATCTGGGTTCACAGACACATGCTCACCACATAGAAAGGCACAGCCCTGGAACTCCCAGAAGAGCAGCTGATTAAGGTCAGGGCTTTTTACCTCTTAGGCGGCCCTGGTAAGGCACTGAGGGACAGTCACCATATGGAGCCTCTGAGGTTGGGAGATGATGGGGAATCCTTTGCAGAAAAGCAATCACGCTTCTCCTTAACAAAGAGCAGCAAACAAACGGGGGACTCCTGGGAAGCCAGTCAGAGCTGTATTCGTTACCTAGTGCTGTGTAACAAGTGAGTCCAAGCAGTGGCTGAAAACAACAAACATCGTTTCTGTTGAGTCAGGACTCCAGGAGCTGGATGGTTCTGGCACAGAGCCTCTCAGGAGGCTGCAGTCAGGACATCAGTGGAGGTTGTCTGGAGGCTGCGTGGGCTTGGAGTACCCTCTTCCAAGTCGGCTGGCTCACATGGGGGTGAACTAGTCACGGAAGCAGAAGTGAGTCATTAAGAACAGCCTACCCTCAAGGCGGGGGTGGGGTGGGTGAGGCCCCACCTTTGGAAAGGAGGAATGTCACAGACTCTGGGGACAGGTATCAAAACCTCAGACACTCTGCCTTGATGACCCTATGAGTTCTGGACACAGTGGGTGCTGGCTCGGTGCCTGGGGGCAGCAGTGGTGTCCAGCGAGGCAGGCAAGGTGGGAGCACAGACAGACGCCTGTCGCAGCGGGGCCTCCCTCCAGCCCCTCACACGTCTTTGCCGGGCGAGCTCGGGTGTGGCTGAGTAGAAGGGACGGTACGAACTGCAGCTGCTTCTCTTGCTGCTGAGGAAAAATTATTGGGCTCTTTGGCAGTTGTATTAGTTTTCTCGACTGTAACGTGTGCAACAAACTGGGGGCCTTGAAACCACAGAGGTGTCTCCTTTCAGCTGGAAGTCAGGTGCTGCCAGGCCACGTCTGTCGGGACTGGAGGGGAGGGGAGGACCAGGACCAGCCCTCCCAGCTTCAGCTGCGGGGAAAGGCCGTCTCTCCGCCCACAAAGGGCCACTTACAAACGGCACCGTTTCTTCTCAATAGATGGGGGCCCCTAGAGCCTGTGTGGGGACCTCCCTCCGGTTATGAGATGGACGCAACCCCCAGCGCTCAGCATGTCAGACTCCTCAGGAGGGGTCAGGTCCTTCCTGCAGCACAAGATCGGTGCGTGCAGGCCAGCAGGGTGGGGAGGACCCAGCGTGGGGACGAGGCCCACGGCGGAAGCCGGCCTGGTCTCTTCTCTCCTGAGTAAAGCTTGTCCTGTCGGTGCTCAGCTGCCTCGCGCTCTCCTTGGCGACCTGGATGTCAGGATGCCAGGAATGAAGTGTTTGGACTTCTATCCCCTGCAGGCGGCTGGCGCTGTGATGAGCAGTGCCAGCCTCCACGCAGTGGGGGCCTCCCCAGGTATTGGGAACTTGAGCCTGGGCTCTGCTGGACACCGGCTATCCTTGGCTTGTGGACGCAGCACATGTGTCTCTGCCTCTCCCTCTGTGTGTCTGTCCCTATGGGACACCAGTCACTGGATTAGGGATCCCCAATCCAACACGACCTCGTTATTTCACTAATTATACCTGCAACAACCCTAGTTCCAAATAAGGGCTCATTCTGAGGTCCTGGGACTTGTGATGTCACCACATCTCTGGAGGACACAAGTCAATCCCAGGCAGCAGCTGTAGGTACATAATTCGTAACTTTAAAACATCCATGCACTAATTTGTGTATTCAACATGAGTTTAGCGAGTGCTTATTACATCTGTGTGTCTCACTCCAGAGAACAGTGATGGATTTGAACACCCAGGCCCTGCCCTGTGAGAAAATGCATGTTAGTCAATACAACCTTATGTTACATATGGTAGTTTATGATTTTTTAAAGCACGTTAAAATGTTTTTAACCGGGCTTCCCTGGTGGCGCAGTGGTTGAGAGTCCGCCTGCCAATGCAGGGGATGCGGGTTCGTGCCCCGGTCCGGGAAGATCCCACATGCCGCGGAGTGGCTGGGCCCGTGAGCCATGGGCACTGAGCCTGCGCATCCGGAGCCTGTGCTCCACAACGGGAGAGGCCACGACAGTGAGAGGCCCACGTACCGCAAAAAAAAAAAAAAAAAAAAAAAAAAAAGTTTTTAACCTTCACCAGGTCCACTATGAGGAAAACAGAGTAGGCATTATCTTATGACGTTAACATTTTTTCTGGTTACAAACATAATACATGCTCACTGCAGACTACACAGTATAAAGACAAAAATCCTGATCCACCAAACTCCTTCCCCTGGAGAGGACCTACCCCTCAAGAGGTGCTGAAGTGAGCCCGAGTTCAGACCTCTGAGACGCGCACAGTGATGTGTTCGCACTTACCCTACGTCCTCACAAACATCGCTTCAAGCGTTGGACAATCATCTATTTCATGGATGTACTAGGATTTCTGAGAAAACTTCCCCAACTTTATGGATTCAGGGACCTCTTATAATTTTAAAGTTTATGGAGGACCCCCAAAGAGCTCTGTTTATGTGGGCTATTCGGGTCGACAGGGATCACACTGGGAATTAAAACGCAGAAATTAAAAAAACAGTAATTCAGGGAATTCCCTGGTAGTCCAGTGGTTAGGACTCCGCACTTTCACTGCTGAGGGCGCAGGTTCGATCCCTGGTCAGGGAACTAAGATCCCGCAAGCCATGTGGCGCGGCCAAAAATTAAAACAAACAAACAAAAAACCCGCCAGTAATTCAGGGACTTCCTTGGTGGTCCAGTGGTTAACACTCTACGCCCCCAATGCAGGGGGCCCGGGTTCGACCCCCGGTCAGGGAACTGGATCCTGCATGCTGCAACTAAAGATCCCGCACGGTGCAACTAAGACCCGGCGTGGCCAAATACATATTTTAAAAAATCAGTAATTCAGGGGCTTCCCTGGAGGCACAGTGGTTAAGAATCCGCCTGCCAATGCAGGGGACACGGGTTCGAGCCCTTGTCCAGGAAGATCCCACATGCCGCGGAGCAACTAAGCCCGTGCGCCACAACTACTGAGCCTGTGCGCCTAGAGCCCATGCTCCGCAACAAGAGAAGCCACGACAATGAGAAGCCCCCGCTCTCTGCAACTAGAGAAAATCCCGCGCGTGGCAATGAAGACCCAACGCAGCCAAAAATAAATAAAATAAATAAATTTATTAAAAAAACCAGTAATTCACTAAAAAATGATACACCCATTACATGTTAACATTTTAAAATGAAAAAGTGAGGTTTCCTTAAAAAAGAAAAGAATTAGTGAGAATGGTTGAAGCATATGAGAAAAAAATCTAGCCACACACAGATATATGGTTGGAAAAAGAAACTATTTCAATAGCTTGGTCTTTAATACTAAACCAAAGCTAGATGAGGGGTAGTTTCTTAAAGGTTGGCTGCACTGTGAATCTGAAACCATATCAATAAACCTTTCATACTCTTCCACGGGTTGAATGGTCTGTCCTGAGCTTAAACACACCTTTTACCCATGCACGGTTCTGTAATTCTTAGTGCGTGTGCCACCCTCCCCCAGGCAGGAGGTCCTGGGCCTCAGGGCCTGCAGAGTGGAGGAAGGGACGGCCAGGGTATTGCTGGGTAAGCCGGGCCTGCCGTGGTCCTGCTTCCAGTCTGGTCAGGGGCTGTGTGTGGTGGAGCCCAAGTAGAGGGTGGGGCATGACAACCCCACAGCATCCTTGGGCCCACGATGACAGTCTCTCCTGGTTTACCCTCCTCTGTAGTAAACCAAGAGTGGAAGCTCCCCTCCCCTTGGGAGCACAGGGGAGAAATCACCACCCCAGACCCCAGGAGGAACTAATCCATCCTGTCAGCCAGGCAGAGCCCAATGCTGCGGAGGCAGAAAAGGTGAGCGCAGGTTCACATGCCAGGCCTGAGGTCCTGTGGCAGAAATACGTGGAGGCCACGCAGCAGTGGAAACTCAGACTGGGGAGTCTGGGGTGCCCAGACTCCAAGGCCAGCGGCCACAGCTCACCCCAACTGTGCAGCAGCAAGACCTGGCCTGGTCTGCCTCCTGCATCCTTCTGAGCTTTCTCCCTTTAACATTTTTTTAAAGTTAATTAATTTTAAAAATTTATTTTATTTCTGGCTGTGTTGGGTCTTCGTTGTTGCACGCGGGCTTTCTCTAGTTGCGGCGAGCGGGGCTACTCTTCCTTGTGGCACGTGGGCTTCTCATTGCAGTGGCTTCTCTTGTTGCAGAGCACGGGCTCTAGGTACGTGGGGTTCGGTAGTTGGGCTCAGAAGCTGTGGCTCACAGGCTCTAGAGCGCAGGCTCAGCAGCTGTGGCGCACGGGCTTAGTTGCTCCGTGGCACGTGGGATCTTCCCGGACCAGGGATCAAACCCGTGTCCTCTGCGTTGGCAGGTGGATTCTTAACCACTGCGCCACCAGGGAAGCCCTCTCCCTTTGACTTTATGGGCATTTACTTCCGGAACGTGAGGACAGGGAAACTCAAATAAATGATATGCACAGACCAGACACACCTGCTCTTGTATTTACCAGATAATAAAATAGCTGCACTGACATAGGCTCAATAGTTTAATCTTTAAAAACAGTGACTTCTTCATCACTTGCTTGAGTACACTCTGTATTATTGAAAACAGAATGAAAGCGATAACTCTCCCAATTATAACATCCCTGAAATGAAGTTTGCTTGAAACTTCCCAGTCTGGGAAATGGCCTTCAGTGGTCTTCCTACCTAAGTATGAACACAGGTTCACGGCTTGGTCTTGAAGAAGGCATTTGTTTTCTGCCTTCTCTGTCTCCTGAGGGAGCATCCGCAGACCCCGCAGCCTTTCACTGGGCACCGGAGTCTCCCGCAGCTGCCAGCTGCCAGAGCAGTGACACCACACACGAGGAAACTTCGTACGTGCCTTCCCTGGTCTGAGAACAGCCAGCCTCAGCCACCCTCTGGGTCCCCCTGACTGCCCGGTGCAGGTGGGGAGACAGAGCACAGGGAGATGTGGGGATGTGCCCAACGCCACCACGGCTGCAGCGCTTCCTCCAGGAGTCCTGGGGCAGGAACAGGATGCCTCACAAGTGCCCCGGCCTGGGCAGGGCAGGTGACCCCACTCACCACCCCCTGGGCCCCGAATGCACCTTTCAATCAAACAGCAAGGCCTGTTTGTACTCGCTCCCAAGTCAAAGGAACTCCAGGAAAGCTGAGTGATGCTAACCTTCCCACGTTCTGGAAAACGCAGGGACTTTGCACTCCAGCCATTAAAAAAGAGCGTTTTCAGGGCGTTCCTAACCCTTCATCAGGGTGGCTTTTAATGCCTCTGTGATAGCGCAGGAACTGAATTTTAACTTCAGTTAACGTAAATTGAAATGAGCACACGTGGCCAGTGACTACAGCACAGGGGAGCGCGGCTGGGGGTCGACACAGGAACACTGGGGGGAGCCGCGCGGATCCAGAAGTGAGGATGTTTAAAGCCGTTTTTAACGCTTGCTACAAAAATAAGCCATGATAATCGCAGGATTCGGACTGTACGACTCCCGGGGCAGCCTTCCCGCCTGCCTCTGGGGAGACCCTTTGCACACGCGGGCAGGTCACTCACCTTTCTCGCCAACCCTAAGCGCGTCCCCCTACGAACCCTCTCCCCGGGAATTGCGCGCCGAGCGGGTATGTCGGCCAGTCCCGGCAGGTGAGCCAGCGGGCGGGGCGCGGAGCAGCCGCCCAGCTAACGGGCAGAAGCACCCACCTCCGGCCCCGCCCTCGCCCGCGCGCACGCGCGTCGGGCCCAGCCGGGCCTTATTTCTCGGCACCTCCCGCTTCCCGGCTGAGCGCCAAATAAATATCCGGGCTCGCCCTTGCCCGTGCGTGCGCGGCCCCGCCGCCTGCGTCACTAGGAAGCGCGCGCCCGGGCCGCCGCCGCCGCCGCCGCCGCCGAATCCCCAACAAGGAGCGGAGCCCGCGGCCGCCGCCGCCGCAGCCGCTGCCGCCGCCGCCGCCCGCCCGCTGGCGCCCGCGCAGGCCCGGCCGCGGCTCAGGTAAGCGCCCGCCGCCCCCCCCGCGGCGAGGCCTCTCGCTCCGCCGCGCGCCGCCGTCCAGTCAGGGGTCCCTGCGGAGCGTCAGGACGTTACGGCGGGGGGAGGGGAGCGGGGGAGGGGCGGCGGCGCGCGGCGGGCGTCACGGGCGTCACGGGCCCGCGTCAGGCGCGTCGGCGGCGGCGCGGCCTCCATCTTGCCGGAAGGCTGCGGGCCGCGGGCTGCGGGTGCCGGGGAGGGCTTTAGGCCGGGCTGCGTGGAGAGAGCCACGTGGCTACCCCCCTTCCCGTGGGACCGCGTGAATTCTCCCCTTCCCTGGGGGCCTTGTGGATGTCCCTCTCCCTTGGGGGCCTTGTGGATACAGCCCCTCTCGTGGGGGCCTGGTGAATGCCCCCCCCTTTCCCGTGGGGGCTGCGTGCGTGCAACCCTTTGGTGAGACCCGTATCTCCTTGGTCCCCGTGGTAGGAACCAATCACTATGGGTCCATTGCCAGTAATGACCTGTCACATATTTAACTTTATAGTTCATGTAGTCGACCGACACTTCCAGTGAATCAACGTTTTCTTTCTTTGCTAACACTGCAAATACAGTTTCAGTTACATCAGTATTTTTTAACTTACAAAAATCTGTGCATAACTGAAGTATATAACTTGATGAGTTAAGTGTGCACCCGTAAAACCACAGTCTATGCTATTAACCTGTCAATCACCTCCAGAAGTTTATTCCCGCTCTCATTAGTTTGTGATAAGAACGCTTAACTAGCAAAATTTTAAGTATACAGTACGATATTGTTAACCACAGGTGCTATGCTGTACCTTAGATTTCTAGGACTTAGTCATTTCGCATAACTGAAGCTTTGTACTTTTTGATGTGTCCCATTCCCCCTCCACCAGCTCCTGGCAACCACCATTCCACTGTCTGCTTCTCCGCGTTTGACTATTATAGATTCCTCATGTAAGTGGTAGCATGTAGTATTTTGTCCTGTGTCTGGCTTATTTCCCTTAGAATGACGTTCTCTGCATTCATCCACATTGTCACAAATGGCAGAATTTCCTTTTTTTTTTTTTTTTAAGGCTAAGTTATATTTCATTGTATGTGTATACCAAATTTTTATTCAGTCATCTGTCCGTAGGCATTTAGGTTGCTTCCATATCTTGGCTATTGTAAATAACGCTGCAGTGAACATGGGGTGCAGGTGTCTCTTGGGTATCCTGATTTGTTTTCCTTCCGATGTACACCCAGAAGTGGGGTTGCTGAACATATGGTAGTTCTATTTTTAGTCTTTTGAGGAACCTGGGTACTACCGTTTTCATAGTGGCTGCACCAATTTACATTCCCACCAACAGTGTACGTCAGTCCGTTTAGGGTAAAACCAAATGGATTAACTAAATTCCAAATGTAACAAGATAAATTAAGCAGACTATTAAAAAATTGTTTCTTTGTAGGAAGTATAAAACTTTGGGAAGACATACTGGACGGGGGGCGGGGTGGGGCGGGGATTTGTACATATACATCATACACTTAAGAGCCAGGTGCGTCCTGGCTGGGTGTGACGCAGGGTGTGGTCGAGACTGGTCAGCTAGTGCATTGCGCCCCCCTCGCCCCCAGGAGGGCAGGGCCAGGAAGCCCAGATTCTCAAGGAAATGCAGGACTAGGGGGACCACCTCTAGGGATGAATTCTTGTGACATTTTTCAAGAGAAGCCGGAAATCTGATTTTTAAAATGTGAACCCTGTAAAATTTGAAAAAGCTGGCAACTAATTAAAAATTTTGAAACACAGTGAGAATCAAAGAAATTGTGCTGGGACTTCCCTGGTGGTCCAGTGGGTAAGACTCTGCGCTCTCAATGCAGGGGGCCTGGGTTCGATCCCTGGTCAGGGAACTAGATCCCGCATGAATGCTGCAACTAAGAATTTGCATGCCACAACTAAAGATCCCGCATGCTGCAATGAAGATCCGGCGTGCTGCAACTAAGACCCTGCGCAGCCAAGATAAATAAATAAATATTAAAAAAATAAAAGTTGTGTCTGTGGGCCACTGCTTTGTGACCTCTGCTATGTTTCTAGTGGTATTTTTATCAAAAAAAATATTTGTGATTATTTGGAAGACAACGGAAAGTCAGATCTGAATCCAATGTACTGACCGCACACTCACATTTTTGTCCTGTTTTTGTATATTTATGCCTAAGAATGCTACTTTAGAAATACTTCCTCCTATCTTCTTTACCTCAAGGTTAATTGGGAAAGAAGAATTTTGAAAACTTGATATTGGAGAGGCAGGAATTCCGGTTTGTGTGTTCCCACTGCTTAGCGCTCTGTGCGGTTTTGAGATGTGGGTGAGGACAGCCGCCCATAGGGTGGGTCCCTGCCTTTCTGCAGCTTTGAGCTCAAGCGTGGCTTTCTGGCCCCCTTGGAGTCCACCCGGTGAAAGCAGCGGTACCTCGGTGAGAGCCAAGCACCACGGAGCAACGTTACTTTAAGGGCGATTTTAAAG
Source organism: Aethalodelphis obliquidens (assembly GCF_003676395.1). NCBI lineage: Eukaryota > Metazoa > Chordata > Mammalia > Artiodactyla > Delphinidae > Aethalodelphis > Aethalodelphis obliquidens. Next base: position 495,622 of record NW_020838001.1, read on the forward strand.
TGGTCTTTTTTTTTTGGCCAATATGCGGCTTGTGGGATCTTAGTTCCGTAACCAGGGATTGAACCCGTGCCCCCTGCATTGGAACCGTGGAGCCTTAACTGCTGGACCGCCAGGGAAGCCCCCCTACGTGTAGCTTTTTGAGGAACTGCCAGACTGATTTCCACAGCGGCTTCACCGTTTTGCTTGTCTGCTGATGGTGCACAGTGTTTCCAGTTTCCCCGCATGCTGACCACATGTACTTTCCGTTTGTTTATAATAACCATCCTGATGGGTGTGAAGTGGTATCTCCTTGTGGTTTTTGTGTGCATTTCCCTAGTGATTAGGGATGTTGGGCATCTTTTCAGTGGCGTACAGGTTCTTTGCATGTTTCCTGTGGAGAAATGTCTACCCAGAGTCCTTTGCCCATGCTTTAAGTTGTTTTGCTCTTGTCGAGCCGCATCCTGGATGTGAATCCCTTGGCAGACACGTGCTTTGCAGGCACTTTCTTCCAGTGTGTAGGTGGTCTTTTCAGTCTCCTGAGAGTGTCCTTTGATGCACAATCGTTTTTAATTTTAACGGAGTCTAATTTATGTGTTTTTTCTTTTGTTGCCTGTGCTTTTGGTGTCATATTCAAGAAATCATTGCCAGGAACCCCCTGATGGTCCAGTGGTTAGGACCCTGCGCTCTCACTGCCGAGGGCCTGGGTTCCATCCCTGGGCAGCAAACTAAAATCCCACAAGCTGTGCTGGTGCAGCCAAAAACAAAGAAACAAAGAAAGAAAAGAAAAAGAAAAAGAAATCTTTGCCAAATCCAGCGTCAGGAAGATTTTCCCTTGTGTTTTCTTCTAAGGGTTTTACAGTATTTGCTCTTATGTTTGGATCTTTGATCCGTTTTATGTTAATTTTTGTCTGTGGTGTAAGGGTCCAGCCTCATTCTTTTGCCTGCAGATGTCCAGTTGTCCCAGCTCCACATATGGATGAGACTGTCCCCATTCCCCATTGAATGGTCTTGGCACCCTTGTCAAAAATCAGTTGACCATATATGCCAGGATACAGTAGCATTTCTTTTTGGCCAATTTAATTTTTTTAAAAGATTCGCAAATGGTAAACTTTTATGGTTGTTTGGTGTACAGTTCTGTGAGTTTAACACCTGTATAGATTCATCGTGTAGCTGCCCCCATGATTGGAATACAGAACAATCCCGTCACCCCCAGAACCTCCCTTGTGCTGTCCTTTTATGCCTATCCTCCTCCCCCGGCCCCTGGCACCAATGATTGGTTCTCTTACCACTAGAGTTTCGTCTTTTCCAAAATGTCATGTAAGTGGGCTCATACAGCCTACAGGCCCACCTTGTTTTATTGGGCTTCACTTTTTGTGCTTCGCAGATACTGTATTTTTTACAAATTGAAGGTTCGTGACAACCTTGCATCGCGCAAGTCTATCAGTGCCATTTTTCCAACAACATTTGTTCACTTTGGGTCTCTGTGTCACATTTTGGTAATTCTCGGAATTTTTGAAACTCTTGCATTATTAGTATGTTTGTTACAGTGATCTGTGATCCGTGATCTTTGGTGTTACTACTAAGACTCTGAGGGCTCAGATGGTGGTTAGTATTTTTTAGCAATAAATTATTTTTTCATTAAGGTATGTATGTCATTTTTAGGCGTAATGCTATTGTACACATAATAGACTATAATATAGTGTAAATATAACTCTTATATGCACTGAGAAATGAAAAGCGTCACGTGCCTCACTTTATGGTGGCATTCGCTTTATTGTGGTGCTGATACCTCCAGGGTCTGCGTGTGTAACCCACTCAGCATGATTCTCTGGAGATCCATCCAGGTTGTTGCACATGTCAAGTAGCTTATTTATTTATTTACTTATATTGCTGAGGAGTATTCTTTTGTAAGGTTTGTTTCTCTTTTCATCTACTGAAGGTCATTTGAGTTGTTTCCAGTTTCTGACAGTTATGAATAAAGCTGTCATAGAATTGTGTGTACGGGTTTTTAAGGAAACCCAAGTCTTCGTTTCTGTGGGGGAGATACTTAGGAGTGTGGTTGCTGGGTCCTGTAATAAGAGTACACGTAGCCTTCTGAGAAACGTCCAGACCCTTTTCAGAGTGGCCGCACCAAGCAGCTGTGTGAGAGTTCCAGCTGCCGCACATCCTCACAGTCTTTGTATCGCCAGCGTTTTGTTGGCGCTTTTTGAGCCGTTCTAATAGGTGTGGTGGTATCGCTATGGTTTGGGTTTGCATTTTCCTGTGGGTTAATGACGCTGAGCATCTTTCTATGTGTTTACTGTTTTTTCTTTTACTATTTATTTATTTGGCTGCGCTGGGTCTTAGTCGCGGCACGTGGGCTCCTTTAGTTGCGGCACGCGGGATCTAGTTCACTGACCGGTGATCAAACCCAGGCCCCCTGCACTGGGAGCGCAGAGTCTTAACCACTGGGCCACCGGGGAGGTCCCTCTGTGTGCTTATTTGGACCTCCCTTTTGGCGAAGTGTCTGGTCAAACCCTCTGCCTACTTTTATTTATTTATTTAAAAAATTATTTGTGTATTTGGCTGCGCCGGGTCTTAGTTGCGTCGTGCAGGCTTAGTTGCTCTGCGGCACGTGGGATCCTAAGTTCCCTGACCAGGGCTCGAAGCCACGTCCCCTGCATTGGAAGGCGGATTCTTAACCACTGGACCACCAGGGAAGGCCCCACTTCCACCTGCTTTTAAATTGTGTTGTTGTTGTTCTTTGTATATTCTGCATGCAAGTTCTTTGTCAGACATGCGATTTGCAAGCATTTTCTTCCACCTATAGCTTGTCTTTGCATTTTCCACTATATTCTCTATTCGCTGTATTGTAATATACACACTTCATTTTGGGGCAGGTTTATGTTCACAGCACAGTTGAGCAGGAGCCCCCAGAGTTCCCAGGTACCCCCTTCCCAGCCTCCCTCAGCACGAACATCCTCACCAGAGTAGTATGTTTGTTACACTCACAAACCCCAGTTGACCCATCATCAACCAGAGTCTATAGTTTACATTGGGGTTCACTTTTGGTGTTGTACAGTGTATGTTTTAGTTTTATATTTTTTAATTAAGACTTAAGTTTTCAGAGCACTTGCAGGTTTACAACAAAATTGAGAAAGAGTTCTAGAGACTTCCCGTGTACTCCCTGCCCCCACACGTGCATGGCTTCCCCTATTAATGAAATCACTCAACAGAAGGGTATGTTTTTTTACGAAGGATGAACCTACATTGACACATCAGAACCATCCAAAGTCCATCGTCTACCTTGGGGCGCCGTCTTGGTGGTGTACATCCCGTGGGTTTTGGCAGATGCGTGATGGTGAATATCCACCATGACAGGATCACACAGAGTAGTGTCACTGCCCTAAACATCCTGTGCTTCGCCTGTTCATCCTGCTGCCCACCCCCCCAACCCTCTGGCAGCCACTGGTCTCTTCAGGCTGGCTTCTGTCACTTCACAGTGTGCATTTAAGGGTCTGCCCTGTCTTTTTTTTTTTAAATAAATAAATGTATTTATTTATGGCTGCGTTGGGTGTTTGTTGCTGCGCGTGGGCTTTCTCTAGTTATGGCGAGCGGGGGCTACTCTTGTTGCGGTGCACGGGCTTCTCACCGTGGTGGCTTCTCTTGTTGCGGAGCAGGGCTCTAGGCGTGCGGGCTTCAGTAGTCGTGGCATGTGGGCTCAGTAGTTGTGGCTTGTGGGCTCTAGAGCGCAGGCTCCACAGCTGTGGCGCACGGGCTTAGCTGCTCCATGGCATGTGGGATCTTCCCAGACCAGGGCTCGAACCCGTGTCCCCTGCATTGGCAGGCGGATTCTCAACCACTGCGCCACCAGGGAAGTCCCCGCCGTGTCTTCCTGTGGTTTCATACCTCACTTCTTTTGCCTCTGGATGGCCTTCCAGGGGTCATTACGTGGAATATCCAGCTTGCTCACCCATTCGCATTTTGAAGGACTGGATTTTTCTGTCTGCTTAGAACAGTGTTCTCCCCCTCAGAGGGATATAGAAGCAGGACCGCCACGTGGGCCCTGGCACCATCCGCTTTGAAGCTGTAGATGGTCTACGTTTGCGCACATTGAGTCCCACCAGCAGTGTTGAATGTTTGCTTTCAGCTGTCAGACATGCCTGAAGAACTGAAGGGAACGATCATTTACGTGTTTATCCAGATATTTCCCGTTTTGGTTGCCTTCCTTCATTCCTGACGTTCCAGGCTTCCCTCTGCTGTGATTTCCTTCTGTCTGAAGTACTGCATTAGGTCTGACTGTGGCCCGTTCTCTTCATTTTCCTTCATCTGGAAATGTCTTTATTGTGCCTTCACTTCTAAAGGGTCTTCTCACTGTTGTAGAATCCGGGCTGAGGCGCTTTTCTTTCAGCGTGTTAAGAATGTCCCTGCATCGGGCTCTGTGCTTCTGAGGGGAGAGCCCCACAGGCCTTCAAATTCTTGTTCTTACGTGGAAATACACACCTTCTTATCTGCTGCTTTGGGGATGTTTTAACATTGTCCTTAGTTTTCGGCAGTTTGATTATGTTCTGGGCGTAGATTTCTTTGAGTTTATCCTGTGTGAGGTTTGTTGAGCTTCTTGAATGTATAAGTTTATAGTTTTCACTACATTTGGGAAGTGTTCAGCTATTATTTTTTCAGAGTTTTTTTAGCACCACGCTTTTTTCTTCTTTCCTTCTGGGCCTCTGGTGATACAGATGGCCACCTTTTTATATTGTTCTGCATTCCCTGAAGCTCTGTTCATTTTGTTTTTCCATCTTCTTTCTGTTGTTCAGATTAGATCATGTGTACTGATCTATCTTTATTTTCATTGCTGTATCTCTTTCCTCGCTCATCTCCATTCTGATATTGAGCCCACCAGGTGGATTTTTTAATTTCTGTTATTATAGTTTTTAATTTTCCGATTTCCGCTTGGCTGTGGCTTCGGTTCCTGAGGCAGCCCATTCGAGGATGGCTGGCTCCACGTGTGGAGCAGGAGCGCCCGCAGCTCTGAGGTCACTGTGGGTTCCGGTGGTCGCCTTGGATTGGGCTTCTCTTGTATAATTTTTCCCTTGAGAATCGGTCAGACTTTGCTGGTTCTTTGTGGGTTAGATAATTCTGGATCATATTCTGGATACTTTGAATATTGTTTTGTGAGGTTCTGGCTCTTGTTTAAACCCCGTGGAGGATGGAGCGTTTTGTTGTAGCAGGAAATGGAGCTGGGTTGCGGCTTCTGAGCCCCCTCTGTGGGCGGGCATGGTCCTGAATCAGTTCAGCCTTCCAGCCTGTGCAGTGTTCTCTGGATCTGTCCCATAGGTGCCACCCAAGGCCAGTCTGAGACCTGGTGGGGGTCGATCCTGGAGGTCAGTCCGCGAAATCTTTGGTTTGCCATTTAGGGTCAGGTCCACACACGGACAGGTGAGGAGTGACCCAGTCCTTCGCACACAGCTGGGGGCAAGCCCTTTCCGCCTCCCTCCTCTCCGCAGTCTCCTGCATTCTCTCTGACCCCCAGAACCCCCTTCCTCGTGCTTTGGCTAAAAGCCAGGTCTCTTACGTGTCCTCTGTGCTGCGATGCCTCAGTACCTGGTCTGCCCTGAGCCAAGCGCAGAGGATGGAGAGCAGGAGAGCGGTGGGGTGCCTCTGGGTCCCCGGAGTTTTCGGTGCCTGCCTGGCCGTGACTGTCATGGAGTCTAGAGGGCCTGGGGCTTGCTGGAGGGCAGAGCCAGCAAAGACAATAATGCCTGGGAGGGTCTCGCAGACCAGAGACAGGATTCATCTTCGAGGGCTTTCTTTTGTTTATTTTTGGGTCGTGCTGCAGCATGCGGGCTCTTAGTTCCCCACCAGGGATCGAACCTATGCCTTCTGCAGTAGCAGCACAGAGTCTTAACCACTGGACCGCCAGGGAAATCTCTCCGCGGGCTTTCTGTGCACAGCCCTGAGTTCAGGGCGTGGGACCCACCTCCAGAGGCGTATGCCCACATTCTGGTTCCTTCCCATCCCCCGCAGGTGACCACTGGGCTTTCAGGCCTGTCATGGCTCCGAGGTTCTTCCAGGGCTTCCTTTCTCAGTGCTCACTCCATCCTCGCCAGAGCCCGAGGCCCTGGAAGAGCCCTTCTCTTGCATTGCTTCTGTCAGAAGGTAGCGAGGTCCCCGTGCAGACCCTGTGCCCCCCTGTTGCCCTGCAGGCCCGGTGCCCTGGCACCTCCTGTCCGCTGAGCCATGGCCACCCCCGACGTGAGCGTCCACATGGAGGAGGTGGTGGTGGTAACGACGCCCGACACGGCGGCGGATGGCAGCGGCATGGAGGAGGTGAAGACCGTGCTGGTCACCACCAACCTGGCCCCGCACGGGTGAGGATGGGCACCCGGCCTGGGGGCAGGGGGCGCCAGGGGACGCAGAGCCGCCACCCGGCCAGGAGCGAGTAACGCTTCCCCGACTCTTCTCCCGACACCAAGGTCATGGCTTCATGCCCCTAAGCGCACGGTAACTTCTCCTCTGACAAGAACACAGTAGGGCCAGTTAGGAACTGGGTTTTCCAAGGGAACCTGAGGAGCAACGCCTGTGGGGTCAGCAGCGCGGTGAGCGCATGGCCCTGAGCCTGCCGTGCCGTGACCTCGGGCTGGACTGGCAAGTCGGGCAGAAATGGCAGCAGAGCGCGAGGCTGGCTGTTGTTGGGGGTGTTAATGTCTCCTCTCTCCTCCCCTCTGTTCCCAGGAGTGACCTGACGGAGGGTAACATGGAGACGGAAAACGCCGCGGCAGCTGCTGCAGCCGCGTTCACAGCGTCCTCGCAGCTCAAGGAGGCCGTGTTAGGTAGGGAGCCTGCCTTCTCGTGGCAGTGCCCGTAGGCAGCTCTGGAGGTGGCCTTTCCGAGGGGGGGTCCTCCCATCAGTAGGGGACAAGTCAGAGGTTCCCGAGGCTCTTCTGTGGGCTCTTCCTCAGAGGTGGCGCCACAGAGGCCCTGGCTGCAGAGTCTCCGGTGTGGCCTTGGCCTTTGGCTGGAGGGGAGAGCTTGGTTTTGTGGTCCTACTTAGTGTAGCTGTCAGTGAGTGGCGGTGAAGATGATTTATCACCTTTGGTCTTTTCCTGTTGCCTAACGCTGAAGGCCTCAGAGCTCTTCCAAGTGTTGAGAATAGGTTTTCTCTGGAAGTGTGCCAGGCAAAGTTTGTTTCCTTCAGTGGCTCTTTACCTTGGGCTGATGAGAAATGTCCCGCCCACCTTGGTCCTGTCTCAGTCCCTCCTGGATTTTAGTTTCTGGTTTCTAGGTTGGTAGTTAATGTTGTGCTTTTGCAGAAAGTGCTTTGGAGAAGTTGTAACTGATTTTCTATGTTGCCCCTTTCCCTGTCGACACACCTGGTGAGAAGTGAAGATGGCTGAAGAGGAGGAGAGCCTGGAGGCCGAGATCGTGTACCCCATCACCTGCGGGGACAGCAGAGCCAACCTGATCTGGAGGAAGTTTGTGTGCCCCGGCATCAATGTGAAGTGTGTTCAGGTGAGGGTTCTGATGCAACCAGAGCACAGGCCTGCGTGCCGGGCTGCAGGGAGGGGCCCCCAGTCCCGCAGCTGTGAAGCAAACAAAAGAAGACCCCTACGGCAGCGGGTGTGACCTGTAGGGGGCAGTTCAGAAGGCAGAAATCCCGTGCTTGGGAGAGCAGAGGAGAAGGAAGGAGCCTTCAGGGACAGACAGGATTGTCGCTGGGGCACACGGAGAGCCTCAGGGCAGAGATTCTCTGTTCCTGGAGCAAAGTTGTGGAGAGAGGCTGGGAAGGCAGCTCTGCTGAAGTTGGGATCGACAGTGACTCTGCTGGGCAGGTTGAACGAGAGGGATGCTTTGCAAAGACTCATTAGCAGTCATGAGTAAGATGGAGGGGAGAGGTCTGCTCTTTCTGCAACATGGTAGTTTAGGTACCCAGACTCACCTTGTGCTGAAAAGAGCCAAAAATGCCACTTAAGGTATTTTCGTAATGTATCTTCTAGATGCCTCCTTAAGCTGGCAAAAGAGGAGGAAATAGTCATGCCCAGGGCCTGAATAGAGGTGTATTATAGAGGGAGGCCAAGCACCTACCCCGGCTTTTGTCTGAGAGCCTTTGCCTGACGCTGATTTTCTCAGCCTCGTGGAGCTGGAGATGAGAAGGTGAAGCCCAGGGCTCCCAACTTGGGTGTGTTGTTGGGGGCAGAGATTGTCCCTGTGATGCTGCTACCCCTCAGTGTTGGGGGTTAGAGAGTATGCTAATCACATACTCCCCGTCCCCTCTATCCCCCAGGGCATGGAAAACTCCTGTCTCATGTCTTAGCACCGGGTGGAAGAGAGAACCCTCTTGAGGATTCACATGTGGCCTGTATAGTGTGAACACCTTTAGCTAAGAGTTTAGCCGTAGGTTGTTCCTGGCTGGCAGCTCCCCCAGGGATCTGACAAAAGCAAGTGAAAAATCCTTTTTGGTAGAACTCATCTTTATCTCAGGTTTCAAGTAATTCTGACAGACAAAGTTCCAAGAAAAGGAGCAGCTCACAGTAAAGCAAAACAAAACATTGAGCACACAGGAAATAAAGCCCCTGAATGAGTGCACTCAGAAACCACAGAGAGAAGAACCAGACCCACAGATGCTGCAGCTTGGAATTTGGAGACACAGAATATAAAATAATTATGTTTAATTTACTTCAAGAAATAAAAGAGGGCTTCCCTGGTGGTGCAGTGGTTGAGAGTCCGCCTGCCAATGCAGGGGACACGGGTTCGAGCCCTGGTCCGGGAAGATCCCACATGCCGCGGAGCAACTAAGCCTGTGTGCTACAACTACTGAGCCTGCGCTCTAGAGCCCGTGAGCCACAACTGCTGAGCCTGCATGTCACAACTACTGAAGCCCGCACGCCTAGAGCCCGTGCTCCGCAACAAGAGAAGCCACCACACTGAGAAGCCCGTGTACCGCAACGAAAAGTAGCCCCTGTTCGCTGCAACTAGAGAAAGCCCATGCACAGCAATGAAGACCCAACGCAGCCACACACACACACACACAAAAATTAATTAAAAACAACAACAGCAAGAAGCTAGAGGGACTTCCCTGGTGGCACAGTGGATAAGACTCCAAATGCAGGGGGCCCGGGTTTGATCCCTGGTCAGGGAACTAGATCCTACATGCATGCTGCAACTAAGAGTTCGCATGCCACAACTAAGGAGCCCGTGAGCTGCAACTAAGGAGCCCACCTCCTGCAACTAAGACCCAGTGCAACCAAATAACTAACTAACTAACTATTTTTAAAAAAAAAACAAACAAACTAGAAGTGAAAAACAATTAAAATTGAACACGTAAGTGGCTGGATTTTACAGCACATTAGACACAGTTGAAGAGATAGTGAAATGGAAGATAGAAGTGAAGAAGTTATCCAGACAGTGATCCCCCAAAATGTCATGAGGGAAAATGGAAGCACAAGAACGTCTAATGCATCTATCTGAATTCTGAGAGGAGAGAGCGTCTGAGAACTTTCAGAACCAAGGAAAGATAGCAGCCCACAGTTCAAGAGACTTAACAGATCCTAAACTGAATGAGTAAGAAGAAACCAGCCACATTGCAAAATCCATATAGGTGCCAGCTCAGAGGACCTTCCACTGGCTCCTGGGACACTTTAGCCTCAAAATAATGAATGATAGTTAGGGATTATGATTCAAGTAAAAACAAGAATCTATGGGCCCATATTTATTGCAGTGTATTTCATGTTATTTATTTACATTGACACAAGGGAGAGGTTAAACTCCTACACCAACTAACAAATGTAGAAGGGGTGCTGGAGCCAGAGTGCCACAGGGGGTGCTGAAACTAGTCAGGGGAAGCTGGATGAGGGACAGTTGGTCTCCAGGTACCCCCATCATTGAGGTACTGCTTACAGAGGCAAAGCAGGAACGGCAGGGGGAAGCCTGCAGATCACTCGCTAAATGTGATGACGTTTGGGCATCAGTATCGGGACCAGCCTCCATCCCGGCCTCCTGATCGAATGGGCAGGGGTTCTGTGGCATTCCTGACAAAACCCCACAACCCGACTCTACTCGGGAAAACGTCAGACAGACAAAAACTGAGGGGCACAATTTTTGTCTACAAAAACACTGACCTGCATGCTTCACAGATGTCGAGGTCAGGAAGACACCATCGGGCCGAGGAGCTGCTCTGAGTCAGAGGCAAGACGCAGTGGTCAGTGCAGCGCAAAGTCAGGCCATGTCCTGCATCAGAGAAAAGTCGCCACAAAGGCCATTATTGGGACAGTTTGTGAAATTGGAATATTGCCTGTGCATCAGATAATAATACATTAATGGTAGTTTCCTGATGTTGAGAGCTGTGTGTGGTTATGTAGGAACCTTGTTCTCAGGAAATAGGTGTGAAGGACTCAGGGCGGCTACCCCACGAGCGTTTAGAGATGGGCCCTGTGTGGAGAGCGAGCCTGGGGAAGGGGCCGCTGCGGCTCTGTACTGTACCTGCAGTTATTTTGTAAGGTTGAAATCACAGCAGAATTAAAAGTTAGAAGCAAAAGAGGTGTAATAATGAGAGCAGTGGAGCAAGACCCCCTGGCAGCTGAGCTCTAAAGACTCCCGGGGAGCCGGGGGGCCGGCGCAGGGCGGGTCTCCTCAGGGAGCCGGGGGACCGGCGCAGGGCGGGTCTCCTCGTGCCAGGAGAGGAAGGCTGCACGCAGTGGAGTCGCCTTCAGAAATCAGGGAAACAGAAACGTTTTCAGGCAAAAGTGTGTTTGCCACCAGCAAGTCGTAACTAAAGGTATTCTAAGAAATGATTTCAGGCAGAGGGAAAGTGGCTCCAGAGAGGAGCTTTTAGGTGGCCAGAGGCGTGGAGAGTGGAGGAGCTGGGTGAGTCTAAGGTGATGGGCTCTGCAGTGCTGGTGTACGTCCTAGGGGGCTCCGCATGCTCTGTGGTGGGACGGTTGGAGGGCTGTGAGTGGGATCAGCTGGCCCACCCTGACAGTGGGGCACACCTGCCCAGCCAGCAGAGGAGAGCCTGGTCCCCCAGAGGGAGGTGGGATGGGGGGCGCACAAGATGCAAGGGAGAGACAGGCCGGCAGGTGGTGCTGCAGTGTCCGGGTGCGGGCAGGGCCAGAGGCGATGGCCAGAGAGGGTGTCACGTGGTGGGGGCAGAGGCCGGGCCCAGTGTGGACTTCCTGGGCTCGGGCAGTGGCCAGCGAGGTCCTCCGACTCTGACTCTGCCTGTCTGCCCAGGCTCAGGCCTGGCTCCCGACCAGCTGACTGAGGGGATGAGTGGCTTCCTGACTCAGAGAGAAAGAGTGCAGGGCTCAGGCAATTAGGACAGCTGCTTCCGTCAAGAGGGGCTTCCCAGGCTGGTGGCGTTTGCCGCGACCAAGTGCACTGGAGATACAGGCAGACCTCGGAGACGCTGCAGGTTCAGTTCCAGACCGCCTCAGTAAAGCCCATGTCTCAGTAAGAAGAGTCACACACACTGTTTGGTTTCTTCACACATATAAAAATTATGTTTACACTAGACTGTACTCTGTTAATGGTGTCATAGCAGTATGTCTAAAAACGATGTACATACCTTAATTTAAAAGTACTTTATTGCTAAAAAATGCTAGCCTTCATCTGAGCTTTCGGAGCGGCAGTAGTAACATCAAAGGTCACTGCTCACACATCACCATAACAACTATAGTAATAACGAAAAAGCTTGAAATATTGCGAGAATTACCAGAAAGTGTCACACAGACCTGAAGTGAGCAACTGCTCTTGAAAAACGGCGCCGATAGCCTTGCTCGAAACAGGGTTGTCACGAACCTCCAATTTGTAGAATATGACTATCTGTGGAGCGCTACAGAGCAAGTGTGGCTGAGTGGAGGTGCTTTTGCTCCAGCGGCAGGGTAACCTGGGCCCAACCTGACACAGACTGCAGGGCGCCCGAGAGGCAGCCGCCCGGGAAGGGGACGCCTGGGACGGCCGGCACCCTGGCTGGGGCCCAGCTGTGCATCCAGGCCACAGTTGGAGCTTTCGTTTCTGCCTCTGCTGAGACCAGTGACTTATCCATCCCCAGCCTGCTTGTTTTCTTTCTTTTCTTTCTTTTTTTTTTTTAATAAAGCTGTGCGCGGGCTTTCTCTAGTTGCAGAGAGCGGGGGCTACTCTTCATCGAGGTGTGTGGGCTTCTCACTGCGGCGGCTTTTCTTGTTGCTGAGCACAGGCTCTAGAGGCATGGGCTTCAGTAGTTGTGGTATGTGGGCTCAGTAGTTGTGGCACGTGAGCTCAGTAGTTGTGGCTCGCAGGCTCTAGAGCGCAGGCTCAGTAGTTGTTGTGCACTGACTTAGTTGCTCCATGGCACGTGGGATCTTCCCGGACCAGGGCTCGAACCCGCATCCCCTGCACTGGCAGGCGGATCCTTAACCTCTGTGCCACCAGGGAAGTCCTTTGTTTTCTAAGTAAATGCAGTTTTATGTTTGTTCTTTGGTTCCAGTAATTTCTTGTTTAATAAGACTGAATAGGATACTTTACCTTCTCAGGCCACTGTTGGGGGAAACTAGCAGACCTGTGAGGAGTGGGGGCAGGTCCCTGACTTTGAAGTGGACATATGCTCCTGGGCCGTGAAGGGTGCCGTTAGGGGTGGGCCAGACCGGCTGAAGGGACATTCACAGCTGACCCTGTGCACTGTGTCTCCTGTTACTTGGTGTGATATATGTGTACATTATTTGTGGAATAAGTTATGCGTAAGGAGGTTTGCCAGTTGCTGTCTGAAGGGAGGGAGAGAGCGCTGTGCCTTTCTGAGTGGTGTGGGGTCCTTGGGTCCCCGGCGTTGGGTGTGTGGCTGGGGGGAGGCGCCAAGCACTTAGCTCCCTCCCCGCTGGGGGTCAGTGTCTGACTACCCGCTGGGGGTCAGTGTCTGACTACACGCTGGGGGTCAGTGTCTGACTACCCGCTGGGGGTCAGTGTCTGACTACCCGCTGGGGCAGGAGGAGGCCAGCTCCCCACTCCAGCCCCTGTGCACAGGGGTCAGACTCGTCTCACATGGTGGTTCTTTCCTGAATCCTGAATGTCAGGTTGAGAGCTGGCCCACGGCTCCACCACATCTGCCCTGCCGTCCACCCCCTTTCCCAGGCCAGCTCTGGGGGGGCGGTGGTGTCAGGCAGGAGAGAAGGGCGGTGGGGAGGCTCTGTCCTGATTTTGCTCTGCTCTTCCCTCCACAGTACGATGAGCATGTCATCAGCCCCAAGGAGTTTGTGCACCTGGCTGGCAAGTCCACCCTGAAGGACTGGAAGCGAGCCATCCGCATGAACGGCATCATGCTCAGGTCGGTGGGGCGTGGGGGCGGGGGACCGGCTGGAGGGACTGGGCAGGGGTGGGCCGGTGACCCTATGTCGGGGAGCACTGTGGCCACTGCTTTTTCCTTGGGTTTTGCGTTTTGATGATGAGGGGCATTTTCTACGTGAGGATTGTGGACAGCGTCCCGGGGCTGGGCCGCCCACAGCCCTGCCAGCGCGTGACCCTGTCAGACTTGCAGGGCTTTCTGTCTTGCTTTTTTTTAAATTTATTTATTGTTTTTGGCTGCATTGGGTCTTTGTTGCTGCATGCGGGCTTACTCTTCGTTGCGGTGTGCGTGCTTCTCACTGCGGTGGCGTCTCTTGTTGTGGAGCACGGGCTCTAGGAGTGGTGCGGGCTTCAGTAGTTGTGGAGCGTGGGCTCAGTAGTTGTGGCTTGCGGGCTCAATAGCTGTGGCTCGTGGGCTCTAGAGCGCAGGCTCAGTAGTTGTGGCGCACGGGCCTAGTTGCTCCGCGGCATGTGGGATCTTCCCGGACCAGGGCTCGAACCCGTGTCCCCCGCACCGGCGGGCGGGTTCCCAACCACTGCGCCCCAGGGAGGCCCTTTCTGTCTTGGTTTGATCACCACCAGTCCGTTACCGAGGCACCTGTGACTGTGTCACCAGGAAGACACTGGCCGTGAAGCTGTCTGCACGTCAGGACAGTGGCCAGGGCAGCCTTCTTCCTTCTGAGGCAGCACCTACCCCCGTGTGTCTCCCACCATCACCCCAGACTCGGGTCCCTGTTGAGAGCCTGCGCTTCTTTAAGCTGCTGTGTGTTGGTCTGTCCAGTTGTCCAGACATCGTCCTTTCTGGATGACCAGTCTGCCAGCAAGGGTCCTGTCCGGACTGTCTTTGTTCACTGGCAGCATTGGTCTCCTCCAAGCTGCACTGTTCCTGTGACCTTGTGACAGTCGTGGCGTTGACGCTTTCAGGGTGTCTTGGCCTAGAGCCCCAACTTTCCTGTTTTTAGAGTCAGTCCTGCTGGCCTGTGCCCCATCGGCTTCCCTTGTTGGTGGCGGGGTCTTGGTGTGGCGTCCACTCACCTTTCTCCCTGTACACTGCGTCTTCCCTTTGAAATTAAGTAGGAATTGGTGGGAAGCTTCAGGCTGGCTCTTCGCTACTTCACACCGACATCAGGTCCTAGAATGTCGAGGGTCTGGAGTGTCCTGCTCAGGCTCTCCCGTGGGGCCCTCTGCGGTGCCCGTTCCACCAGCCGCCCTGGTGGGTGTGGCCTGTCACGGGTGGCCTTCGGAGCTCCTCCCTTCCACCTGTGAAACGGGAAGGGTGATGCCGCTTCCAAGAAGGCTGAGGACAGACTAGGCTTTTGCATTTATACCCCCAGGAGCGTTAATGCCTGATTTCCGTGTTCTAACATTTTCTGCTTTGGTGGTAACGGCTCGCCCCTCCGAATTGGGCCCTGCTGCGTGCCTGTCCAGAGACAGCCATGGTTTTTCATGGTGTCCAGAGGGGCGGGATCTGGTTGCTTTGCTGCTGAAGGGGCCCCTCTCCTTCCTGTGTTTATTCCCGGGGGAAGCGGCTTCTTGCTGTCCTTGGGCATGTCTGCTGCCCTGGGTGCCTGCAGCCCGTGGGAGCCCTGTCACTCTCCCTGGGGAGCCCCTTCCTTCCCCCGGAGCAGCTTTGCACCCTCCCATCAACCCAGCTCTTTCCTCTCTCAGCCCCACCTGCCGCCGGGCGTGAGTATCTTGGTGGTGCGGCTGTGACTGTTTCATTGGAAGAGCACCGCCGGGAGGTGCCGTCTGCTGCACTCCCTGGAGCCAGCGCGTTCACGCTGCCCCAAGGCCGAGGTGGGCGGCAGCCCCAGAGCCGTCCGATCCTTTTGCGGGTCGAGGCAGGCCAGTTGAGATGCACCGAACTGAAGCCCAGGAGCTCTGGGAGAGGCCAGAGAGGAGGGCCTGGGGGGCGTCCCGGCAGGCAGGGTACCTGTGGCGCCTTCCTGGTAAAACTGAGGCTGGGAGGTGACACGGCGAGAACCCGGAGGCGCTGGCGCTGTTGCTGCTTCTGGAGGCTCTCGATTTTGGGCCGCGCGCCAGGCGGGTGTGCCGCCGTCAGCACCTCGTTTGGCCCTGAGTCGTCCCCCCCACCCCGGGGCTGGCGGACAGCAGAGCATCTCGGAGAGGCCCAGCCCCTCAGTGCTGACCGGCGTCTCTGGACAGCCACCTCCCTCGGAGCACCAGCCACTGTGGTCGCCCTTCCTGTGGACAGAGCCACACGCAGGCGTCCCCACGCCACCTGAGAGAGCTGTGCTGGGGTGTTGGAGAGGCCTGCCCGGGAGCCCCGGTGGAGCCTGCCTCCGCAGACACACCACTCTGGGCCCACCCCGGGGCAGGCCTTCCGTGGCTGACACCCCGCCCTCCTCTGCGCAGGAAGATCATGGACTCCGGGGAGCTGGACTTCTACCAGCATGACAGGGTCTGCTCCAACACCTGCCGCAGCACCAAGATCGACCTCTCGGGGGCCCGTGCATCCCTGGGCAGCCCCACGCCTGCCGAGTACATCCCGCTCACGCCTGCCACGGCCGACGGTACGTGCTGGGCCACCTCTGCTGCCGGCCACAAGCGGGGCCTCCCTGTCCACTCAGCTGTCCCTTCCAGGCCCCAGGGGTCCGCAGCCACCTCCCTCCTCACCGAGGAAGTCTAGCTGAATTGCTGTTTCATCCACAGGGAAGACTGAAGTACTTCCTCTTTCTAAGCCATTTTTATTATAAAATACAATGATTCACGTGTAGCGAAAAGTATGAAGAATAACAGAGCAAACGTGCAGTGCCCACCCCCGGCTTCGGCCAGTGCAGGGAGCGCCCCACGCGCCTGGTCTGCCCTCTGTCCTTGCCCTGGGGCCGCTCCCCATGGCGCTTGGTTCCGGCTCGTGCACTTCCCGCAACTTGAGATTTGTTGATGTGTTTATGATGTTCTGCGTTGGCATCTGTTGCTCTAACTGGTAGAAGGACTAAACATTTCCTGGACTTCTTTCCAGATTTTTGAATACAGAGATTCTTTTTAAAACAAGTTAGCATGAAATCCGGTCCCAAGTTCCCTGTTCATGTTGCCCATTGATAACTTGGTGGCGCTACCTTTCCTGTGATGGGAATTGCATTGTCCCTAAGTTGTTGCTCCACAGGTCAGTCTGGGCCTGCTGCCGCGTGGCCAGGGACTGTCCTTATGGCTGACCAGACGGTGGTTGGTCGAGGGGCCTTGTCCTGTACTTAGGAGGATGGAGAGGGAGGCTTGGGGGCAAAGTGAGGTCCTGGGGTTCACCCCAAATGAGTCCCTGCCCCTACCTGCACGGGCTGGCAGCTGGCCCAGTGTGGGAGTCCCTCCCAGGAGCTCGAGGAACACGCAGGCTGCCGGCAGTCAGGGCTGGCCCTGGGACTGCACTACACAGTGTGGGAGGGGCTGGGTCACGGCAAGGCCCCCGCCCCCGCCCCCAGGAGACACAGGGAGACAGCACTCCTGGTGGGCCAGTGGCTTCCGTGGGAACAGGGCCTCCTCCGGGTCATTGGGTCCAGACTCTCTGCTCTGCCTTGTAAAAGGCGGCCGCAGTGACAGATCTCCAGGAAGGCTCTGGGCGCTGACGCTCCAGTCAGAGCGCCGTGTCCGGTAAAGGCCACATGGGGTTTGGGATTTAGCTCTTAGAAGCCTGTTGTCCCTGGCGGCTTGGATGGTGTGTCGCTTTGCTTAAACTCACCTCCATGGTGGTCTCTTCAGCCGGAGTCCTCAGAACACCTGCGTTGCCTCTCTGCACCAGCCCAGACTAGGAAGGAGCTATTTCAGGCATCTCGCATCCCCAGCCGACGTCTGTCAGATGTGAGCGAGGCTGGCGTGAGGTCAGGGGGCGCACCCAGAGGCTAGGCTTCCAGGCTTGTTGCTCAGCCCCAATGGCCAGATCCAGACCGTGTCCAGGACTCCGCAGACACTGGAGTCAGAGGTGGCCCAGCTGGGGTGGCTTGCGTCTCTAAGTCCCGCTTCTGATTTACAAAGACGGAAACATGGTGGCTGCTGAGACGGATGCTTAGTGTCAGTGAGACAGAGACCCCAAGAGCAGGCCAGGCAGAAAGGCTGGCCTGTGGCCCCTGGCCAGCAGGCTGTAGAAGCTTGTGGCCGTGACAAGGACAGCAGAATGTTGAGGACACGTGGACAGGTTCGAGGAGGCATGTTCCAGCTCCTTCTTTTTACATGTTTAACAGTGAATTTAGAACGCAGGGCACGTGCATGCTCTGTTGTGCTCGTGCACCTCAGTCAATTTTGTGAAAATGCGGGTGGCTGCGGCGAGTCAGAGCTGGGGTGGGTGGTGGGTGGGACGCTGGCCTGTCGCAGGCGAAGCTCACCGGGCTCATCTTGGTTGCAGTGAACGGTGCTCCTGCCACTATCACCATCGAGACTTGTGAGGACCCTGGGGACTGGACCACAGCCGTCGGAGGTGCGGGCTGGGCCTCTCACGGTGGGGGTGGGGCCTTCCTGGGCTTCTCACGGCAGGGGCGGAGCCTTCCTGAGCGGCTCACGGCGGGGGCGGGGCCTTCCCGTGGCTTTTCACCGACGGGGTGCGTTGGGGCGGGGCTCCGATCTGCGGCTGGTTTCGCCTTTGCGGACCGCCGGGCGTCCTCTTGCAGGAAGTGCAGGGCCCACCCACTGGACTTGGCGCGTATGGTTGTGGGGGGCACTACTGCCCCTCAGAGCCGTGTTCTCCTGGCAGTTCTTTGCTCCTCCGTGTGGTTGGAACCGGCGGTGGGGCTGCCTGTGCAGGACTCCCCATCTCTGAGCCGCTCCTTCTCTCACAGATGACACGTTTGCCTTCTGGCGAGGGCTGAAGGACGCAGGCCTGCTGGACGAGGTCATACAGGAGTTCCACCAGGAGCTGGTGGAGACCATGAAGGGTCTGCAGCAGCGGGTCCAGGACCCTCCCCTGCAGCTCCGAGGTGAGCGGTCTTGCCCTGCCCTGGTCTGTGGGCCCGGAGGCCTCTTCTGCTCGTGGTGGTGGTGGTGGTGGGCGGCTTCAGGACGCCCGTGGGTGCAGCCTGCTCCTTCTGGCTCCGAGCTGAGCCCAGCAGCGTTGGCGGGGGTGGGCAGTTAGCCTGTTCCCACCAGGTCCCTCCTTGCCACGGGGACGAAGCTGAGCCCGGGAATCAGGAACCTGCTGGGCCCAGCCCCTCATCTCACCGGGGGGCGTGGCGTGCCCCAGACCCTGCTGTGGGCCGGTGCGTTCTCACTGTGTGCTCGCCCTGCCCTTGTAGACGCCGTCCTCCTCAACAACATCGTGCAGAACTTCGGCATGCTGGACCTCGTGAAGAAGGTGCTGGCCAGCCACAAGTGCCAGATGGACCGCTCGCGGGAGCAGTACGCCCGCGACCTGGCAGGTACGCTGGCCTTGCGCCGTGAGCTGCCCAGCTGCGCGGGGGCGGTGACCCCGAGATGACCCCAGCCAGGCTTCCGGTGAATTCCCCCTCGGCCCCGCGGTTTGCCTGTGAGGCGCACCTTCCTGGGGGGGTGCCTGCGGCCACGCGTGAGACAGGCTGCTTACGCTGTGCCCTCCTTATCTTAGTACGTCACCAGTACAGGGAACAGGGGAGGCCTGTCCCCACGTCGGGCGGAACCCAGTACAGAGAACAGGGGAGGCCTGTCCCCACGTCGGGCGGAGCAAGGTAGCTGCTCAGGATGACTCTTTTGCTTCCTCAGAGCGGTGGGTCCCCATCAGAGCAGGCCCCACACAGAGTGTCACTGCAAGGGCCGTGGGGGACAGGACAGAGCATCACCGTGAGGACGTGAGGGTCAGGCCCCAAGTCAGCGCAGGCCCCGGCCAGGGCAGGCTGTGGGTGCCCGCTGTGCCCCGCGGTCACGCCCTGTCGCTGTCGCCGCAGCCCTGGAGCAGCAGTGTGACGAGCACCGCCGTCGGGCCAAGGAGCTCAAGCACAAGTCGCAGCACCTCAGCAACGTGCTCATGACGCTGACGCCTGTCTCCCTGCCCCCCCCCGTGAAGCGGCCCCGGCTCGCAAGGGCCACGTCCGGGCCGGCCGCCATCGCCTCGCAGGTGCTCGCCCAGTCCGCCCAGATCGCCCTGACCCCCGGTGTGCCCGTCTCCCAGCTCACCAGCGTGCCGCTGGGCAAAGTGGTGTCCACCCTGCCCTCCCCCATGCTGGGCAAGGCCATGCCCCAGGCTGCTCCGGCAAGCTCCCCCGCTTCACCGCTGCTTGGGGGCTACACGGTGCTGGCCTCCTCGGGCACTACCTTCCCCAGCACGGTGGAGATCCACCCGGACACGTCCAGCCTCACGGTCCTGAGCACAGCCGCCATGCAGGACGGCAGCACTGTGGTCAAGGTGGTGAGCCCGCTGCAGCTGCTCACCCTGCCCGGCCTGGGCCCCACCCTGCAGAACGTGGCCCAGGTGTCGCCCGGGGGCAGCACCATCGTGACGGTGCCCACAGGGGCTGTTGAGAGCGCCGTGGCCGCCCCGGGACCCGAGGAGCACACGGCCACCATCGAGGTGGCCGCCATGGCGGAGGGCCATGAGCACAAGTAGCCGTTGGCGGAGGGCGAGGCCCCTCGTGAGCACAGGGCTGGCCGCCTCTCCTCAGGCCGTGGCTGGCCGGGAGCACAGCGCTGGCGCCTGGCGGGCCACGCGGGGCTGCTGAACCAAAGAGAGGAAACGCCAAAACAGACGGAGAGGAGAGGGACGTGGCAGCAGCCTGAGACGGGTCCCCGGGTTCTGAGCCTCCTCCCCTGTTTTCTGGGAAATATATTTTTCCATCTGTTGCTTATTAATACTGTTTACATGTGGGGCCTTGGTCAGGAGCCAGGCCGGGGAGGCCAAGGGGGCCCAGGTGCAGCTGGCAGCAGAAGCAGGGCGGGGGGTGGGGCCTGGCCCACCGGCTGGGCCGGGCCGGGCCGTTACTGACACGTGTCTTGGGAACTGTCCCAAGTGTGGAAACCCATGGATCCTATGGATTTGGTCTCTTCCCACAGTTTTCTGTAGGTTTAGCGTGGCCAGCGCCCTGTTCTCCCACCTCTGGAACAGGCATCAGTGGTGCTGCAGGGCACCCAGGGGTCGGGGTGCAGACCCCGGGGCACCTGCCTGGCCAGAGGGGCCGAGGGGCCTGAGCAGCACAGGCCGGGGGGGGGGGCACCCCGCCCCCACTCCTGCCTGGCAGGTGCTCAGGGGCTCAGGGGCCATTGCACACGCTCTGGGGGTATTTTTAAGTGAACTCCTTAGTAGGCTTCTAGGAAGAGTCAGGTTTATAGTGTTTTCAACCTAAATGATGCTGAGTGCCTAGGCTTCCCGATCTGTTCTGGGTTCCAGAGTGTTTTGTACACAGGGACTGTCGGGAAGGCCCCAGGGGAGCAAGATGGTGGGCGTCCCCCGCGGCTTTGGCCTGAGGAGGGCGCGTGGAAAGAACAAGCAGCGGCTCTGGAGGGTTCACTCCCAGCTGGGACGCGCCTCAGGTCAGGGCTCGTGATCCCCTGTGTTCAGCGTGCTGGTGGGGCCCCCTCCTGGAGGCGGGCCAGTGCTGGGTGAGGTGGGGGCACCCAGATGCTCGCGGGAAGGATGTCCGTGGGCCAGTCGGCCCTCTGCCCTTCTGGTTGTGGACTCAGGAGGAAGACCAGGGAGGGGCCTTCCTGCAGGCCTTGAGCCACTGCAGCAGAGGGTCCCCACGGGCACCCTGGGCCTCCTGTCTGTCACCTGTGGAGACCCAGAGAGAAGCCACCGCCCGCCTCGCACTTTGAAGGGAACTGGGCTCCGTCCATCCATCCATCCGTCCTTCCGTCTGTCAGGCGGCCCGGACCCCCCCTCAGCACCCTCGCCCCGCGTCAAGCACCGAGGCTGTTTTGTTTCTGTCAGGTCCGGTTGGCCGTTGTCTCGGGCCTGCTGATTTCAGCGCGGTGTCACTTCCCTGTTTGCTACACGCTCCTCTTCCAGGCGCGTCTCATACACGTGTGGTGGGAGCCCGCGGGCTAGGCGCCCAGCCCGTCCCGAGTCTGGCTCAGACCGTATCAGAACGCGTCGCGAGTGGAGCCGGGCGTCTTGTGCTTGGAGCCTCTCCGGTCAGACCTGCCACCTCTCGGAAGCCGCCCCGCCCGCAGGCCACGTGGCACCGGGAGGAAAGTTGGTTTCAGAGCCACACGGACGGAAGCCACCGACAGCTGCTCCTGTGGACACCGGCGCCTGGCGGGCCCTGAACCCGGGGTGTGGGGAGGGGCCCACTGTCCTCCAGGAAACCTCAGCCCACTGTGGGGTCGGGCCATCTCGCTGTCGCCACCCGCCACTTCCCCCTTCCACCCACTGGGTGCGTGCAGGCTGTCCCGGCTCGGGCGTCTGGGAAGGTAGAACCGGATCTGTGGGGCTCGGAGGCAGCCTGGGGAAGGGAGGCATCTGAGTTCTACTTTGTATGTTGTTTTGCAAGTATCTGCTTGGTACTTTGATTTAAAATAAAAACGTTTTTCATAACGTGTGTGTGTCTGGTGATGAAAGGCTGTGAGTGGGTGGGTGACATGGGGACGTGCCCCCTGGGGGCGGTGCCTGCCCGCTCCCCAGCCTGCTCTGGAGAGGGTGGTCCGGGGGCCCACGGCCCTTCTGCTGCCCTGAGGTCGAGCAGCTGGCCTTGGATCTCCCCCGTGTGCAGTGGACTTGCCTGGAGTCACCGTGACCAGCAGACCGTGGCCAGTGGGCTGTGCTCTGCGTTCTCACACGTGAGGGTGGTCGGGCTTAACTGCTCACGGGCAGCGGTGAGGCCTCTGGGTCCTGGAATCAAACGTGGGCTGCCGCACTGATGGGCCACGGCCTGATGACCCCTCCACGTGGTAGAGGTTGAGCCGCTTGTCCGGAGCAGTGTAGGGCCGGTGTGGGAACGGGGCTCCCTGGACGTCCGGGTCGGAGGCTCCTGCCAGTGCCCAGGGCTGGGGTCTTCCTGCCCATCGTCCCCAGCACCCATTCTCTGCCCCAGGGTCATCGCCCTCAAGCCCCGACAGAGAATGGGCAGGGGGCTCGCCTCGGGGCGGTGCCGACGCTGGGGAGGCCTGTGGGGGGAGGGAGGCCGGTGTTGTTCGCTGGAGGGGGCTGGCAGGGGGCATCCTTCATGACCGGTTTGGGGGACACGTTGGCTCTCTCTGGTTGGTCCTGATCAGAAGCTGCAGTTGCTGACTGAGCTGACCGCCTAGGCTGGTCCTTGCAGAGGCTGTGGGTCCCTCTGTGTCTTCGGTCTCTTGCATCTCCACGCAGCCCTTTCTAGGGGTCACGTGACCACCATCCCCCATCCCCACTCCTCAGGAGGAAAGCCCCTGGCCACGCCGCAGGGTCCTCCTCGCCCGTGTCCGTGGCCGAGGTGTTTGGGGAGGCTCTGCAGCCCAGGCAGGCGGCCGCCCACCTCCGCCCACTCCCACTGGCTGCTCCCGTGTTCTCAGCTGTGGGGCCTGCCCAGGACCCCGCTGACTCCTCTGAGCCTGGCTCCTGTGGCCTGAGAACCACGCAAGGGGGCATGTCGGGAGTGGAAGGTGTCCAGGGCCGTGAACAGGGCATAGCCACTCCAGGGGCAGAGCGCAGTGAGGGGCCCTGGGCAGTGTCAGCGCCTGGGCAGGCAGGAGAGACCACGTGTGGAGAGTGGGCAGTGGGAGGGAGGGGGCAGGCCCGAGGCCGGAGCGGAGCAGTCACCGTGGCTCAGAGTGATGGAGGGGCTGTGTCTTGGAGGTGAGGTCTCAGGAGGCTGGCCTGAGCAGCTGGGTGGATGGCGGTGCCCCCAGAACTATGTCCTGGGCCATCAGATCTGGGGTGCCCACAGATGCCTCAGGGACGATGGGCCCCGGTGAGCCAGCATGGGCGGGGGCGGGGGCGGGGCGGGAATGCAGCTGAGAGCTTGTTAACGCCTGGTTTTTGCAAGAGAGGGCATGCACGGAAGCACCCCAAAACTCAGAAGGGTGGGTTTCCAGCAGGGGCCGTTGCACCCAGCGCCCGGACCCGGGGAGTGAGGACCCTGCCTCACGGCATTTGCTGCTTCCTTCTCTGCGTTCCAAACTGATAGTGGACCCGGCGTCTCCCTCATCCTCGGCCTGTGCGCACTGGTTCCTGCAGCCTTGGGCTGGATGGAACCCCGGCAGGGAGAGCCGCGCCGGTGGAGAGCAGGGTCCGGGAAAGGGTGGGGACTTGAAGGCTGGGCAGCCTCCTGGTGGGGGCACCTCGGGTCAACTTTTCTCCTCCAGCGATTTGCAGATCACCCTCAAAAACCGGTTCTTTGATCATTGAAAGCACACTGAAGAGAGTCATGGGTGCGGGTGTAGCCTCTTAGCACAGCCAGGGGGCGGACAGAAGGACCCGACCCCTCCCAGGGGCTGGGGCACGAGGGCACTGCCCACCTCAAGCGAATTCCTGCCCAGTGTGTCTGAGCACTCCTTGTGGGCAGAGTGGCACAGGAACCCGAGGGGGCAGGGGCCATCTGTTTGCAGCAGGGCTCACCAGACGGGCCCCGGGGGCGGGGCCAGATGCCAGATGTCCTCAAGAGGGACCCCGCCCTCTCCCACGTGGTCCCCATCTCCCAGTGTCCCTCCAGCCCCCACACAGCCCTGCCTGAGGTCCTCCGTCTCAGGGGGGCACCGGCACCCATATGTGATGACATGTATCTGCCCATCGGTGCCCATACCACATCGATTCTTGTAAGCGGCCACGTGTGCTTGAAAACAAAACGTGTATTTTCTCTTGGCTGAGCGGGTTTTGCGTCTGTTGGGTCAGGTTCTTACCTGTGCTGTTTGGCATTTCGTTACTTGTGGATGTTTTTTGTTCAGCTTGATCCATCGGTTTCTGAGCGAGATGACTCACAATCGCCCTCTTGGTTGGTGCGTTGGTTTGACATCCCTTAAATAAAATACTTTAAAATTTATTGTGTATTTATTTATTATTCTTATTTATTTATTTATCTATTTTAGGTTCCCAGCAAAGTTGGGTGGAAAATAGAGATTTCCCATCCCCCATCCCCCATCCCCATCCCCCATCCCCCTCCAGCTGGTGCAGCTTCCTCCACAACCCACGACAGTGGGATATTTGTTAAAGCCAGTGAGCCTACGTGGATACGTCGTCATCACCCAGAGTCCGAAATTACATCAGGGCCCACACTTGGTGTACGTTCTACGGGTTTGGACAAATGTATGATGACGTGTATCCACCTTTACAGTATCATACAGAGTAGCTTAACTGCCCTAAACGTCCTGCTCTGCCTGTTCATCCCTCCCTCCCCCCAGCCCCTGGCAACCCCTGATCTTTCTGCTGTCTCCATAGTTTTGTCTTTTCCAGAGTGTCATAGAGTTGGAATCATACAGTCTGTAGCCTTTTCAGATTGGCTTCTTTCACTTAGTAAAATGCATTTAAGGTTCCTCCACATCTTTTCACGGCTTGACAGCTCATTTCAATTAGTGCTGAATAATATTCCACTGTCCGGGTGCACCACAGTTTATCTATCCGTCACCTGCTGAAGGGCATCCTGGGCGGTTCTGAGTTTCGGCAACTAGAATACAGCTGCTGTAAACATCTGTGTGCCGGTTTTTGTGTGGACATGAGTTTTCAACTCCTTTGGGTAAATAGCATGCAGCATGATTGCTGAATCCCATGGTAAGAGTATATTTAGTTTTGTCACCCAGGTGACACCACCTAAGTGACTGCGCCATTGTGCGTTCCCACCAGCAGCGAACGGGAGTTCCTGCTGCTCCACACGCTCACCAGCGTCTGGTGTTGTCAGCGCTCTGGATTTGGGCCATTCCAGTAGGTGTGTCGTGGTGTCTCATTGCTTAAATTTGCATTTCCCTGATGACATATGATGGGGACATCTTTTCGTGTGCTTATTTGCCATCTGTATATCTTCTTTGGCAAGGAGGTCTGTTAAGGTCTTTTGCCCAGTTTTTTTTTTGTTTTTTTTTTTTCAGTACGCGGGCCTCTCACTGTCGTGGCCTCTCCCGTTGCGGCAGAGCACAGGCTCCGGACGCACAGGCTCAGCGGCCATGGCTCATGGGCCCAGCCGCTCCGCGGCATGTGGGATCTTCCCGGACCGGGGCACGAACCCGTGTCCCCTGCATCGGCAGGCGGACTCTCAACCACTGCGCCACCAGGGAAGCCCGAGGTCTGCATTTTTGAGGCTGTGTCCCCCGCGATGCATCATGCCTGGGGCTCATGAAGTCAGGCTGTCCTGTCTCTGGGGACACTGATGGCTTTCCCTTTGTAATTAGTAGGTAGCTTGGGGAGATAATTTGAGACCACACGGACCTCCTGCTTCACTTACCACTATGATGGCTACATACACTGTGCTTTCCTAGACCTCTGCATTTATTCCTGAGCAGAGTTTTGAAAGGACGGCTGTGTTCCTAGCAGAGAGGGATGTGGATAAGGGACCCAGCTGGGAGGCTGCTTAGGATTGTAGACTTGGACGCAGGCATCTGGTTCTGGATCAACTTGCTGATGGGTGTAGGGAGGGAGGAGGGGTCCAGGATGCCGTGTGTGACGCCTGCTTGGCGAGGAGGGTAAGGGGCTGAAGAGGCCGAGGACTTGGCCCCCCAGTACTCTGTTGAATAGAAACGGTGAGTGTGGGCTTCCCTGGTGACGCAGCGGTTAAGAATCCGCCTGCCAACGCAGGGGACACGGGTTCGAGCCCTGGTCTGGGAAGATCCCACATGCCGCGGAGCAATTAAGCCTGTGCGCCACAACTACTGAGCCTGCGCTCTAGAGCCCGCGAGCCACAACTACTGAGCCTGTGTGCTACAACTACCGAAGCCCACGTGCCTAGAGCCCGTGCTCTGCAACAAGAGAAGCCACTGCAATGAGAAGCCCGCGCACCGCAACGAGGAGTAGCTCCTGCTCACAACTAGAGAAAGCCTGTGCGCAGCAACGAAGACCCAACACAGCTAAAAATAAATAAATAAATAAATAAATAAATAAATAAATAAATAAATAAATAAATAAATAAATAAAAGAAACGGCGAGTGTGGGCATCCCTCTCTTGTTCCTGATCTTGAAAGTCTTTTCACTTTTCACCATCGAATTAAGTGTGGGTTTGTCACATGCGGCCTTTGTTATGCTGTGGTATAGCCCTTCCATAAGCCCAGCATTTTAAATGTGCTGTTGAATTCAGTTTGCTAATATTTTGCTGAGAATCTGTGCCTCTATATTCGTCAGGGGTGTTATCAGTCTGTAACTGTGGTTTCCTGCGGCGTCCTCCTCATCTGGCTTCGGTATCAGGATGATGCTCAATTCGGGAGTGTTCTCTCTCCTTCAGTTTCCTAGTTCTCGTCTGTGTAATAATTTTCCTGCCCATTCTTGCTTGTGTATGTTGTGCTTTTCCAAATGAACTTTAAAATCAGCTTATCAGGGGCTTCCCTGGTGGTCCAGTGGGTAAGACTCCGGGCTCCCAGTGCAGGGGGCCCGGGTTTGATCCCTGGTCAGGGAACTGGATCCCGCATGCACGCTGCAACTAAGGCCCAGAGCAGCCAAATAAATAAATAAACGCTAAAAAGATAAAAATAAAAACATAAAATAAACTCAGCTTATCCGCCCTCTGATTCGTCTGAGCGTTTTTACTGGAGCTGCATTAGACTCTTAGATCCATTTAGGAAGGATTGACGGCAGCAGTCGTGTTGCAGCGCTTTACCCATCCCATTGTCAGAGGCGTCCTATTGTGGCTCTCGGGAACTTCTCAGTTCTCTTTCGTATTTACTGGTAGGCTCATCCACGGTCTTCTGTTTCTGCTGGTATTTTTGGAATGTTTCCTGTAGCTGGATGTTTTGTGTACGTTGAGGCTCCTGACATGGCAATTCATGGCACTCAGCCAGCTTCCTGACTTAACGGGCATCTTCCGTCGCCGCCCCTCCCAACAGGACGCCCACGTGGGTGGGCATGGGTGGGCTCTCTGTGGGAGGGCGGGTGTTGGTATATCAGTCATCTGTTGCTGTGCAAGACAGCACCCCAAAAGGTGGCGGGTTAAAACAGTCATGACCACTTCGTCTCACTGCCTATTACCGCACGGTGGGAGCGGTTAACTGGTGGCACAGTCTGGGGGCCTCTGTGGTGGAGCTGGGAGATGCGTCTGACTCTGGCGTCTCCCAGGAGAGCCAGGAGGAGCGCGGGGTCCCTGACACGTCCCCGTACCTGCTGGTTGCACGGCCGGCCCTCCCTTCGTCCAGGCAGCTCTACAGTCTAGGAGGTGAGGCTGGATGAGGTCACGGCAAGTAATGGTGGGTGATGCCTGGCACAGGTCAGACATCTTTGGTGGATTTTAGGGGGGTAGATATAACCACAGAGTCTCCCCGGCTTAGAGGGCAGGTCCCCTCCCACCCAGGCTGGCTGGTGCCGTTGAGGAAAGGGCCCCTTCCTGGGTGGGGGCCGCCCACCAGCTCTGCTGGGAGCACCTTTCCACATGCTCTGTTTTTCTGGGTTTCTCTCCCCGCAAACCTGCAGCCCTTTTAGCAAACTGCCCAGGGTCACACTCTCTCTGCCCTCCGGCGACCCCCGCGGGGCCTGACTGGAATTCTGCACAGAGACCCAGGGGCTCTCCCACCGTGGACCAGCGGAGGGATCGCGGGGCGACCCCAGGGGCGGAGAGACCGCTGTGGTCTGGGGGCGGCCCTGGTACTGGGGGAGGGGGCGGTGGAATGGGGGGCAAGACGTAATTTCCACACTCAGACGTCTGAGTCACCCGGGGGCACAATCGCTCAGGGGAGAGTCAGTGATCTCTGGACTCTGGTCCTGAACTGGCTCCAGCCACCCCTGTTTATGGCCATTAACCCAGGCTGGGGTCGCACCGCTGGTCCCCTGCTGGAGGTGGGCTCAAGTTTTCACTTTGGAGCGGTGGGTTCTCTGACTCAGGGCTGACGCTCCATTTCCTTTTAAAACATCACCTTTGTGTCGCCGTCAGTTCCCTTGCCCGTGGGAGGGGCAGAGCGTGTCCGAGCCCCTGCCCGGTGTGCACGGCCCCTCGGTCCTCGTGTCCCAGATTTCTCATCGCAGGTGAACAGCGCAGAGGACCAGCTGAGCCTCAGATACCGCCCCGCAGAGCCAGGCCAGCATCAGAGACGGCATTGCCAGCGTCGCGAAGCCGCCGAGGAGCTACCTCTGGCTGGCCTGCGCGCCCAGGTGGACCTGTGTCTGGGCTGCTTCCGCTGCACCCAGTGGCTTGATGGAAAAGACTTAGCTCCTGAGCAGGCTGGAGCACAGCTGCTGCAAGATATCCTGCTGGCCCGCCTGAAGCCAGCCGCCAGGAGCAGGGTGCGGCGTGAGGCAGACCGCCTGCCCACGATCCCGCGGCTCACACAGCCATGTCTGCCGCTCCTGCAGCCGGGGCTCGGCTGCCGGCGCCACCACAACCAGCACCCCTTTGCCAGGAGCCCCGAGGAGGCGCTGGTCTGGACCTTTGACTGTGGGCACTGCGGCAGCCGTCCGAGGCTGAAGACCCGGGTGCGGGGCCGCGGGGCCCGGGGTGAGCGGCGCGCCTGGCTGAGGCCATCCGCGCAGAGATGGGGGTCGCTTCCTCCAGCTCTGCTCTCCACGCTTCCAGCGCCGTCCGCCACGCCTCAGCCCCGTGGGCTCCCGGGGCTGCTGCCCCAGGCACGGAGCCTGCCCCTCTCTCCTTTCCCTCGTGAGCACCAAGGCCGCTGGAAGCCGCAAGGTGTGGAGGTGTGGCCACGTCTCCCGCACGGCCAGCCGCTGGCCTTCCGCAAGTCTGTGGGGCGAGGGTGGCTGTGCGGGCAGGGGGCGTCCTGATGCGGGGGCAACCACCGCGCCGTGGAGATGGCCGTGTGGGAGGCTGAAGAGCTGAGTCTCCATGACAAGGAGCTGCTCACGCCGCGCGCCCTCACTGGGGACGAGCACACAGACCCCCACGGCCAGCCCCCCGGAGTCCCTCGGACGGCGTGCCAGGCCCCAGCACCCACGGGCAGCTCCCTTGGCGAGCCCTCACCCCAGCGTGCAGGCTCTGGATCAGTGTGACCCAGCACAAACCCACATCTCTGGTCCCCTGGCCTCTCCTGCCCTTCTCCCCTCCCCAGACTTCTCTCTGCCATGCCCCACCCTCTGCTGCTCCGGACATTTCCTTGGAGCAAGCACAATGACTCTGCCCGGGACCCCTGGGAGCCTTGGGACAAGTCCATCTGCAGGACATCCAGGAGGGAGCCCCTCATAGCCACGCGATGCCACAGATAGCATGACAGTGTGGCTGGACGCCCTGGGTGGCATACAGCAGCACGCAGGTGGCTGGAGAGGCCTGGGAGGGGAGCTGCAGGCTGAGACATACCAGCGCTGCAGAGGACACTGGCCATAGCTGGGGTGGTGGTGCTGGGCCTTTCTGACCCAGTTAAGGTCCCCGCCTCACCAAACCGCCTCTCAGTGGGGGAGGGACCCTGTTCCTGACCCCTTGCCCTGGCCACACCTTATCTTCTCAGGGGCCTGCTGTCCTAGCGACCATCACGGTGTGTGTACGGAGAGCTGGTTAGCAGTGTACCGAGGGCGGCTCTGGCCTTTTCCCGTGGACAGTCCTCCTCCGCTGTAGCCAGGGTACACGGCGCTGCCCTCCTGGACCTGAAGGGCCAAGCTGCTGGAGCAGGTAGACACCGATGACCGTGTCGCCTTCAGGAAGTGAGCGAGCTGCTGGCCGAGCTGCGGGGCACACTGGCAGCAAGGACAGACTCTCTAGGTCGCCCGTCTGGGGCTGGACACCAGGAGCTGGTGGGGAGGGGCGATGGGCTGTAGGGAGGCCCCGCCCCCAACAGGAGGTATGCATTTGTGTGGACCTGGGGGGGGTTACCTACCAGGCTCCCTTGCTAGGACCCTAACCCACCTCGCAATGGGGGTTCTTCAGCTTCTCTTGGGGAGAAGATAGTACTTTTATTTTCATTAAAATATCCTTTTGGCCTTGGGCCCTGGCCTCGATGAAGCTGGGGCTGACAGTACTGGCGCCTATCTGTGCCTGCAGGTAGGGACTGCCCCCACGGGGGTCCGCGCAGGACTTGGGGGTATTGCCCTCCCTTGAGGAATCCCAGCATAAGAGGCAGGAAAGGCGGCCAGAGCCTGTGCCCAGGTGTCACAGCTGGTTGTTGTGATGGGGATGGGGGAAGGGCTGGGGCTGCCACCTGGCAGAGCCTCGGAGCAGCTCTTCTCATTGGCAGCGGCATCTACGTGCCAGGGCTGAGGCTTCTTGCTCCAGGGGTCAGTGTCCTGGAAAGGCCAGCCTGGGGCACCCCCTAGAAAAGGAAGCAGGAGCTGGGGGGGGCAGGGACTTGTGGGTGGGCTGGGCTGAGTCAGGAAAAACGCTCATGTGGCTGCCACCCCCTTTAATAAGGAAGTAGGTTTGTTCCTTCAATTGCCGATGCGTGTTTATACTCCTCTTTATTAGCGTGTAAGTATTAAAAAGCCATTTCTAGGAAGGTGTGGTCAGGGCCGGGCCTAGCTTGCCCAGCCGCCGGGGGGCGGGCCCTTCAAGGGCCCTCGGCCCGGTCTGCAGGGTGAGGCTGTCCAGCCAGGGCTCGTACACCAGCGTGTAGCCCTCCACCCTCTTGATGGTGAACTCGTAGGAGCGGTTGGGCAGCAGGTTGGGGACGTCGAAGGCGTAGGCGGCCACGGGGATGATGCTATACTGCACGCGCTCCTGCTGTGTCTGTGGGTCCAGCAGCTTGTAGCGCAGCTCAAACTGCTCTGGCGCGGCCGGCTGGAGCGTGACAGACCAGCGCAGGCTGGCCCAGTCCTCGTGGGCCACCGACTCCTTGCGGTCGAACGTGACGGGCGTCTTGGCGCTCAGCGTGACCTGGAGGTTGGGAATCTTGGTGGCGTTGATGTCAGACACCAGGCGGTGTTTGATGTGCAGACGCCCTGGCACCATCGTGGCCAGGAAATTCTCCATGACGGCCGACAGGTCTGCCAGCCGCTGCTCCACGAGCCCCCAGCCTGCCAGGAAGGGCTGAGGGTTTGGTGACTCGAGCAGGGCGTCCAGCTCAGAGCGGCCGTGGCCCAGCTGCTCCAGCAGCTCCCCTAGCAGCAGGAGCTGGATCTTGGCCTGGGTTGCGCCCACCTTCTTCATGCGCTGGAACTTCTGGGGCTCGATGAACTGGAACGTGGTGGGCAGCACCCGCGGGTTCTGGTCGCCCAGCGCCAGGTGCTTGGGGAGGATCTCGATGTAGTAGGAGCACTTCCTGAGAAGCTCCACGTGGGCGTGGTGGCGCTTGAGCAGCTGGGGGCTCAGGTCCGCGGTCAGGAACTTGCGCAGAGCGATGCGGCGCTCCGCGTACGTCCGCCACGTCTCGGGCTCTAGCAGCTGCCGATCCCCGGCCTCCCCCGCCTCCTCCTGGTCCAGGAGGCACTGAGGGCTGTCCAGCTTCATTCTGTCCGGGTCCAGCCTGTCACCTGCAAGTTCACTGTCTGGGAGCAGCGGGTGGAGGGCCCGATGTGAGCGGGACGGTCAGACCGGCCTCTGCCGCCCACCCAGGGGCTCACTCGGGGCAGTGTTTGTGTGGGGGTTACTTCAGGCCCACTGGCCCCCATGCTGGGCCCTCTAGCCTGCTGGGGGGCGCGGGGAGAACTTTGTGGGGAGGGCTCGTCTCTCTGGAAAGAGGCTGCTTGGAGGGCCAGGTGAGCAGGCTGCAGGTCTAGATAAAAGCGGACACTGCGGGGCCAACACGACACTCTACTGATGGTCGTTTGTGATGACACAAGGCAGGGCTGAGACGGGGGCTCTGGGCCAGGGCGGCCCGTGCGGAAAGGAGTTGAGAGGCTGAGTGACTCGCCCAAGGCTGCTCTGCTAAGGGGCAGAGTGAGGTTGGGACCCAAGTTGGTCTCCCTCCCCAAATGCCAGGCCTTGACCTTCCTGGGGCAGAGGTGGCAGACCCCGGTCCTGAACACTGCAGACAGGGTATCTGGGCTGAGGTGCAACTGAGACCAGGACCCAGGACTCCTGTCCTAAGTCCTGCGGTGGCCGGAGCCTGGGGCAAGATTCAAGCTGCCTCTGGAGGGAACTCTAGCTCCAGACCTGGCTACAGGTCCGGGTCCGAGGTGTTTCCAGATGCCCACCGTCTCTCAGGTGGAAAAGGCAGAGGGGCTGCTGGTGAACTCCTCCAAAGAAGCCTCTGTCCTGGCCCTCCTACCCCAGACCTACACCCTCCTCGCCTCCGAGACCCCCTACAACCCCCACCCCCGGCCCCAGGCCCACTTCCCCCCAACCGACCCCCACCTCCGCCACATCACCCTAGTCCTGCATCCCCCCAGCCCGCCTCCCCGCGCCCACTTGCCTTTCGTCGTGCAGCGGGCGGAGCAGTGCTGCCGACTGTGCGCTGAGCCGGCGTGCCCAGCCTTGCGCCGCGGCGTTCCGCGGGTTGCCATGGGGACCGCGGGCCTTTGTGACGTCCCGCCCCCCGGGGGGTGGGGGCGGGGTGGGCGGAGAGCCCAGGGCGTGGGGGTCGGGCGCCCTCAACCTGAGGGGCTGCGGGCAGGTCGCGCGGGGCTCGCTCCCCGCCCCAGGACCCGACTGAAGGAACCAACGAGTCTCAGCCCCGGGCCCGCCCCCAGGTTTCAGCTCAGACAGACCGTCCAGAGGCTTCGCTCCCTTCCCTGGGACCGTCACGGCCTGAGCCCCGGCCGGGATGCCTCTTCAAGCCAGGGGACGCCACTTGCCTCCACCCCCTTGCAGGTCAGTGGTGGGGACCCTTCCAGGCTAGGGTGTCTGTCTCTGAGCTCCCCTCCCATTCTGTTCCGTGGCAAGGCCTGCCCCCCAGGGCACGCCCACCACTCCCGGTAACCTCAGTCTTGGGAGGAGGCTTTGCCGGGCTAAGCGCCCATCAGATGTCCTCTGGGTCCAGGCCTGGGAAGGGGTGCGTGGGCGCCCTGGGCGCTAACTCTGTAAGTTGTAGCTGTTGTGTCGTTATTTAGGGGTCTGAAACGCAAGAGTTGGATTATTTGAAAGGGGGTGCTATCTGAAGGTTGAGAGGGAGGCTGGCACCTGGAAAGTGGTGAGAGGAAGCCGCCCGCAGCCCTGCGGCCCACCCACAGAGAGGGAGTGGGCGGCAGAGCAGTCTCCACTCCTGCTCTGGGTCAGGCATGTCCTGGACCTCTGCCATCTCTGGCCCCATCTTTTTTTTTTTTTTTTTTCTATTTCTTGTTACTCAGCTAAATTTTTAAAATTAAACTTTCAGTTTTGAGATAATTGTGGATTCACCTGCAGTTATAAGAAATAACACAGAAACCCCAAGCACCCTTTGCCCATTTCCCCCAAGGGGAACACCTAGCGGAGCTGTCCTACAAGATCACACCACGAGAGTGACCTTGACAGTCAAGACCCAGACGTCTCCTTCCCCACAGGGACCTCCCTGCGTCGCCTTCTACAGCCCACGAGACCCCACCCACCACGGCCCCACCCACCGAGACCCCGCCCCAGAGCCCCGCCCAGACGCAGGTTTCGGGAAACCCTCTTCCAGGCCCCGCCCCGACGCCGTCCTGGGACAGATCCCGGCCCAGACGCACGCGGCTCGGAGCGGTCGGGGTACCGGTGCTGCCTGCGAGACACCCTAGAGGTCGAGGAGAGCAGCGGCCGTCGTGTGGCCGGGGCTGGGGGGCCACCCTGTGCTGATGTGAGCACCGCGGGGAGCGGGCGGGGACCTCTGGAGCGACTCTCACCCGCCCCCCCTGCGCCAGCGAGGCTCCAGCGCTCACCGTCGCGCCGCGCCGCCAGTTTCTCCCCGTCGGGGTCCCCGAGCCCCGCTGCTGCACCCTTTCCGACCCCTGCAGGGCCTGGCGCACCGCCGGGCATGGAGCCCTTCTTCAGGAAGCTGCTGACCTTCCTGTCCTTCTTCTGGGACAAGATCTGGCCGGCGGGCGCGCCGCGGTTCCCGAACCCGGACTCCGACGCCGACGTGGAGCCGGAACCCGCGGCAGCGGAGCCCCCCACCGCGGAGCCCTGCAACCCCCCGGCCCCCGCGCAGCTCTTCAGGGCGCTGACTTCACGGCGCGGAGCGCGGAGGACCTGAGTGTCAGCCGCGGGGAGAGGCTGCACGCCCTCAGGGAGGAGGGCGGCTACATCCTCGCCCGCCGGCTCGCGGGCTGGCCCAGCACGGGGCTGGTGCCCATCACCTACGTGGCCAAGGCCGCCCCTGAGACGCTCTGGAACCAGCCGTGAGTACCGCCCCCTCTGGGGAGACAGGAGTAAGCCTGGGCACCCGATTCCGCTGGGAGGGAAGGTGGCAGGGACTCTGGCAGGCGTGGTTAAGCCGGGGCGCGAGCCGGCTGGTGGGTGTGTGTGCGTGCTGCACTCGCCAGGCCCTCCTGATCGCACCCAGGGATTCAGGCCTGGCATCCAGCAATCTTTGCTGACGGGTCATTCCTTGGAGGGCAGGGGACTGGGGACTGGGATGCAGTTCTGAGTGAGACGGTGAGGACAGTAGTGAGCTTGTGCTGTGACGGGGTGAGGTGGTGACCCGGGGCTGGAAGGGGTGATAAGCTGGGTCACAGAGATGTCTTCGCCCCCCCTTCTCACCTGTCCTCACTCACCTGGCCCCCTCCCCCTGCTCTGGGCCAGGTATGGGGCAAACATGGCCCTGGCCTTTGGGATTGCTCCCAGAGAGGCTCATTTGGAGGCTGGATCCAGGTGGGGGAGCCCACCCACTGCCCTGAGTGCCCTCGGCCCCTAGGGCCAAGGCAGTCTACAGGTGGGGAGAGGCTGGCACAGACACTTGTCTGCTTGCATGCCAGTCTGTGATCATGGGGGGGAAGCAGAGGCTGGGCGCTCTTCCAGAGGAGGTGACCTCTCGGCGCAGGCTCAGGGTCCGCAGGACAGGGTAGCCTCCCGGCACAGCTGTGTGCCAGCGCTGAACAGGGCCCTGCCCTGTGGCTGTGGACACAGTGCCCTGTGGCTGTGGACACAGTACTGGGCCTCAAACGTTTGATCCACGCCCCGGGCGTGGTCCTTCCCCATCTTTCTCCTGAACGTCTCGGCCACTGTAATCCCTGGCTTCTATTTATTTATTTTATTTATTTTTGGCTGCGTTGGGTCTTCGTTGCTATGCGGGCTTTCTCTAGTTGCAGCGAGCAGGGGCTACTCTTCGTTGCAGTGCGCGGGCTTCTCATTGCGGTGGCTTCTCTTGTTGCGGAGCACGGGCTCTAGGCGCATGGGCTTCAGTAGTTGTGGCTCGTGGGCTCAGTAGTTGTGGCTCGTGGGCTCTAGAGCACAGGCTCTGTAGTTGTGGCACATGGACTTAGCTACTCCACGGCATGTGGGATCTTCCCAGACCAGGGCTCGAACCCACGTCCCCCACATTGGCAGGCGGATTCTTAACCACTGCGCCACCGGGGAAGTCCCATCCCTGACTTCTAGATGGAGGGGGCGCCAGCTGGGGAACCCTGGGGCAGAGACGCCTCTTCCCAGCCCTAGCACCAAGAGGTGAAATGCTGGCTGAGAACAGGCCAGAAGCTGGTTGGTGAACGGGGCCAGCACAGCGAGGCTCAGCTGCCCAGACCTCGCCCTGACGCAGGCCCCTGGTCTTGCACCAAGCTCGGTCTCTGCCGACCAGCAGCAGGTCTCAGCTTCACTCAGGCCACCTTCAGCATCCTGGGGGCCCCTCAGCATTCCCACAGTCTCCTGGGGGATTTGCATCTGGGGGAAAAGCCTGATTCCCAGGAAGGTGCCTTCTGAGAGGACTCCAGGCCACCACCCCACAGCCAGCCGTTCTGATGGGTAGGGGCCTACAGTCATCCCAGGTGGAGGACGGACCCCGAGAGCAGCTCCTGGAGGCGGCTGGCAGGGTCCTGGGGGAGGGGAGGGGCTGCTGGGAGGAAGAGCTAATGACTGTGTGTCTGGGCTGAGATGCAAGGGCTGCCACACTCGTGGTGTCCTCAGCCCCAGCTACCTGGCTCCTGTCCCCAGGCCGGCGGGCCGGGGAGACCCCTCAACCCCCACAGAGAGGCTCACTGCTCTCCAGCTGCAGGGCCCCCGGTCTTGTCGCCCACTGCTGCACACTCCGGGGACGGGCTCCAAGAACGTCGCGGAAGGCGGGATGTGCGCGGGGGCTGGGCCCAGCCCCCCAGGCCCCGAAGTGGGTCCAGGGGAGGGGTGGGGTGGGAAGCACTGCTGTCCAGGGAAGGCCCCCTGTAGCCCTTCCCGTGGGAGAGGCTCTCCTGGCTAGAGGGTCCCAGACAGCAGGCCCGGCTGCAGGAGGAGCCCGGCAGCTGCACGGGGCTGTGCGTCCTGCTCCCACATCAGTGTGTCCCCAGCCTGCCATCCAGCCAGGGCTCGTCTCGGGAGACCCAGGTCCACAGGTCCTTGACACTTCCCCGCGTGTCTGCTGATTTCCCCCCCCAACGTCCCTCAGGCCTGTGCCGCTCTGCCCCCCATCACCCCACCCCTTCCTGCCTCCAGCCTCAGCCCAGACCCCCGACTGACTCTGGCTCCTTCCCTGTAGCCCCCCAGGGTGGGCACAGGCCTCTGTGCCAGGGCAGGCCTGTCTCAGCCGCTGATCTGCAATATCAGATCACCCCAGGCTCCAGCAGCACCCGCCCGCCAGCTTTGCCTACCTGGTCCCCTCTTTGGGGGGCACCCCCACCTGTGTCCAGTCCCCGATGACTCCAGAGGCTGGGCCCTGGGGGCTGGGGCAGGTGTGGATCCCAGACTGGGTCCCCAGTACCGGGAGCCAGGTGTTCCTTCTCCCTCTCACCTGCGCGGAGTGGGCCTCTGGGGCCTGGCCCGTGGTGGGCAGGGCTTGCTCGGGGCTGGGCTGGTGTGGGGACCCCTGGGCCTGCCCTTTGCAGCGAGTACTTCAGTGGCATCAGCCGAACCCAGGCCCAGCAGCTGCTCCTGCCCCCACCCAGCGCGCTGGGGGCCTTCCCCGTGCGGCCCAGCGAGAGCAGCCATGGGGACTACTCCCTGTCAGCTACCAGGTGCCCTTGACCTTGGGGTGGTTGCTTCCCAGGCAGTGCCAGCCCCCAACCCGCCTCGGACCCGACAGTATGCATCACCTGGTTGGGGTGGCGGGAGGGTCAGGGCAGGCTGCAGCCGAGATGTGGCCTCCGTCTCTGTGCCCTCCCAGTCTGGGCCCGGACCAAAGTCCACCACTACAGCATCCCCACAGCAGCCACCGGCAGCCTCTCCCTGCAGAAGGACCAGCTCGTCCCCAGCCTGGAGGAGCTGCTGGCCTATTGCAAAGCCCACTGGAAGCTGCGACAGCCCTGTGAGCCCTAGGTGGGCCCATGCCCACCCCCCTACCTGCCAGGTTGCCCCTCCTGAGACACTGTCCAGCACGTGTCCAGCTGGCCCACTGGGTGCTGCCAGGGGGGGACCTGATGAAGCCTGGGAGCAGGTGCCCCAGTGACTCCTCCACACTCTGATTCATCCCTGTGGGTTATATTTCTTTTTAAAAATTAATTAATTAATTATTTTTTGGCTGCGTTGGGTCTTCATTGCTGTGCGTGGGCTTTCTCTAGTTGTGGCGAGCGGGGGCTACTCTTTGTTGCAGTGCGCGGGCTTCTCTTGCTGCGGAGCATGGGCTCTAGGCGCGCGGGCTTCAGTAGTTGTGGTGCACAGGCTCAGTAGTTGTGGCTCGCGGGCTTAGTTGCTTCACGGCATGTGGGATCTTCCCAGACCAGGGCTTGAACCCGTGTCCCCTGCATTGGCAGGTGGATTCTTTTTTTTTTTTTTTTTTTTTTTTTGTGATAAGCGGGCCTCTCACTGCTGTGGCCTCTCCTGCCGCGGAACACAAGCTCCGGACGCGCAGGCCCAGCGGCCGTGGCTCATGGGCCCAGCCACTCCGCGGCATGCGGGATCCTCCCGGACCGGGGCACGAACTTGTGTCCCCTGCATCGGCAGGCGGACTCCCAACCACTGCGCCACCAGGGAAGCCCTGGCAGGTGGATTCTTAACCACTGCGCTGCCAGGGAAGCCCAGGTGTTATATTTCTATGGGATTCTCTGGGGTGGGGGGAAGATGAGGCCTGTAGGATGCCCTCCCACCCCGCCCAGCCCTGTAGAGCGGCCAGGAGGGGAGGGCAGGTTGGGGAAGGCGCCCACGGCAGCCCCAGGCCAGTGCGGAGGCTGTGGGAGGAGATGCCAGTGGGGATGACGCCACACCTGCGCTGGAGCCGTGGTACCTGCGCCTGTCCCAGGTGAGCGGTCCTGCCGGGGGGCCGGGCAGCCATCTGGTTCCTCTGGTCTCTTAGTGACAGTCCGGACAGGGGCAGTAACGAGCGCTTGTGGATGGATGCCTACCGCCAGCAAAGGTGCCATTAGGTCTGGAAGCAATTAGGGCCAGGCCTCCGGAGGTCAGCACCCGGGCCCCCTGCCCCGGCCAGGGCCAGAGTTGAGCGTGTGCTGGGGCGCAGAGGCAGAGGGCCAGAGGCCTGGGGCCCCAGGAGCAGCTGCCCACTCTGCCTAGGGAGCCATGGGCAAAGGCCCTGAATGCCCCCCACACCCGCAGAAGCCCCCTGAACAGGACGAGTGGCAGCGACCCCGCTCTGCGTTCACCCTGCGGAGGAAGCTGGACGAAGGCTACTTCGGGGAGGTGTGGGAAGGCCTGTGGCTGGACTCCATGCTCGTGGCGGTCAAGGTCATCAGACCAGGTGGGTGGGGGCCCCCTGGAGCCTGGGGCAGTGGCGGTGGGCAGCAGGAGCACAAGTATGTGGGCCTCTGGGACTTCGAGGCCCGCACAGCCCAGGAGCTGAGCTTCCGGGCAGGGGACCTCTTCCATGTGGCCAGAAAGGAGGAGGAGTGGTGGTGGACCGTGCTGCTGGACCGGGTGGGCAGGGCTCTGGCCAAGGAGACGGTGGGGTTGGAGCCGTGAGTCTCCCCGCGGCCCTCGTGGGTCACTCCAAGTTGCCCGTCCCTGGGCCCTGCAGGGCGTCTATCGGGACAGAGCTCTGTGCCGCTGTGGCTGGGCTCTGGGTGCGGGCAGGGACCCTGGGCTGCCAAGGAGGGTGGCCCGTGGCTCTGTCTCCCTGCCCCCCCAGTGGGGCTGGGCCTACCAT
Source organism: Aethalodelphis obliquidens (assembly GCF_003676395.1). Lineage (NCBI taxonomy): Eukaryota > Metazoa > Chordata > Mammalia > Artiodactyla > Delphinidae > Aethalodelphis > Aethalodelphis obliquidens. The sequence goes on from NW_020838001.1 coordinate 534,832, forward strand.
CCTGGCCTTGGGATCCCTGGCCGGGCTTCTGCTGTGTGACATCTGGGGATGGGGGCTGCAGAGGCTCTGGCCCCTCCTCCGTGCCGGGACCCAGAGAAGGGCAGCCAGCTGACAGTGAGTCCAAGGCAGAGCCTGGGCCTTTTGGGGTGTGAAGCCTCGCTCACCTTCCAAACTCCGGAAACCAGCCTGCTGGCCTAGTCAGGGAGCGGGAAGGCCACTGCGACAGGCCCGCCCGGGGGTGGGCCACAGACCTGCTGCTCGTACCAGCACGGCTGCCCATCGCTGGCAAGGTGGCTCCCAGAGACGACTGTGGGCCTGAGGGCGGCCCAGCAAGCTTGGGCCACAGGCGCAGCCCGGCGTGCGTGTGTCCTCGCGACCCCAGGTGGTTCCCTGAGCTCTGGACGGGAGGGTCTGGGGGGGGGATTCCCACGGCCCCCCCCGTGTGCCTGTGCACGCCACTCATTGAGCACCTGCTGTGCCGGAGCCGACGCGGGCAGGGTCGCCCCTCCTGGGGGGAGACACTAAGCATGGTGCAGACAGGACCATCTCAGGCAGGGCCCCCGACAGTGACAAGGCAGGGGCCGGCACTGCCAGTGCAGAGGCCGCGGGCCCTGGGAACCCAGCACACTCGAGAAGTGGAAGGAGGCAGGGTGGTTCGTGGGGGGTGGGGCAAATGGGAGAGATTCCAGAGGTGCTGGATTGGTGGGGGTGGCCCGTGGACCCCACGGGGCTCAGTGCTGGGCAGTGGTCTTCCGTGCAGGGACCCACGTTCCGATGGGGCCTGAGGGAGCCGAGGGCGCAAAGGGCGGGGCGGTTGGCAGCAGAGGTCCCCTGGGAAACTCCGCAGGCCCAGCCCTGCCCTGGCGCTGGGAGCTGGGGTGTGAGAATGCCTGTGCACGTGTGTGGGTGCATGTGCGTCCCCAGGTCCCACGGTGCCGGAGCATGGCGTGCCTGTGGCCCGGGTCCACAAGGCGGCCACAGAGTCACAGAACGATGTGGTCCAGGAGAATGGCCACAGAGCCACGGCCGAGGTTGGGGAGGGTTGCTGTACCCACAGGATGGGGGGCTCTGTCCGCACAGACGGGGGACAGTCTGGGAAGGGTAGTGGGAGGGGCTTTCTCCACTTCTGGGTCACCAGGGTCTTTCCTGGGGTCCAGAACTGGCCACTTGGGACATTTGGGGTCGGTGATGGGCAAAGAAGGGGGCTTTGGGTCAGTGAGTGTCCGCGGGCAGCTGTGGGCCGGGGTTGGGGGCACGAGGAGGCAGCGGATCAGGTGGGCTGGGACTTGGTGGGGGGCACAGGCGGGGAGCCGCGCGGCTCAGGGTCCCCCCGCCCCGCAGGTGGTTCTTTGGCCGGATCTCTCTCTCGGAAGCCCTGCACCGACTGCAGGCCACGGGCAACGAGCTGGGGGCCTTCCTGATCCGGGTCAGCGAGGAGCCGGGCGCCAACTGCGTCCTCTCGGGTGCCCGCTTCCCGCCCCTGCCCGCTCCGCAGCCCCACCTGGGCCTGACTTCGGGGCTCCTGGTCCCTAAGCCCTTCGTGCATGCAGAGCCCGGCCCCTCCGGCCTGTCCCCTCCACTGCGCTGTGACGTCCAGGCCCTGCTCTGGGAGCTCTGACCCTCAGTGGGTGCAGGCCCTGCGGCCTGGGTGCCTTCCCCGGGGTCTGGCCGGTTCTCTCCTTTCTGCGTTGGGGGCACCCCTGCCAGTGGGCCTCTCTCAGCGCCTGTTCACAAGCGTCCCCTCCGTCCGGTGCGGGACCAGCAGACCGTTCGCCACTACAAGATCTGGTGGCAGGACGGCCGGTTGCACCTCAACGAGGCTGTGTCCTTCCTCAGCCTACCCAAGCTCGTGGACCACCACGAGGCCCAGAGCCTGTCCCACGGCCTGTGGCTGACCTCGCCCCGCCGAAAGGTAGGGCCCTGCCCCCAACAGGGACACAAACCCTCGGGTGGAGGTGGGTGTGGGTCCTGACTCCCTGACTGGCTGGGGGACCCCTGGGAACACTCAGCCCAGGGACTCTGGCTACGTGGGAACCGTGGTTGTACAGAGCCGGGCGCGGGGGGACGGTGGGCAGGGGACGTGTCCTCCTTTGCCCAGTCACTCTCACCCTTGGGCCAGCTAGAGGTCAGCTGTGCTCCTGCTGCGTCCGGAGTCTCTGGGCTGCTGGGAGCTCGGGCCACGTGCCCCGGCGAGCAGCCAGACGGGAGTTTTGTGTGGGTGGCAGTCAGGCCAGTGTCGCTGGCCCAGAGCAGGTGCGGGGGAGGGGTGGTGGTGGCCTTTGTTTGCAGGACACAGCAGGGGTCAGCCAGGCTTGGGGCAGTCCCTGGGAGAGCCTGGCCACATGCCGGACACTGGGACCCTCCCAAGCAGGACGTGGCCCTACATTTGATGATAGACCAGGGGCTGACTTCCCGAGGATGGGGGCCCCCGCCCCGTGTCCCTGCAGCATGAGCTGGAGCCCCTGCCCCACTGTGACGATTGGGAGAGGCCTCGGGAAGAGTTCACGCTCTGCAGGAAGCTGGGCTTCCGGCTACTTTGGGGAGGTCTTCAAAGGGCTCTGGAAGGACAAGGTCCGAGTGGCCATCAAGGTGATCGTCCGAGGTGAGCGGGCTCCAGGCCGGGGACTTCTGGCTTTACTCACGGGGGTGGGGCAGCCCAGCAGCCCTTGGGCCCTGACGCCCTGCCAGCCACTCGCTGCCCTAACTTGGATCACCTGTGGCACCTGCCGCAGTGTCCGGGTGGCATTCTCCTTTCATTGCTGTTATCTAAATGCATTTATCTTAAAAGGGAATTTTAAATTCTTCATGTAAATGGAAGGAAATCCATTAAAATAAGTAGATCACTAGAAATCTGAAAAGGTTCATCTAAAATCTTCTTGGGACCCCCCAGAGGTTGGGATCGCCCACTTCAGGAACCAGGGGCCCAGGGGTGCAAGGGAACACCCTTGGGAGGGGTTGTTCCAGCTCCACGTCTGGCTTGGGCAGGCATAAACCACATGGGGGTGTCTGTGGTCCCTGGGGTGTGGGGAGAGCAGCTGGTGGGCACAGTGGACCCTTGTGTGAACAGCAGGGGCCAGGCTGTGTCTGCCCTGGCATCCTGGCTTGGGAGCTGGGGCGTCGGGGAGGGCGCCCACATTTCCTGAGCCGCTGCTGCGTGCGGGTGGGGGGATGGGTGGGACAGGGGCTCAGCTCCTCCGAGGGCTGCACCCAGCAAGGCCGCCCGCCTGCCCCGACAGCTGAGCTTCTGCGTCGGCACACGTTCCAGTCGGAGATCCAGGCCATGAAGAAGCCGCGGCACAAGCCCATCCTGGCACTGTGGGGGACCCTGGGTACATCATCACAGAGCTCCTGCCCAAGGAGAGCCTGCTGGAGCTGCTGCGGGGTGAGCGGGGTGGGGGGGACCAGAATGACTCGTGTCGCTGGAGGGAACGGGAAACAGGCACAGAAAGAAAAAGAAAACCCGCCCCCGCCCCCCCTCCGCCCCCGCCCCT
>NW_020838001.1:538422-581955 GCF_003676395.1 Aethalodelphis obliquidens
CCCCCCCCCCCCCCCCCCCCCCCCCCCCCCCCGCCTGCCATTCACCAGACAGCCTGGGATTGCTCATCAGCCTTTTCTGTTTTAAGAAAGGATTTAAAATATCTTGTGATAAATGTACCATCCGTTCATTGCAGGAATTTGACAAAATACAGATAAGAACAAAGACAAGAACAGCCACTCATCATTCCTACACCTTCGGTGAACTGAGGCCATTTTAATCAAACGCTTGGCGTGGCCTGCCCCCCCCCCCCCCCTTCTGGAACACCCAGGCCTGGTTCTCACTGCTGTTCTCTCTTCCTAGAAGGCGCTGTCCCTCCTTCTGGTGTTTGTCTGCTTACACACTCACTCGCACACACGCGCTCACACACCACGTATCTCGTTGCTGCACAGACCTCATCATCTATAACAAGCCCCGGTGTTTCATTAAACACCCAAACCAGACAGTCGCAGCCAGTTCGTGGAGGCGCCATTGTATGCAGATGCAGCCCAATTTCAGAGACGCTGAAATGGGAGAAACGTGCACCGTAGGATAAATGACACCCAGTATGCCTATGTGTGTATCTGGGGGTATATTTTATTTTATTTATTTTTAACATCTTTATGGAGTATAATTGCTTTACAGTGCTTGTCAGTTTCTGCTGTATAACAAAGTGAATCAGCCATATGCATACATATATCCCCATATCTCCTCCTCCTTGCGTCTCCCTCCCACCCTCCCTATCTCACCCTGGGGAGTATATTTTAATACGGCCACATTTGCAGTGCTTTTCACTTGATCTTTGCAAGCAGTTTCCTGTATCACTAATTGTTCATCAGAAATGAAATCCTGACGGTCTGTGCACCACCACGTGGATGTGCCACGTCCACTCAGGTGCCTGTTTAAACCTTTTGAGGTTTTTAACCGTGTAAATAATGCTGTGATGAACATCTTTGTACATACGTCTTTGAGTTCCTATTGCTTCAGTGTGGACTCCCAGAAGGAAATTCCAAAGGGTATGTATGGACTGTGGTAGCTCTGGTACCTAACAGCCCTCCACAAGGGCTGCAGTGGGTCCACAGTTCCAATTTTAAACCAGGCCATCTGCCCTTTGTCCCAGCCCCACCCCTGAGCGCAGGAGTCTGCAGAGAGGACTTGGCCCTGGCTGGCCCCACTCACGCTGGCCTCCCCTGGCCTCTGCAGACTCCGATGAGAAAACCCTGCCCATCTCGGAGCTGGTGGGCATTGCAGCACAGGTGGCCGGGGGCATGTGCTACCTGGAATTGCATAATTACATCCACGGGGATCTGGCCGCCAGGAACATCCTCGTGGGGGAAAACAACATCTGCAAAATCGGGGACTTGGGGCTGGGCAGGCTCATCAAGGTAAGGCCAGGGGAGGGCGGAGAGCAGAGGGTGCCGGGAGCTGGAGGTTCCCGTGGGCCTTCCGCCCTCAGGTGAGATGTGGTCTGTGGAGCCCGAGCTGGGTCTTTTTTTTTTTTTTAATTATTTTATTTTTGGCTGCATTGGGTCTTCGTTGCTGCACGCAAGCTTCCTCTAGTTGGGGCGAGTGGGGGCTACTCTTCATTGCGGTGCGCGGGCTTCTCATTGCAGTGGCTTCTCTTGTTGCAGAGCACAGGCTCTAGGCGCGCAGGCTTCAGTAGTTGTGGCACGTGGGCTCAGTAGTTGTGGCTCGTGGGCTCTAGGCGCGCAGGCTCAGTAGTTGCGGCACATGGGCTTAGCTGCTCCGCGGCATGTGGGATCTTCCTGGACCAGGGATCGAACCCGTGTCCCCTGCATTGGCAGACAGATTCTCAACCACTGCGCCACCAGGGAAGCCCCCGGAGCTGGGCCTTAACGAGATCAGGAGGCTCCTGGGAGGGCAGTGCAGGCACTTGGCTGAGCCCAGGAGGACAGCTACACGGGGCCAGCTCGGGCGCCCAGCGGCTGGGGGCAGCACAGCAGGGCATGGTGCGCAGGTGGCAGGGCGTGGGGGGAGCGGGCCCACCCCTCACTCGCCCTTGGCCAGTGTCCTGCTTCCATGCTCAGCCTGGCCCAGCAGGCAGGTGATACCAGCGCCTCCGGGACTCTCAGTCACACGCTGAGAAATTGAGGGGCTCCTTTAATCGTGATGACCCAGAGCTAAGCGTCAGCCATTCCAGTGTGCTCCTCGAGCGGGCCCCGGTGCCACGCCAGCTTGGCTGCTGACCCACCGCCCCTCCCGGTGTCTCCTTGCAGCTCACTTCTGGAGAAACTGCCCCTTGTCCTGGGAAGCTCTCTGCTGGGTTTTGCGACTATGGTCCTCTGGGGCAGGGCCTGTTGGGGCGGGTTCTGCCTGCTCAGCTCCGGCAGCACGGGTCCCAGGGAGCCCTGATGCAGTGTGGGTCCCGACCGCACACTTGCCCACCAAGCACTGGGCTCCCCGAGCCTGTCCATGCTGTGGGGAGGGAGGGTGCAGGCGGCCCCCAGGCCCGCCCCCAGCGTGTCTGATCGCAGAACGTCTACCTCTTCCATGACCACAGCATCCCTTACAAGTGGACTGCCCCCGAGGCACTCTCCCGAGGGCATTACTCCATCAAATCTGACACCTGGTCCTTCGGGGTTCTCCTTCATGAGATTTCCAGCAGGGGTCAGATGCCCTGCCCAGGTACTGGGCACCCAGTGTTGCCAACTGCAGGCAGGGCGGGAGGGGGCCGTCACCTGGACACGGCCCCTGCACCATCACTGGGTGCCTGATGCCTTCCAGGCGTCACCGTCCAGAGGGAGGGCGTTAGAAGTGAGTGCCGGGGATGCAGAGGGCGAGGGCACAGCCCAAGGCTTCCTGCGGGAGGGGAGGGCGGCACTGGCCTCCCTGCCTCCACAGTCCCTCTTGTCCTGCCCGCCACAGGCATGTCCATACCCTCCTGAGGGTAGAGGCGGCCTACCGCATGCCCTGCCCCCTGGAGTGCCCACCCACCACACACACAAGCTGATGCTCTCGTGCTGGCACAGGGACCTCGAGCAGAGGCCCCGCTTCAAAGGGCTGCGGGAAAAGCTCTCCAGCCTCAGAAGGTACGAGAGCCTGCTGCGTCGGCCGCCTCCTTGCCACTGCCTGAAGGCCAGGCCAGCCCTCGTGAGGGGCCTGAGCAACCTCGGATCATGGGAGTGGGCTGACCCAGATTTACTGAGGATTTGCTGAAGGTACCAACAGCTCCCAGAATCAACCGGACACTCCCGAGAAGGGGCTCGGGCAGCCCTGGGCCCACCTGTTGCCCAGTGCAGCCAGGAGCTGGGACTGCCCCTCCGCCTGACACCAGCTCCTGGAAAGTGCTGGGACCTCCACAGCCAACACCTGCCCTGGGGCTCCAGGAGCCAGGTCGCCCCTCCTTCCAAAGGGAGTGGACCTGTCCCTGGTCCTGACCCAAAGCCCACCGGCTGTCAGGACCAGGGCTGAGCTTCCGGGCCGTGCGCGGTGGGGACCGAGGCTTTGGCTGCACTCCCTGTGCCCTCTGGCCTTGCCTGAGACCTGGATATAAGGGGGTGTGGACCCCCCAGTCCTCTGTGGAGACAGGGGCACTGACGCCTGCTCCCCGGGGCCAGCCGCTGCTCCTATCCAGCTGCCCCCGGGGGGCCTGGGGGGCCACGTCTGGACACTGTGACCGAAAGGACTGGGTGGGGGTCAGGCTAACTGTGCCTGGACACATTTGAGGGCAGGCAGGACAGAAGGTGCAGCCTTTGGGGGCCACGAGCCACCCAAATGCCTTGGGATGGACTCCCGACCCCCGTGACTTAGAGCGGAGCTGGGGCGGGGTGGCCAGCTGAGCCCGGCCTGCTAACCAGTGGAGACCACCCCTCTAGGCCCCCGCCCTCACACCAAGCCTCCGTCCGCTCCCTCACTGAATTGCCCTCTCCTGACCCCCAGGCCCCGGTCAGTCTCTGCCGGCCACTGAGGCACGTGGACGCCACCAGCCTACCCCCCACGCCTGCCCCCAGGAGGCCAGCAGAGGATGAGACGACTCCCCAGCCACACACAGAGCTCCCAAGTAGGACTCTGCCCAAAGCTGGGCTGCCCCGGGTGGGGCCCCGTAGAGCCTCCCACACCCCCTTCCCCTCACCCTTAGGCTGCCGGGGGCCCTGCCCAGAGTGTGCCTTACAAGAGGCTACAGGAGACGCCGCCCTTACTGGAAGGCACGTGGGAGAGAGCAGGGCGCGTGAGCTGCTCCACACCAGGCTGAGGACGGCCTCCTCGAGGGCGCCGGGCCCCACGTCTGAGGGCTCCGGACCCAAGCCAGAGACCCTGTCTCCTGCCGCGGCAGCAGGGGCCGAGGCGGGCTTACTCCGAGGACCCCAACCTCAGTGGCTGCCCTGGGACTGCCTGCTCTCCCCGGCTCCCCAGGATAGCAAGGCACCCCACCTCTTCTCAGATACAAGGCTCCACACTCACCGGAGCTGTCTGCCCACGTGAACCGGAGCCAGATCTCGGAGGTGGCCCGCTAGGGAGGGACCCCAGGAGGGCCCAGGAAGTGAGAAGTTTGAGGGGTTGGTGACTCCTCCCGCGGGGGTGGGGGTGGCATGGAGCTCACACACACACCATGTGGCTGCTGGCTGCTTGTTTATTTTCTACTCGGTGCAAGGCACAGGTTAGAGGGTGCCGGGAAGGCTCTCATGTGGCTTGGACAGTAAAGAGTGGAGTTCTCTCAACTTCCTTTTTGGTGTTTTGCTGTTTTGATATTAAAAACCCAACTGCTTGTGTTGGTTGCAGCCTGATCACTCTCAGGGAGGGGAAGGAGGGGGGCTCTGATGAGCCCAGCGCCTGGGGAGGAAGCCCGCCCGGCAGCTGGTGGTGGCCACTCAGGACGGGGGCCTGGAGTTGGTTTGGCCAGGCTGGCCGCCAGGCTGCTGCTTCCCCACGGCTTCCCGAGCCAGGTCACAGGTGATCATGCCGGTGGAGGCCTGGGCTGGTTCTGAGCTGGAGGAGAGCACGTGGTCAGAGGCTGCTACCACCTGCCCGCCCCCCCACGGCCCCCAGGAAGGTGGACTCACTGCTCTGGGGACTCCAACACTGTGGCCATGAACGGGAGAGTGGACTTCCCGAAAAAGAAGCTGGCCCACCAGTGTCCCGGGTCAGCTCTGGGGAGACCTGAGAGAAGCAAAGTGAGGTCACGGTACTGTTACCCACCCCCTCCAGTCAGTCCCTAGGAACAGCCAGGGGTGGACCTGCGCTCACCGGGGTGGCGGGGGATGCCTTCCCCAGGGTACTCGGCACTTCCGCAGGAGCTGTTACTGGAAGTGGAGCCCAGGCGGCCTGGAGAGAAGAGGCCAGGTCAGCTCCACCTGGTGAGGGCCCTGAGCCCCCAGCCCACCGGACCAAGGGCTGGCTTTGCCTGCTGCACAGGCAGTGCCAGGGGTCCTTAGCCGCTCACTCCCCACTCGGATACGGATTCTCAAGGAACTGGAGCTGACACCACAAGCTGGGTGGGGGAGCGCGGGTCAGACTTGGTGGGGGGGCGGGCAAGGGGCTTACTTACGCCGGTAGTAGTCGTGGGTGGCCACGAGTGAGCCGCTGGAGGGGATGGCTGCCATGCTCTTGCTTGTGGGCTGGTGGAAACCTGCGCACGCGGGGGTCGGGGAGCCCCTTCGGTCACCGCTGCCTCTCGCGAAGGGCACTCCCCACCGGGACCCCAGGGTCAGCCGCGTGGGTTCTCGGGAGGGGCGGACGCCAGGTTTGTTTACCGAGCCGAGGCGGGGCTCCGGAACTCCGGGACCGCCCTCTCCGCGCGGGCGGCTCTAACCAGCCCGAACAGGCCGCGCGGGACAACAAAGGCGCTTTGTGCGCGGGGCCGCCGGCCTGGGGCTCCGGGAAGCGGCCCTGCCTGCAGCCGGCGCGCTCCCAGCTCCGCGCCCCGGGCCCTGCCCGCCGCCCCCTCCCACCCGCGCTCTTCGGTCCTCCCGGACGCCGGGCGGTCCGCCCCGCCAGCCGTCGCTCCTATTCGGGCCGCTAGACCCCACCCACGCGCCGCCCGGGCCCTCACCTCGGCGGCGACCCCTCGCGGGCCTCGGCGCTCGATCACGGACGGCGGGAACCGGGTCGCTAGGCCACTGAGCCCATCGGCACAGGAGACCGCGGCCGACGGCTCCACGACCCAGACGCGCCGGGCACGCACGCGCGGACGCGCCCCCTTATATGGCGGCACCGCCCCGGGCCCTGCGAGCCCCGCCCCGATCCAGGCCCCGCCCCAGCCCCGGCGAGGCCACGCCCCTGCCAGGCTCCAGTCCCGCCCAGGACCCCTGCGAGGCCTACTAGGCCCCGCCCCAAGCTCAGCCTGGCCCCGCCCCGCCCTGCCCTGCCCTGCCCCGCCCCCGTGGCTTGGCCCTAGCTGGCTGCCCTTGGAGGAAGTCCAGCCCTGCAGCGTCCGTCCGACCTGGGCTGCCCGGGCAGCGCATCCAGGCCTGGCCTGGGCTTGGGGTGGTTAAATAACCGCTGCCCCAGTCCTAGAGCAGGGCCTGTCTCCCTCCCACCTCTCGTCCCACCTTCCCGGGCCCTGGCCATCCTTTTGGACCCAGGCCTGCTGCTGGTCCAGCCTGTCTCCACCTTTCCAGCTCCGTGGAGGCGGCGGGGGTGCCGGACGGTGGCCCCTGCACTTCCGGTCTGTTTCTGCCGCTGCCCCCAGTCCTGGGCTGAGCCCCGCAGGCCCAGCCCTCGCAGTGCCCCTCTGCTCTGGCCTTCTCTACTCAGGATGGGGCACTCCCCACTCTCACCCATACTGGGGGGACATCTGCTCAACCAGACGTGGGCCCCCGCCAGCGGGTGCCCTCCCCCAGCTGTCGGCCTGGGTGCCACCCAGAACGAGCTGTGTGCCTCTAGCTTTCCAGCCCTTCAGGGACCTCATTGCAGGTGGGAAGCTGGGGAGCCCACCCATGTCTCCCTCACAGCTCTGGGGGCTCTGGAACCCACTCCCCGTTCTCAGTGCCAGCTTGCATCCAGCTGCTTGCAAGGCATGGGTGGGGGAGGAGGGAGAGAGGAAAGGAGGGCAGGCAGAGGGGAAGCTTATGTCAGTGGGTGGGGTAAAGACCTCTGTTTGGGGATGTCACCAGTAGCTGGAGGCGAGGCCCCCAGTTTTGGGCAGCCCCAGAATGTTCCGTGCAGGGCCTGGGCCCTGCCACACCCTGGCTCTTCAACTGGGAGGAGGACTTCCTTTCCAATGTGGAAATCGGCCTTCCCCGCCCCCCGCCCCCGACCCCTAGCCTCCCTCTGTAGGGAGGGGAAGTCCCCCTGTCCTCTCCCTGGCTCTTTGGCACTAGGCCCTAGCTGGGCAGTCTCGCCCCTGCTGGCTGGGAGGGTCTCAGGAGATCTGTGGTGGCTTCGGTGGGGGGCCATCAGGAAGATCCCATAACCCCCTGGGCTGGGCCCTCTATATCCTCACACCCCCTCAAGGACCCCTCCAGGATTCCTGAGCCTCAGTCCAACTTCTCACTCAGGAGACGGAGAAACTGAGGCCCCAGAAGGGGAGCAGCCTTGCTGCCCCTGAATGTAACCCTTTATTGGGCTGTGTGGGGGTCAAAGCTGCTGACCTCCTAACTGCGACCTGGCTTGGGTTGCAGTGTGGCCAGGGGACCCTGGAGGAGGTGCAGCTACCTGGCCCAGGTGACTCTCATTCCTTCTCGGCCTTCCCCGTCTCTTCCTGGTGTCCCCATGGACTGGACCTCTGCTGGTCACTGGGAAAAGGACGGTTCCAGCGTCTCTCCCTGCCACCCATCCAGCCACATCTTTCATGGGCTTCCAAGATAACCGTGGTTCACAGCGAGGGTCAGCTGGATTGCTCATAGCCGTGAGACAAGACCCTGAAGGAGGGACGCGTGGCCCCCAAGCCCTCACCCCAACCTCCCTTCACAGCCAGAGACCTTTGCTTCCCAGGGTCACCACAGGCACGGCCTGGCTGTCTTCCTGCCCTCCTCCAGGGCGTTAATTCTGGATGGTGACTTTACTGCAAATCAAATTTAATTCTTAAGGACCATTTGCCATCCCCCACTCTTCCCATGCTCACCAAACCCTGAGCCTGGTCGTGGATCAAATGTACCAGGGCCCTGTTGCTCGGTTGTTGGCCACTTGGGTCCATGTGGGCTCTGGCCATCAGCTCTGCTCAGGGCCTCACAGAGCTGCCCACTGTGCGGGGCAGCCTCTCCCCTCTGGTCTCAGCTCTGCTGCCAGCCCCTGACCACGTGTTTGTCTGGGATGGGCAGCAGAGCGCCCTCACCCCAGCCCACCGACTTGCCCGGTTGCACGTGTCTACCCCTCCTGCCCTCCCCTGAGACACACCACCGGTTGGAAGCTGGCAGCATCGGGGCCGTCCCCAAGTGGGGGGCAGCCCCCGGCGAGCTCGAAACACGATTGGACTGGGTGTTGTGTGGTTTGCGAAGGTGGCGGGTGCCAGCTCTGGCCGCGTGCTGGGGAAACTGAGGACAAGGGCACCGCCTTCATGGGTTTGTGGTAGGGACACAGGAGCCAGGCAGGGGCGCTGACAGGGGTCTCTGAGTGAGACGGGGGCCCTGACTGGACCGTGTGCTGCTCTGTTCACCCAGTGCTTGGGTTGGCTGAGCACCTACTGTGTGCAAATGGCTCGGCCGGGCATGGGGAGTGGGGGTGAGTCAGGTAGGCGCCCCTTTCAGCAGAGGGGCAGGCCTAGAAGGAGGGTCCCCACTCTGTGAGGGGGGACCGGAGAGGGGTTGTCAGGCTTCAGCTGAGGGGGAGCTGGGGAGGGCCCAGTGCTCAGAGCTGCCGGGCAAGAGCAGGGGGGCTGCTGGCCTTGGACGGGGTGGGGGGCCAGTGGCAGGACCTGCAGTGGGAGAGGCAGCCAGGCCTGAGGGCTCACTGACAGGGCAGATTGGTCAGTGCAGTTGACATCAGGAGGATGGAATGTTCCAGCAAGACCCAGGCTTGTCTTGCTCTGAAGGACCCTCAGCCACAGGGCTCTCTGCCCCTTCTGTGAACTCCCGTGTCCCTGTGGTCAGCGGCTGAGTGTGTGGGCATCTCGTGGGGTGCCGCTCATGCATGCCTCCAACAGGACTGGGGTGCCAGGGCCCGAAGCTGGGGAGGCCAGCATGAGGGGCCTGCCCAGGGCCATGGACCGCTCATATGGTCAGGAGGGGGTAGGGTTTGGCGAGGTGACCTGTCCAAATGCTGAACCTGGTGGTCACTGAGGAGGGGACACAGCTGGGGGAATGAGGGTTGGTGCCATTCCGGGGGCCCAGGAGGCACGCCGAGTACTCCCGGGGGAGGGGGGAGCAGCAGTGTGAGAAGTGGGAGGCCAGATGGATCGGGGCCCCTGGGGTAGAGCCATCCCATGGCGGGGTCTGAGCAGAGAGAGCTGAGACTTGGGGGCTGCTCTGAAGAACAGGGTCAGCTTAGGGGCAGGAGGGCCACCAGGGCTTCTGCTGGGAGGGGCTCGGGGAGGGAGGCTGGTGCTGGCCTTGCTGCTGTGGCTTCCAGCCATCCAGAGCCATGGGTAACCCGCCGGTGAGGCAGGCAGTGCAAGACCAGGTGTGCCAGGGGTGGTGAGCAGTAGCCCCTGCCCTCTCCAGGCTCAGTCCCCAGAGGCTGAGGACGTGCTGTCTCAGCACTAGTGCAGGGAGGTGCAAAGGCCCTGGGGCTGGAGAGAGCCGTGGTGCACTGGGCTGTGGGTATGGGGAGGTTGAAGTCAGGTTCTGCCTCCTGGAGGGGAGCAGAAGATGAGATGTCTCAGGGGCTCCCCAGGGGATGGGGTGGGGGAGAGCATGTGGCACCTTTGTCACTCTGTGCCGGCCTCACAGCCTGGGCCATCCCGCCCCCGGGGCCTCCGCAGCCTCTCCTCCACCCGGCTCACAAACAGTGCCGGGCCCCTGGGATGGCCCCGACACAGCCACACCCCCATCTGTTCCCCGTGGGGCCCAGGCTGCTGCCTCCCTGGGGCTCCCTGGGCCTGGCTCAGGCCTGGGCAGCTGGGGAGGAGGGTTCGGGGAGGGGGGACAAGTACCGGGAGGGGTTCTCTGGCTGCCCCCTGCCCAGCTCTGGGGGCTATTGCTCCCTCTTCCACATTCAGAGCTCGGTGGCCCTCAACTCTGTTCCGTTCTCTCCACCCAAGTTCTCTGGCTTCGGCCGGCAGGGCCCTCCTTAGGCTGACCAGGCCACGTGACGCCCTCGCTGGGCAGAGCCTGTGAAGCCTGTGCCTCCGGGGCTGAGGGCGAGGCCAGCCGTGCCCTGGGGTCACCCTTGGCCGCCAGGGTTTGGGGCCCTGGGCTGGCAGGGCACGCAGCTGTGACCCGCTGTGGCCACTTCCTGTCTGGAATTCCCTCCTCTAGAAGTGTCTTGGGAGCAGCTGCTGACGCAGAGGTTGGGGTGCAGGATGTGTGTTGGTGACCTGCACCTGTGGGGGGAGCCGGGAGGACGCAGCACTGGGCGAGAGGTGGTGTCAGCTCAGGTGGCTGCCCAGTGGGGCTGCGGCGGTCCCATGGGGAGCCCTGGAGCGAGGAGAGACTGTCAGGGTGACCTGCGTCAGGCCCCAGGCAGCCAGCGGGGGAAGTGAGCCTGGGGTGTGGCGGCTCTGCGGCCCAGGCCGACCCTGGAGGAGGGGCGGTGGGGGCCGTGTGCTGACCACTCCTGGCCGGGCGGGGAGGCCTTCCCTGAAGGAGCCCTGGTGGCGGCGTCTCCCACCTCCCCAGGCCACCCTCCAGCAGCCTGCGGGGCCAGCCTGGCCCTGTCCGCCTCACTCTCAACCTCACCAACGGCTTCAAGATCAGATAATCCAAAAAGAGGGTTTGTTTTGTTTGTTTTTTTAAAAGCGGATGTGTAAAGGCTGCATTACTAAGCCAGGAAGGTGGGGCTCCGCCAGTCACTCCCCACAGCTGGCATTGGAGACCCTGGTTAGAACGGGGGCAGGGGTGAGGGGTCTCGGCCTCCATCTGGTCCACCCCAGCCCATGCGTAGATGGCACGGGATGACCCCCAGAGGGCCTGCACCCCCGTCTGGTGTCCTCGGAGGCGCTGGGTCCACCTCAGGGCCCTTGTCTTGCTGGCCACCCCCGGGTGCGGCTCCAGCCTTGGGGAAACACAGGCTCGTGCAGGTTCCCAAACCCCAGCGGCCAATGGTGACCCGCGAGGCCTGGGCAGGGGCTGCTCCGTCTTCAGGGTGGGTGGTGACGGGGTCTGGGACAAGGGCCAAGCTCAGGAGAGGTCAGCCCTTCCCTTCCACTGGCCCCAGGGGTGATGGCCCGTGTGCTTGGAGGCTCCTGCAGGGCTCAGGGTGGGCAGGCTGGGCGCGGGGTCAGGACGCAACACGTGAGCCTCCAGCCACCCGGGAAGCGGTGACAGGAAAATCGTCGGGAGGGCTGGAGATGGCCACACGCAGGACGTCTGCACTGCGGAAGGGGCAGGACGGCTGATGGCCATGGGCCCCCAAGGCTGGGGGGGCAAGGCTTGGGCCTGGGGTTCGGGTCCCAGCTGTTCCCGAGCCCCATCCCCTCCCGCCAGGATTGGGGTGGTGACGGCACCTTCCTGATGGGTGTTCCGTGAAGACCGGACGGGAGGGGCCGTTGCTGTCACGATGCCCGCGTGGTTGCTCTGGCCGCAGGCGTTTGGGGGTGAGGTGAGGGCTCTGGAAAGTCCGAGCAGGGTGGGGCCCTCGGGGCTCCTCCACCTGCTCCCCACCAGGACCACGGCACGGGCCGCCCCTTGCCTTCCAGTCAGAAGACCTCTTCTCTGGTGGCAGTGACTGCCGGGCTCTCTAGCAGGAGCTGGGCCTCTGTAGGTGAGGCCACCATCTGCAGAAGAAATAAAACTGCTGACGAATGTTTAATGAATGCCTACGACGTGGGAGCACTTTGCTGTTTCCCAGCGTCCTTGTCGGTAAAACGGGAAGCGCCAGGACCTGGCGCATGGCAGGTGCTTAGTGAAAGTCACTATTTATAGCACTTTTCACTACTGGAAATAACCTAATTGGTTTTTTTGCTGGTTAAGTAAAATCTAGGAGGGCTGACCCTGCACCTGTTCAGTCCCCAGTGGCTAAGAAAGAATCAGCCTGTTGTGGGTGTTCAAGAAATACAGTTGATGAAAGGGTGAATTGTGTAGTAAAAGACATTACAGGTTTCCAGCGTGAAGGCGTGAGGAGGGCAGAAAGACTCTCTCCCCAGAAAGCAAATACAAACCTGGGAACAACTGTCAGGAGCAAGCACTTTGGTGCCCTGGAGTTCCACCCGAGGCGTACGACAAACCAGCGTTTATTCCTCGAGAATACCGAACCTCAGGGTGAGATCTAAAATTACTCGGCGAGGGAATTCCCTGGTGGTCCAGGGGTTAGGACTCCAAGCTTTCATTGCTGAGGGCCTGGGTCCAATCCCTGGTACTAAGATCCTGCAAGCCTCACGGTGCGGCCAAAAACATTAAAACTAAATAAAATAGAATTAGCCAGGGCGAAGCGTCAGGAGAAGCAAAGCATCAGGAGAAGCTCGGCTGGCCTGAGAAGCAGCACACAGCCAGCAAACGCTGACTCTGGGGTGGCAGATGCTGTAATGACTGACAAAGGCCTTAAAGGGGCTGCTGTAAAAATGCACCGGCACACAAGCGTGAGCTCGTGTCAAATGACGGGGAATGAGCTTTGGCAAACACATTCATGATCAAAACCATGCAAACGAGGAATAGAAAAGGACGTCTTCAATCTTGTAAGGAGCATTGCTTACACCCGCGAACTCCCAGCAAGTACGGCCAACAGACACCGTGCTGGATGGAGAAAGACAGGGTCCTCCCACCAGGACTGGGTAGGGAGCAAAGATGTGCACTCTCGCGATGAATATTCAGCGTCTACTGGAAGTCATGGCCCGTACAATGAGGCAAGAAAAAGAAACAAAAGGCATACTGATTACAAGTGAGAACTAAAACTGTCCCTCTTCACAGACAACGTGGTGGCCTGTCATCCAGGAATCCATAAAAAGCCTAACTGAGGGAATGAGATTAGCAAGATACAGAGTCAGCGGCAAAAATCGTAGCCCTACATGCTAGGGATTTTACAAGCAGAAATTTTTGTAAATACCATTTATAATAGTGACACTCTGACATGAAACACTTAGCTATAAACCTAATAAAACACGTATAGGATTTGTAGGCCAAAAATTAAAGCTAATGAAAGAAATCAAAGAAGGCCCAATAAATGAAGACCCAACACAGTAAAGACATCGGTTCCCTCCACGCTGACATATAGGTTTAGTGCGATTCCAATAAAAATCTCAGCAAAAGTTTAAAAAGCTGTAGATCCTAAAATTAACACAGAAACACGAGTGATCTATGAGAACTAAAACCTTTTTGAAAGATAAGAATCTAGAGAAATTGCAATGCCCAAATCCTTTTATTGAGGTAAAATTCCCATAAACTAAAACTAACCATTTTAAAGTGGGCAATTTAGTGGCAACCATTGAATACATTGACAATGCTGTGTAACCATCACCTCTATCTAGTTCCAAAGCATTTCATCCCCAGCCCCAAATGAAACCCTGTATCCATTAAGCGACGCCCCTCCCTCAGCCCCATTAATCTACTTTCTGTCTCTATGATTTTGCCTGTTCTGGACGTTTCATATAAATGGAATCACACAGCATGTGGTCTGGTCTGTTGTGTGTGTCTTCTTTCACTCAGCGTACTGTTTTCAAAGTGCATCCGTGTTGGGCTTCCCTGGTGGCGCAGTGGTTGGGAGTCCGCCTGCCGATGCAGGGGACGCGGGTTTTCAAAGAACCACCTTTTGGCTCCACTGATTTTCTCTACTGCTTTTATTCTATATCACACTGAGCTCTTCTCTAATCTTACTACTTCCTTCCTTCTTCCAGCTTTGGGTTTAGTTTGTCCTTCTTCTAGTTCCTTAGGGTGTAAAGTTAGGTTGAGGATGTGAGATCTTTCTTGTTTATTTTTTTTAAACTTTAAAAATTTATTTATTTATAATTTAAAATTGTTGGCTGTGTTGTGTCTTCATTGCTGCGCACGGGCTTTTCTCTAGTTGTGTCGAGTGGGGGCTACTCTTCGTGGTGGTGCGCGGGCTTCTCTTGTTGCGGAGCACGGGCTCTAGGGACACGGGCTTCAGTAGTTGTGGCTCGTGGGCTCTAGAGCTCAGGCTCAGTAGTTGTGGCGCATGGGCTTAGCTGCTCCACGGCATGTGGGATCTTCCCGGACCAGGGCTCAAACCCGTGTCCCCTGCATTAGCAGGCGGATTCTTAACCACTGCGCCACAAGGGAAGTCTGAGATCTTTCTTGTTTTTTAATGTAAGTGTGTATAGCTATAAATTTTACCCTTAGCATCATTATTTTCTATGTCTCATAAGTTTTGATATGTTGTATTTTCATTATCAGTCATCTCTAAGCATTTTCTAATTTTCTTTGTGATTTCTTCTTTGATCCATTGGTTGTTTGAGTGTGTTGTTTAATTTCTACAAAGTTGTGAATTTTACTTCTGTTACTGATTTCTAACTTTATCCCATGGTGGTTGAAGAAGACACTTTGTATGATATCTATCTTAAAAAATCTACTGAGATTTAATTTGTGGGCTTAACACATGGTCTGTTGTAGAAATTGTCCCATGTGCACTTGAGAAGAATGTGTGTTCTGTTGGCGGGTGGGGTGTTCTGCACATGTCTGTTCCATCTAGTTGGTTTAGCACATTATTTCAGTCCCCTGTTTCCTTATCTTCTCTCTGGTTGCTCTGTCCTTTATTGAGAGGGGAGTGTTGAAGTCTCCATTAGTGTAGAACTCTCTATTTCTTCCTTCAGTTCAGACAGTTTTGCTGCATATATTTTGATGGTCTGTTTCTAGGTACGTAATGACTAATGACGTTGAGCAGTTTTTCATGTGCCTATTGACAATCTGTGTATCTTCTCTAGATAAATGTTTATTCATATCCTTTGGTCATTTAAAAATTGGGTTATTTGTCTTTTTATTATGGAGTTGTAAGTGTTCCTTATATATTCTGAACACTAGACCCTTACTCATTATGATTTGAAAATGTTTTCTCCCATTCTGTAGGTTGTGTTTTCACTTTCTTGATAGTATCCTTTGTTGCATGAAAGTTTGAAATTTTGATGAAGTTCAATTTACCTATTTCTTCTTTTTTGCTTGTGTTTTTGGTGTCATATCTAAAAATCTATTGCCAGATCCAAGGTCACGAAGATTTACACCTATGTTTTCTTCTAACCGTTTTATAGATTTATTGGGCCTTTGGTCCATTTCGTGTTAATTTTTGTATGTGGTGTGAGGTAGGGATCCAACTTCATTCTTTTGCAAATGGATGTAGAATTATCACAGCACCATTTGTTAAAGAGATTATTCTTTTCACACACTTCCTGATTTTAGCAATTGCTATAAAACTGCAATAATTGATTCAGTGTGGTCTTGGTGTGGAGATAGACACAAAAATCAGTGTAACAGAACAGAGTCCAGAAATAGCTCCACACATAGGTCCAATGGTGCTTTGAAAAAGGTGCAAAAGCAATTCAATGGAGAAAGTATAATCTCTAGACAAATGATGCTGGAAGAACTGGACATCCATATGCAAGAAAAATGAATCTTGACCTAAATCTCACACCTTATAGGAAAATTAACTCAAGATGGATATTGTATGTAAGTGTGACACGTAAAACTATAACACGTTTAGAAGAAAATAGGGGAGAAAATCTTTGTGATCTAGGGTTTGCCAACGTCAATGGATCATTCCACACAAGAAAAAATTGGGTGCATTGGACTTCATCAAAATGAAAAACTTTTGTGCTACGAATGACTGTTAAGTGAATAAAAAGGCAAGCCGCAGACAGGGAGAAAATATTTGCAAGTCAAATATCTGGTGAAGGCCTTGTATTCAGAATACATAAAGAGCTCTCAAAACTCCACACTAAGAAAATAAACAACCCACTGAAAGATCGGGCTAAGGCTCTGAACAGACATTTTTCCGAAGAAGATATACATATGGCTGATAAGCACATGGAAAGATGCTCAACATCATTAGTCTTTCGGGAACTGCAGGTCAAAACTGCAATGAGACACCACTTCAGACCCATAGAATAACTGTAATCAAAAAGACAGACCCATAACAAATGTTGGTGAGGATGTGGAGATGCTGGAACGCTCCTACATTGCTGTTGGGAATGTAAAATGGTGCAGCTGCTGTGGAAAACAGTTTAAATATAGTCACCATATGACCCAACAATTCTATTCCTAGATATCTACTCAGGATAAGTGAAAACATATATCCACACAGAGAGCTTAGACAGGAATGTTCATGGCAGCATCATTCCTAGTATGTAAAAACTGGGAACGACCCAGATGCCCATCAACTGACGAATGACGACCAAACATGGTGTAACTAAGGAATGAGGTACTATTGACACATGCTACAGTGTGGATGAGCCTGAAAACACTCTAAGTGAAAGTGTCCGGTCCTGTAGGATTCCATTTATATGAAATGCCCAGAACAGGCAAGCCCACAGAGACAGGAAGTAGATTCGTGGTTGCCAGGGGCTTGCTTCGGGGTAGGGGAGTGACTACCTAATAGCGCGGGGTTTCTCTCTGGGGTGATAAAAATGTTCAGAAGTTAGATTATGATGGTGGTTGCACAACTCTAAACGCGCTAGAAGCCACTGCATTACGCTTTCTATATGTGTACTTTACATGGATGAACTTTATAGTATGTAAATGACATCTCAATAACGCTGTTTGTTTTTAAAAGGATAAAAGACCTGAACGGAACCTCACTAAAGAGAATGCACCATTCAGCACAGGGAAAGTTCTTCAACGTCATCAGTTATAAGAGAAATGGAATTAAAACCAGGATGGGATAGCATCGCACGCCCATTAGAAGAGCTAAAACAAAATCTCCAACAAGAGACTGACGAGAACAAGTGCTGTTGAGGGCGTGGAGCAACTGGAACTCTCACAGGCTGCTGTGGTATGCGAGAT
The DNA here is from genome assembly GCF_003676395.1 of Aethalodelphis obliquidens. Classification (NCBI taxonomy): domain Eukaryota; kingdom Metazoa; phylum Chordata; class Mammalia; order Artiodactyla; family Delphinidae; genus Aethalodelphis; species Aethalodelphis obliquidens. Next base: position 555,334 of record NW_020838001.1, read on the forward strand.
GGTACCAGTACCCTGGAGACCAGTGTGGCCGCTTCTTAGAAAGTGAGTCACACGCCTGACAGATGATCAAGCGATCCCACTGCTGGGCATTTGTCCAAGAGAAATTCAAACTTATGTTCGCGAAAACCTGTACACAAATGTCTATGGTGGCTTTATTCATAACTGCCAAGACTGGAAACAACCCAAACATCACCTAGTGGGTGAAGGATAAGCAAATTGCGGTCCATCCACACACGGAATACCGTTCATTGTTAAAAAGGAACGAACCACTGAAACACGTAATCACCTGGGTGACTCTCAAAGCATTATGCTGAATGAGAGAAGCCGGACCTGGGACCTCCCTGGTGGCGCAGTGGTTGAGAATCCGCCTGCCGCAAGAAGGAGGAGCTATGGGGACATATGTCTATGTACAGCTGATTCACTTTGTTATACAGCAGCAACTAACACACCAGTGTCAGGCAATTACACTCCAATAAATATGTTAAAAAAAAAAAAAAAAGAATCTGCCTGCCAGTGCAGGGGACACGGGTTCGAGCCCTGGTCCGAGAAGATCCCACATGCCACGGAGCAACCAAGCCCGTGCGCCGCAACTACTGAGCCTGAGCTCTAGAGCCTGTGAGCCACAACTGCTGAGCCCACGTGCCACAACTACTGAAGCCTGCGTGCCTAGAGCCCGTGCTCTGCAACAAAGAGAAGCCACTGCGATGAGAAGCCTGCGCACCACAATGAAGAGTAGCCCCCGCTTGCTGCAACTAGAGAAAGCCCGTGCGCAGCAACAAAGACCCAACGCGGCCAAAAATAAATAAATGGGGGAAAAAAAAACGCTTTAAAAAAAGAAAAGCCGGACCCAAAAGATAACACACTGTAGGCTTCCATTTACATGACATTCTCAAGAAGACAAAGCTATGGTGATGGGGAAGAGATCCGTGACTCTGAGTAGGAGGAAGAGGTGAGTATAAAGGGCGAGCACAGGGGAGATTTTTAGGGTCTTGGGGGATTCTGTGTCCCAATTGATGTGGCTACAGGAGTCTGTACCTGTGTTAACATTCACAGAACTGTACATCTTTCAAAAAGTCAATTTTCTGTATAACTCAAAAATAAAAATATATAAATAACTTAAAAACACAACCATCACAGTAAAATTGATTCAGTTAAGAATTCTCCATGAGTGCTAAGTTGAGAGGGATTTTAACGAGGAAAAGGATACTTATCGAATCCAAAGTGCATCCTCATTAAGTATTTAATCATTACAGAGGGAAAAAGAGTAACTTCACGGCAGGGAAAGCTGGTGGACACCACCTCCACCAGTTGGTCGAGGATAACGCCACCACTCATGGGTAAGCTGACGTCAGGCACCTGCCCGTCTGACATGCATTGCTCCTGTGGAATTCCTGCCGGAAAAATAAAATGTGAATCTATTCATGCAGAAACATGAGAAAAACCCCCAGCAGAGGGACATCCTGCAAAACAGCTTGTCTCCACTCTTTAAAAACGTCTGTGTCATGAAAGACACAAATGGCCGAGGATCTGTTTCAGGTTAAGGAAACTAAGAGCCTTGACCACCAAAACCAACGTGTGATCCTGGATTGGGAAAAATACAGCTACGAAAAATATCCCTGGGACAAGTGACACAATTAGAAGCTGGACTGCAGATTGAGGGATTGTATCAACTGGAAACGTACACTGAAGTACTAAGGGGTCGAGGCAATGATTTATGCAACCTTTTCTCAAATGTTTCAGAGACAATAATATAAGCGGACACAGAGAGAGACAGAGAACAGTACAGCAGACAGGGCAGGTATGAAGAATTAGTGATGTGGATGCAGGGCATAAGACAGCGTTCTTGGTCCCCTTCTTGCAACTCTTCTGTAAGTTTGAAATTGTTTCAGAAAAGAAGTTGACATGTGTGGACTCAACTCCTGCTTCCAACAACAGAGAAGTGGCGGGAAGGCCAGCCCGTGTCCAGAAATGACTGTGAAACTGGACGAAGTCCGGCAGCAGCTGCTCCAGTCAGTGGACACTGGACCCTCAGGGCTGTGAGCTCTCAAGCGCCCACCCTCCTGGCTCCCCGGGGACAGTCTGACCACAGCCCTGAAGCAGGGCTCCAAGCAGAGCACAGAGGCCGAAGCTGAGGTTTTCAGTAGTTCAAAACTGGAAATGGAATACTACACAGCAGTGAAAAAAACCAAACACCTCCCAAATGCAGCAGCAAAGGCGCATGTCACAAACATGACGGCAGGTGAGAGAAGCCAGAAAAAAGAACACAAAGTGCACATTCCATTCACGCAAAGCGACGTATAGCGGGAGGGGCCAAGGCAGCGGTTGGCTTTGAGGGCATGAGGCAGCGCTCTATTTCTTGATCTGGTGGTCAAGCACGTTTCTCTAAGTTGTTCAAGGGCAGGCTGGAGCCCTGTCTCCCTTGCTGCCCGGTCCTTTCCCCGCCCAAAGCCTCCTGCATCAGTTCATCCCAAGACCCCCTGAGGTCACCGGCTCCTGAGGCAGGTTATTCCCAACTGCCCAGCTGAGGGGAGCTCTGTTCAAAGAGCAGAAAAGGCAGGCTGCAGAGTTGCTAAGGCTCTTCCTGTTCCCCAGGGAAATTTCTGAACCTGGGGGTGGGGAGGCTGGCTTAGCGCTGAGGCCTCTCCCTCCCCCACTCCAGGGGCCCAGGGGAACCGAGCAAGGTGCAGGAGAAGCTAGGTGATGCAGCAAATGCCCACCTGCTCCCTTCTTTCTCCTGGGCCCAGAGAAGGCTGGCCGTGGAGGGGGTTGGTGAGCCTGTAGCCCTCCCCTGGTTCTCCCCCGTGTCCCCAGCCCCACTGCAGGGCTGCCCCTTCTTGGCGCGAGAGGCTGGTCCCTCCCCATCTCTGGTTGGCCTCCCAGCCTGCAATGGGCCAAATGGGGGCCCTGGCCACTCCCTCTTCCTGGCGCCAGGCTGGAGCCCCTGACCCTGCAGGGCCCAGCCCGCCAGACCCCCTCTCTGCTCGCCGGAAGCAGGGGGAGCTGGGCTAGCGCAGGCAGGGCTGCCCCGCCGCCCCCCCCCCCCCCCCCCCGCGGTGCCTGGGGAGTGAGGGCCTGTGGGGAGGAGCCTGCGAGCCCCAGCTCCTTCACCATGGTGACGGCTCCCTGCTGCGTGGCAGGTACCGGTGGCCCGCGGCTCCAGTGGCCCCAGCATGGGTGGGCATGGGTGGGGGCAGGGCAGGCCAGCTGCCGAAACCTCTGAGGGGCTGTGCCCCCCTCTCTAGGCTTCCCTGGCTGGTCAGGTCAGCCTCAGCCTCGCAAACCCTCCCAGACACGCTGGGTTTGGCAGGAGGTGTGTTTGGGGGCCTGGATTGTCCAGTCAGTGGCCCCGACTTACTTTCACATGGCCCAGAACCCGAGCACAGGGCTGGCCGGCTGGTGGGGCCTTGGCTGGCCTTGGGTCTTGCTGGTGTGCACGTGGCCCGGCCCCGCTCCCTTCTCTGATTAGGGGCTGTGACCTTGCTCTTCTGAGGGGATCTGGTAGCCAAGAGCACCTCTTCACCATGGAGACCACTTAGCTTGCGGCCTCAAGGGCATCTCAGTCCCCTGGGTGCCCAGCCTGGAGAGCCAGGGGCAGGGGAATGTGTCCCTGGGCCGTCCAGGGGCCTGCTGCCCAGGTAGGCTGGGAGACAGGTGCGACTGACCCCACATGTAAGGATGCACACCAATGGCCTAGGGACAGAGGGCAGCCTGTGGCCCGAGGCCAGGGGTCGATGTCATTCTGAGACACCCGCAGCCCTCCCTCCCCCCCGCCCCCCCCAAGCCGCTGTCTGGGCCCCTGTGACCATCACCCGGGTTGCTGGTCCCTACCTGCTGGGGCCGTGGCCCCCCAGGAAGGCACACGCACAGGTGGAAAGCTCTGCATTTGCAGGTTATTATTAACCGGCAGTGACATCACCCGCAGCCAATGGGAGGCGGGTTTATTTCCAGGGCTGACAGCTTGATAACGGTTAATTTTAGCTGGATCTTCTTTCCCCAGGCTCGTGAAAATCCCTGCCCGCCAAAGAGGGGGCTGTCTGTGTCGCCCTGCCCCAAACAGCTCGTGTCGGGGCCTGGGAGCTACAGGAGGGGCTGAGAAGGCGGGGCCTGTACTCCTCCCTCTGCCCGCTGCCCAGAAAGTGCCCTGGGAGCCCGTACCAGCCTCATTAGCAGGAGCCCTTTCTTTGCTCGTCCCCCCACCCATACCCTTGGCTGCTACGGGGGCCGCTGTGACCAGTGGCTCAGGTGTGGGAAAAGGGCTACAGGGGCGGAGCCTGACCTGGGAGAGGGGAAGAGCGCAGCCGGGACCTGGGCGGGCTTGTCCAGAAGTACCGCTGCCCCAGCTCAGGCCTTCCAAGCCTTCCGCGAGCTCTGCCCTCCTTGCTGTGTGACCTTGGGCACTGTGCTTTGCTTCTCTGTGCCCAGCTGCCCCTCGGTCCATGGGTCCTCAGGCTGCCTGGGAGCCCCACCACGCAAGGCTTGGTGACTGTGGCTGTTCAGTGCATCACATAGTGTTTAGTATTGCTTAGTATTTCATAGTTATTCAGTACCAGTCAGTGATTAGTAGTTATTTAGTACTGTTCAGTGGTTGTTAAGTACGAATCAGTAGTTAGTAGTAGTCATTAAACACTATTCAGTAGTTAGCAGGTGTTCACCAGTTAGCTGGGCCACGCGGTGGTTAGCAGCTGTTCACCAGTTAGCTGGACCACGCGGTGGTTAGCAGCTGTTCACCAGTTAGCTGGGCCACGCGGTGGTTAGCAGCTGTTCACCAGTTAGCTGGGCCACGCGGTGGTTAGCAGCTATTCACCAGTTAGCTGGGCCACGCGGTGGTTAGCAGCTGTTCACCAGTTAGCTGGACCACGCGGTGGTGCAGCCCTGCGCTGCTGGTCGGGGTTAGGTAGCACCATACCTCCCTCCGTGTCTCCACTGTGTGAGCCCAGCGTCTCCAGACACCATGTTGCTCGGGCTCCCAGGGCCCTGCAGGTGGTCCAGCTGAGGACGGATGGGCAAGTCCTGGGGACTGGAGGCCTCTTGGGGGGACCACTGGAGACCCCTGCCTCAGGTCAGCGAGCAGGTCCTTGCGGGGGGACGCTGGCTTCCACTAGCAGCGGCCATTGCTCTGGGGAGCACGGCCTCCCAGCCCCTGGTGCGGGCAGCCCAGTGCGGTTTGGTTCCTGCCAGGCGACAGCAGCGGGTGAGCCCAGAGCAGAGAGGCGAGCCTCAGGCCTGTGCGGGCGTCTGATAAACACCCTCTGAGGCTTCAGGTAGCTGGAGATCCCTGGGGGAAGTTGGGGTGGCGTCCACAGGGACCCGGGCCTCCTGCCCCCTCGGTCCGTGCCATGCCAGCCTCCGTCAGTCACGGCATCTCCCAGATCCTGCCTAAGCTTCGGCAGAAGGGGACGCATTAAACACAGAGGCCAGCTGGGCAGGGCGGGGGGGCCGTGCTTTCCGCACAGGCGTTTATTTTTAATTCCTGGCTCCTGTTTGATGGCATCAGCAGACGAGGAGGTGCCGGGTCACTTGCCAGCCCCTCTCGCCCGGTCTGTGGGCGGACACAGCGCCCGGTCTATGGGTGGACACACTCCCCTCCCGGAGAGACCCTCCCCACGGGGCAGGGAGACCTGCTTGGCGCCCAACCACTGCCCCGGCCCATCTTTACTTCCTTACCTGCTGGGGGGGTCCCACTTCTGGGGGCTCCCCGTGGGCACTGCCCCATCAGGAGGTGCTGATCCCTGGGCCTCTGCTCCCCCCCACACATTTTTTGAGACCCTGCCCCAACTTCTCCAAGACCCTGACCCTAACCTGAGTGTCCTCGGGCTCTGAGGCAGATGGAGACACGGCCATGGGGAGATGCGGTAATGGGTGAGCTGACAAGGTTGGAGGTCCCGGAAGAGGCCATGACCCTGGTCTTCACTAACCCATCCCCCCCCCCCCGAAACCCATTTTGGTCATTGCCCTGGTCTGCCCAGGATCCTCAGGGACATCGCACTTCCTACAGATCGAGGGGAGGCCTCAGGGCCACAGCCTGGGACTCTCTCTGGGAGCTGATTTCTTTCCTTGGCAAACTCTGCGTCCCTGGGAACCCGGCCCATGTGTGCAGACCAGGGCAGCCCTCAAAGATTTCAGTGGGCTCTGGGGGCGGACTTCAAGTGTTCCCTGTACCAAAAGGGGCCCAGGGTGGAAAACAGTTCTTCCCAGGGCTTGGAGGGAGGGTGAGCTGACTGGATCTGTGGATGCAGCCTCAGGCCACTTGGCCGAGCTGAGGGGACCCTGGAGGCCACAGTTTCCGTGCCACACCACGGGGCCGGGGTGCAGAGCCTGGCTCTGGGGGCCTGCTGGGGCAAACCTGTGTGGCAGGCACATGGGGGGCAGGGGACTTGGAAAGAAGCAGATTCTGGGGTCCCACCAGGGGGCCTGCACCCCCTGGGCCACCCTGGAGAGATGCCTCAGAACACAGCACCACGTAAATCAGGTGCCGGCAGGACAGCCGCCCAGACGCCGACCTCAGCCACCCCCCAGGCCTGCCCTGCTCCTCCCCTGCCCCCACCGGCCCCATCCTCGCGGACTGGCCCTTCCCTGGGACCTCCTTTTGGATCCAAATGTCTTTTTGTGCTCGGCGCAGCGCTGCTCTCCCCTCGCGTGCCCGAGCCTGGCGTTTCAGCCTTGCGGGATCTGCCCTCTGCCGCTAGCTGTTTCTCTCCAGGCCTCTCTCCATCTCTGCGCCTCCCTCCTTTCGGCTCCCTCTCCGCATCCGGCTCTCGACGCCCCCGCCTGTTTGGCTCTCCCCGCCCGCGCTCCCTCCGGGTGCGTCTCGTCTCCGCCTTTGTAGCTCCCTCCCTCGCCACATGCTCCTCTCGCGTCCCTGTCGCACTCGCGTGCGCCCGCGGGCCCGCTGTCCCTGCATCCCTGCATCCCTCGCATCCCCGCCCCCGGCCCCGCCCGCGCCGGTGCCGCATTGCCGTACTGCAGGGGTGCAGTGCACTGCGCCTGCTCCGTCAATAGGTGGACCCCCCTCCTGGAGAGATAAAACCGCCGGCGCCGGCGCCGCCAGTCCCTCTGGCTGAGACCTCGGCTCCGGGTAAGGACGCTGGGCCTCCGGGTCCCCACCCCCGCCCCCAGCTTTCCGCAGAGGGTCCCTTCCCCGGGGACCAGTCCCAGGGGCAGAGACTGGTCGGCCCGGCGCCTGGCGAGGCTGCGCTGCTCCCCGAGGAGATCGGCTGCCCGCCCGGGGACTCCGGACCCAGCACCGGGGTCAGTCCCCCGGGCGGCCCTGGGTGGGGTGGGGGCACCGCGGTAGCGCTTGTTTACGGGGCTGCTGTGGCGGGGCCGAGTCTCCTGGGCGGTGGCGATCAACCTGCAGCCGTGACCTTGGGATCGCCGTGGGGGGGGGCCCTGTGGGGTTCGGGAAGGGTCGTCAGCGCTGGGGGCTGGTGAGGGTGGGCGCTGGGGGTGCCCCCCCAACGTAGAGGGGGAGGGGAGGCTGTGAGACCTGAGGTGTCCTTGCCACCCCGCCTCCGCCCGGGCAGGCGGTGTCCGCACCCTGGGGTCCGCACCCTGGGGTGCGCCGCTTTCTCCCGCTTTCCCTTCCCCAGCCACCTGCCCCCCCCCCCACGGGCTGCCTAGGTTTCTCCATTGACCTCCAGGATGAGGCAGGGGCTGTGACCCTGTGACCAGAGGGAAGGGGGAGGGCATGGCCCTCTGCCCCCACCAGGCTGAGGGCATCTCTGTCTGGCATCTGCTGAGCATGGCTGCTGGGGCCAGATTCTCCCTGCTCTGGACACAGCAGGGACCCCCACCTCCCTGCCCTACTGCCTGCCCCGTCCAGACCCCGGGGAGGGCCCGAGCTGGACACAGCAGGGACCCCCACCTCCCTGCCCTACTGCCTGCCCCCGTCCAGACCCCGGGGGGGCCCCGAGCTATTCTGGGTCCCTGATCTGGGCACCGCATCGCCCTGCTTGAGCTCTGGGCCAGGCGTCTCCCCGGTGCCAGCCTGCGGGCAGGGATGAGGGGAAGATGGTGCCGTCCCTGCTCGAGGAGGGGAGTGGGAAGCACTGACCGCCTCTCCACCGTGGCAGCTCTGCGGGGCGGGGGGTGGGGGCTGGGATCGGGTGGGCGCGGTGTCCCAGCCCAAGGCCGGGGCCAGGGCACTGGAGAGCGGGGCAGGGTGACTCATCACCGGCTCCTGACTGGTCACGGGGCTCGCCAGGCTGGTGTTCCTCGGTGTCTCCGGATGGGGTTAGCCTCTCAGGGTGGGGGGGCTCTGTAGGCACAGCACTCAGACGTGTGCGGCTACTGGGCTGTTTGGGCTTTTGCCCCCGGGCTCTGCTCAGCTAAACACGGAGACCTGGCTCCGGCCTCGGGGGCCCGGACTGTGCTCAGGGTGTGCTCCCAACCTGTGCAGGGCAGGGCTTTGCTGGGCTTCTCTCTGAGGCCCCCCATCACCTTTGCTCCCCACCTCGACCCACAGAGTCACTGCTCAGCGTGCCCCTCGCCCTGAGGCAGAACACCCCAGGTCGCGCCAGCCCCTCCCCACACCCCGGGCAGGATGGGCAAGGAGAAGACCCACATCAACATCGTGGTCATCGGCCACGTGGACTCAGGCAAGTCCACCACGACCGGCCACCTCATCTACAAATGCGGGGGCATCGACAAGAGGACCATCGAGAAGTTTGAAAAGGAGGCGGCCGAGGTGAGCCCTGAGGGGGGCTCCCACCTTCGCCTCCACCGTGAGGTTGGGTTCTCACAGGGCAGCCGGGCTGATGCTTCCCTGACCCCGGGGCACATAGCTCAGATGAACTCCTCTGGGGCAAGAGGGACGTGAGCCCCAAGGACCCCATGTGGGAGATGTGTGTGTCGCAGCATCCGGATGGGAAAGGCATGGGGGCAGCTGGGGGAGCCTCTCTCTGAGGAGGTGCCTGGTCGGGGGGAGGTGGGATGACCTGCCGGACCAGACCCCGGCGGCGGAGGGGCTGGAGGTGCACTTCTCCCAGGATAGGTCACTGTCTCTGAGCCCCCAGGGTTGGGTTCCCGTGTCCCCGGGGCTGAGGTCTGGGGCTGGAGGTGGCGCTGTCCTCGCTTGTCCCGGGGCTGGGCCAGGACTCAGAGCGGCTATTAATAGCTGATTGATGGGCACCCAGCCCATCAGCTCCATTTTCTCCTGCCGGCCCGGGGCAGGCTGCCTGTCCAGGGTAGCACCCTTTTTTGGGGGGGAGTCTTTGTCACCTGGCGAGGAGGAGAGGGGCCCTGATGGCTGACCCCCCATTTCTCGAAGCTGATCCTCTCAAGCGTCCGAGACCCACGGGTGGGAAGTGTCCATGGAGTGGGATCTGCTCTCTGTGCCTCCTACCTCCACCCCTGAGCTCTGGGGGAAGCTCCTGTTGGGGAGCTGTGAGGGGTCTCATCTGGATGGCCAGTGCCAGGGCTCAGGAGGGGCAGCTGCTGGCCTGGGCTGCGGGGATGCTCCTGGGCCCCAAAGCTGTGTCTCTTCTTCCCTGCGGGGCTGGTGTTGAGGGGGGCTGAGGGTGTTTGCGGGGTGTCTGGTTCGGGTCTAGCTGGACCCTGGCTGGGCAGCCTCCCTGGAGGGCAGAGCCCTGTCCGTGCATGGCCCTGGCAGGGAGCTTTGACCAGCTGGGCAGTGACCACAGCTGCCACCCTGACCGCAGCCCTGACCCTGGGCATGGGGGTCTCACTGGGCACTTGGCACAGGTGTTGGGAGAGGGCAGCCCGGCCTCGCTTTCCCTGGTCAGGTGGGGCGGGGAGTGGAGGCGGAGCCTCAGAGCCACTGGGGAGCTTTAGCGGCTGTGGAAAGAACTGGAAAGCCAGGCCCTTCCTTACCACCTCATCTGATTTCTTTCTTTCTTTTTCCCTAAAAAAACCCAAAAAACCAAAGAGGGGCTTTTTGGTTGGACAGCCTGAAGCCCAGCGGGGTCATCAGCTGACACAGGGATCTGGGGGGTGCGGTGGGGGGGACCCTGGCTTCAGATAAAGGGAAGCCCTCAGCCAGGGGAGGGCTTGAAACCAGGGCGGCTCTCAGGCTGCTCCCAGGCCCTTGCGCCCCCTGCTGGTGGCGCCCGTTTAGGCGGCAGGAGGCCGGCCCGGGCAGGGCATGGATGAGGTCCTGGTGTCCCCGGTTCCGGAGGTGGGTCCAGAGCCCCAGGGTTCCAGCAGTAGCGAGGGGTCTCTCTGCTGTGACATGCTGCTCCCGTGCCCCAGGGGGACCCGAGTCCCGGTCCCGTCCTGAACCACGTCCCCACCCCTCCAGATGGGGAAGGGCTCCTTCAAGTACGCCTGGGTGCTGGACAAGCTGAAAGCCGAGCGGGAGCGCGGCATCACCATCGACATCTCCCTCTGGAAATTCGAGACCACCAAGTACTACATCACCATCATCGACGCCCCGGGCCACCGCGACTTCATCAAGAACATGATCACAGGCACATCCCAGGTGGGCGGGGCCTCGGGCGCCTGGGGGACGGGAGGTGGGGCGGGGGCACCGTTCAGGAGAGCCTGGGGGGCCCTGGAATCGGTGAGCGGTAGCTGGGTCTCCTCTGCTTCCTCGCCAGGGCATGAAACCCCTCACCTTTGTCACCACGCGCCCCCCCAAAGAACTAAGTGTCCTGGCATCTCAGCCTGGCAAGGGTGCCTGTAAGGACAGCCAGCCACTGTCAGGGCCGCCTTCACAGGAGACACAGAGGCCAGGATGGGGACACGGAAATGTGGGCAGAAATGCCCCCGGACAGTCCGACATTGCCAGGGCATTCACACAGACAGACAGACAGACAGACACTGCCCCTAAGGTCGGGACCCCCAGGTTCCATGCCCAGGCGATGGCCCAGGCCCCTGTCTGCTGCCCAGAGGGGCCTGGGCTTGGGTGCTGGGCGAGGTCTGGGCTCACCTTGCCCGACCTGCCGGGCAGGCGGACTGCGCTGTGTTGATCGTAGCGGCGGGAGTGGGCGAGTTTGAGGCGGGCATCTCCAAGAACGGGCAGACCCGGGAGCACGCACTGCTGGCCTACACGCTGGGCGTGAAGCAGCTTATCGTGGGGGTCAACAAGATGGACTCCACGGAGCCCGCCTACAGCGAGAAGCGCTACGACGAGATCGTCAAGGAGGTCAGCGCCTACATCAAGAAGATCGGCTACAACCCAGCCACCGTGCCTTTCGTGCCCATCTCGGGCTGGCACGGCGACAACATGCTGGAACCCTCGCCCAACGTGAGTGCCCAGCAGCGGTGGGGCTGCTCGGACCTCCCCCTGAGGGCCCTGGGTCAGGGCGGGCACAGACAGCCAGCAGGAGGAAGTGCGGTACCAGCCCCCTGTGGGTGTCCACGCTGCTGGAAGCCCCAGACTCCTTGGGGGCCGGACGCTCTGCCCTCAGCTCAGCCTCCCTGTGAGGCTGGCAGAAGCCACTGCAGCCCCTTCTCTGGCCAGGGACACGCCCCCCCTCGCCCCCCAGGCTGACACTGCGGGGGCAGCGGCTGCCGGGGCCCAGGCCCACTTGCCCCGTCTCTGTCTCCAGAGATCTGCGTGGCAGGGTTGCATCTCCCCCAGGGGCCAAGGCCACGGGGCCTCCCAGGCCCCTCCCCGAGGCCCAGGGCAGGCCGGGACAGCAAAGGGCCGAGGGCTGGCTCTCTGGGGCCAGCTGGGAAGCTGGCGGCTCTGGCAGCCCATGTCCTGGGGACTTGACTCGGCAGGAGGTGATGAGTGGGACCTGGTTGTTTTGAATTTGTGGAGCCCGAGACCAGGTGCCTCACCCGGTCAAGCCAGAGGCCACCCCTGGCCCAGCAGGGGTCACTAGTCCTGGCCAGGCTGCAGCTGCCCACACTGAGGGAGATGGGCACGGGGGGTATCTCAGGAGAGCCAGGGGAAACTCAGCCCTGCACCCGTGGTTGGGGGCCGCCCCTCCTGGCCGGGCTGCCGGCTTGTATGTTGCGGATCGAGCTCCCCTCGTGGGGTCTCACGTAGGGAGGGGTGAGCCAACCGTGGGCCCGGAGGCCACGGCTGTGGGGTGGGTGGCACGGGGGCACGTGGGCTCTAGGACAGTGCTTTCTTCCTCCTGCGCAGATGCCGTGGTTCAAGGGCTGGAAAGTGGAGCGGAAGGAAGGGAATGCCAGTGGCGTGTCCCTGCTGGAGGCCCTGGACACCATCCTGCCCCCCACACGCCCCACAGACAAGCCCCTGCGCCTGCCGCTGCAGGATGTGTACAAGATCGGCGGTGAGTGAGGGCTCCGTGGCCACCGCCCGCTGCAGCACCCACCCTGCAGCCTGGCCAGCTCTGCCCTCAGACCCCCTCCTGAGAATGGGCCCCTGACCAGGAGCATCCGGGACGGGTTATTTCAGCCCCTTCCCCCATGCTGCACACTTTCCGGGGGGCCACGCATCCACCCATCTCCATCCATGCATCTATCTGTCCATCTATCCACCCCCACCCCCGACCCATCTATTATCCATTTCTTCATCAGTCCATTCATCCATCCATCCGTCAGTCCCTTTATCCACCCACCTCCCCCTGCCCGTCCATCAGTCTGTCCCGAGTTTGCCAGGGTCTTCCTCCCTCCAGATAAGTGCCCAGCCTTATACCAGGAGCTGGTGGCACAGGGAGGGTCGCATATTACTCTCCACCTGGAGATTCCTGTCTTGTGGGAGACACGATCCACTCCAGGAGTGAGAAAAGCTGGTCATGAAATGATATAGAACCATAAACAAGTATGAGGCCCACGAGGGGGCAGCGATGGGGGACTCCCAGCCAGGAGGCTGTGGCAGAGATGCGGGGCTGTGTGCAGGATGGGGGTGTCACTCACCCAGCACAGAGAACAGCCACCAGCCTCAGCCTCCGCAATGCCACACGAGCCTCTGTCACAGCCACGGAGACCGGCTGGAGCCCCCACCGCCCCCGTCCCCCACTCTGGGGAGCACCAGACCCCCACTGGGCAGCCACACAGTATAAGCGGATCCTGAGAAGTGCAGGGGCACCCACGCCCCTTTGGGAGTGACCCTCAGGACAGCAGCGCCAGCGCCAGGCGGGCCACGTTGGGTGGGCTGGTCCTCAATCCGCTCAGGGCTTCTGCCTCACAGGGTGGGACCCCTCCTTGCCCATTCTCCCTGTGCTCTGGGAACTCTCTTCCTCAGTCCCTTCTTCCGCTGGCGGGGCGCAGAAGCCTCCACTTCTGTCTGAATGCCTCAGCGTCCGCCTTGCCCGGGGTCTCCCTGTCCCCTCCCTCCCGCCACGTGGCCACCCCCCACCGGCCAGGGAGGACAGGGCACCCCTGACGCCAGCCTGCCCTCACGGCCCCCTTCCTCTCGGCCCAGGCATTGGCACTGTGCCTGTGGGCCGAGTGGAGACGGGCATCCTCCGGCCGGGCATGGTGGTGACCTTTGCGCCTGTGAACATCACCACGGAGGTGAAGTCAGTGGAGATGCACCACGAGGCGCTGAGCGAGGCCCTGCCCGGGGACAACGTAGGCTTTAACGTGAAGAACGTGTCGGTCAAGGACATCCGCAGGGGCAATGTGTGCGGGGACAGCAAGTCCGACCCACCCCAGGAGGCCGCCCAGTTCACGTCCCAGGTGGGCAGCCCGGTGGTCGGCAGGGCCCCCCCCCCCAGTACCAGGGCTGTCCTCAGGTGAGGGGGCTGCCTGGCGCTGGGGAGGACTGAGACCCCCGCTTCGCAGAGTGGGCCACTGAGGCCGGGAAGGGCTGAAGCCGGCCGAGGGCGCAGGTGGGAAGAGCAGGCGGGGTGCACCCCAGCCTCGGTGCTCCTGGCCTCACTGAGGTCCCACTTTGGTCCTGAAAACGCTTTTATCAGTTTATTGCCTGCGACAGGCCTGTGATACTTAATTCTCCACATTTGCACTGTGTCCTCTTCGGTCACCTCTTTATGTGACTAGGACTTTTTAAATTGGCTTTACTGAGATACAATTGAAATATGATAATCTAAGTCCTGTCTTGTCATCCCCCGTCTTTGCTCTGGCTGCTGGCCCTTTCAAACCGTGCCCTCGTCGTTGTTTATCTCTTGTGGCTTTTTAGATGCTTGAAGAGGACCTCGGGGTCCAGGTCCGGGGGCCTGGGTCCCCCCTAGCCTGACCTTCCTCCATGGTCGGCACTCTGGGCCCCAGGGACCTGGGGGTGGGCGGAGCCTCCTCCAGCTCTGTGCCCTCCCCCTGTGCCTGATGGCCTCATGCACCTCTGTCCGCAGGTCATCATTCTGAACCACCCTGGGCAGATCAGCGCTGGCTACTCGCCGGTCATTGACTGCCACACAGCCCACATCGCCTGCAAGTTTGCTGAGCTGAAGGAGAAGATTGACCGGCGCTCTGGAAAGAAGTTGGAGGACAACCCCAAGTCCCTGAAGTCCGGCGATGCGGCCATCGTGGAGATGGTCCCGGGGAAGCCCATGTGTGTGGAGAGCTTCTCCCAGTACCCACCTCTCGGTGAGCTGGGGGGTGAGGGAGGGGCAGCCCCGGGGTGGTGGCCAATCCAGGCCAAGGGCAGAGGACCACTGTGGGGGTGGGGTGGACGGAGGGTCCCGCACTTTTGCGCTGCAGCTTAGAGCTTAGCAGGAGGCCCCCGGCCTTGGTCTTTGTCTCATGGAGCACAGGTGGCCCCACTGGGTGGGCCTGGGATGGTATCCTGCTCTGCAGACTCACCCAAGGCCCACAGCTGGTCTGGTGGCAGAGTTAGGACTGGCCGCCTGCCTCCAGCTGGCCGGCCGCACAGATACCCCAAGGACGACCCACAGACCTATATCAGAGAGCTGCCTTGTGCAAGGTTGCTGGCCATCTTCAAGATGGCTAAAAGGGTGTACTGTACTCCGCGCCAGCCTGCCCTAAGTACTGTCCACATACCATTTAATTCCCACAACGATGGCTTGGCGGAGTCCTATGTGTGTTATTCCTGACACCTAAGGAGACAGGAGCCTCGTACTCCACTGCCCACCCCCCCCCCCCCCCCCCCCAAACAGGCACAGAGAGCTCGGTGCCCAGCGCTAGCGTCCCGCCCCAGGGCCAGGGGCTGGGGAGGATGCTGGGGGCGCGAGTGCGCCTGCGCCCTGTATCCCGGCCCGCGCCTCACGCCCCCTCCCCGCAGGCCGCTTCGCCGTGCGCGACATGCGGCAGACGGTGGCCGTGGGCGTCATCAAGAATGTGGAGAAGAAGAGTGGCGGCGCCGGTAAGGTCACCAAATCGGCGCAGAAGGCGCAGAAGGCGGGCAAGTGAAGCGCGGGCGCCCGCGGCGCGACCCTCCCCGGCGGCGCCGCGCCCCGCCCCCGCCCCTACCCCCGGCCCCGCTCCCGGCGCGGTCCCGGCGCCCCGCCCCCTCGCCAGGCGCATGTCTGCACCTCCGCTTGTAAGAGGCTCTCCGTCAGCGACTGGATGCTCGCCATCAAGGTCCAGTGGAAGTTCTTTAAGAGGAAAAGCGCCCCCGCCGCCGCCCCGGCTTCCGCGTCCAGCCTTTGCCACGCTCAGTGCCCGTTTTACCAATAAACTGAGCGACCCCGGAGCCGTGTGCGCCTGCTGTTGGGGGGTGGGCGGCTCGCCCTGCGGGAGGGCGCTCGTTAGGACCCCTCCTGGCCCCCCACCAAGTTGCCAGCCCCGTCCCACCTGGCATCCCGCCCAGCACCCACCACCCCTGTGGGCGACCTGGCCAGGTGTCCACCTGTGCTACCCAGGGGGACGGTGGGGCACTGGATCCAGAGTCCAGCTGGTGAGGGGGCTTTGGCGTTCCCCCAGTGGGGGCACCCAGGACAAAGAATGAGTCACTTTGGATCCGCAGAAGCGGGGTTGAACGTGTTGGGGGTCTCTCTGAGAATGGGATGAACTGAGGGCTCCTCCCCCACGAGTGGCTGTCACACACACATTGTTGTTCACCCGGGTTTTCAAGCTCCCACGCTCTTGGAAGCCCACTCTTAACGCCCCCAACTCCCAGCCCTAGGCTGGTCACTTGTGGCTGGACTCAGCGCCACTGCCGTCCTGCTCCTCAGTGGGGCCCCCGGCACAGCCAGGAACCCCAGCCCCTGGAACCCCAGAACAAGCCCTGACCTTGGTCAGCAAGCACAGTAGAGGGGGGAGGGAGGGCTTGCTGCCCAGCTCTCCCTGCTGCCAGAAAGCAGCGCCTAGCCCGAGCCGGGTGTTGTTGCTGCAGATGGAGCTCAGGGCGGGGCTGAGCGGATCCCTGACTGCGGGCGCAGTGCAGACTTGCCCGCCTGCAGCGGGAACTGGGCTGTGGGGCGTCCCCTCCAGGGTGAGCAGCAGGCCAACCACAGGGTCCCCTAGTGTATGAGTCCCCTGGGGCTGCAGCAACAAATGGGCCTCAAGCTGGAAGCTTAAAACGACAGAAATGGACCCTCCCGCAGTCCAGTACCCCTGGGACAAGATCCAGCGTGGGCAGGGCCCGCTCCCTCCAGAGGCTGTGGGGGAGGGTCCGGTCCGTGCCTCTTGCAGCTCCTGGTGGCTGCCGGAGTCCCTTGGCTTGTGGCCACAGGCCCCCAGTCTCTGCCTCCATGGTCACATGGTCTCCTCTCCTCTGGGTCAAATCTCCCCTGCCAACCGCTTATACGGGAGTCACTGAAGACCCCCCTGGATAATCCAGGGTCATCTCCGCCCAAGCTCCCTGATTCAGTCACCTGTGCAAAACACTGTCTTGACACTTGTCACATCACAGGTTCCAGGGCCTGAGGCCTGAACTCTCTGGGAGCATGTCCAGCCCGCCACCCTGGGTGGTGATGGGAATTATGCCACCGAGTGAGGGGCCGGCCCGGACAGATGGGTGCTGGGGTTCAGGGGTGTCCACGGAGGGACGGTGGTGTCTCCCCGCCCAGTCCCAAAGTGGGGATGGGCCCCTGGAGGGCGCAGGAAGGGAGAGTAGGACCAGAAGAAGGGCACCAGGCTAGCCAAGCCAGTGTGGACTGGGACCCACCTCCCCAGTGCTGGCGGCCTGTAGACCCCCGTGCGAACTGGGACCCACCTCCCCGGTGCTGGCGGCCTGTGGACCCCCATGCGCAGGGTCTGGGCCGACCCTCAGAGGCCTCAAAGGAAGGCAGCTCGAGTAGGCGAACAGAGACACAGAACCCCAGGCAGATCTGGATTCAGAGAAACAGTGGATACTTTTGAACATAAATATGTCCCATGCACTATGTACACTGAGAAAGTATTTACTGCTTACCTGAGATTCACGCTTGTTGGTGTGTTTTATCTGGTGGCCCTACCCAAGGAAACTGGGTGCCCCCTGCCACTCTTCTGAGCTGCGGCTCGTCCTGGGCCCCCGGGCCAACCTGCTGTGACCCTGCCAGCTGTCTGTCCCAGGAAGCTGTCCTCTTACACTTGGCCCAGTTAGAATTGGGGTCAAGCCAGAGAAACCTGTCAGCATGAGACAGGGTAAGAATGAATCCAGCCCCGGCTGGGGTCAAAGGAAGCCCCCCAGCGTGGTCCCTGAGGGGACCCTCACCCTCTGGTCCAAGCGGCTGTTGTGGTCCAGATGCCAAGGGTGGGGGGATTTCAGCCATACTTCCCGCCCCCTGCAGGTGAGTGTGTTCCTGGGGTGGGGGACACAGATCATTCCAGGCTCATGGACTCTCAGGGCAGTGTGAGGACACAGGTGGGAGCACTTCTCCACTCCCACCGGAGTCTGAGGAAGATGGGGGTCCCTGCCACGGTGGAGGGTGGGGCTTCTCAGAGGGTCTCGGAGGGGGCCTTGGGCCACCTTCGGGGATGGAGTGATTAAGGCAGCCCCTGGAAGGTGCAGCTCCTAGTCTGTTGCCTGGCAGGGCACTGGACCTCTCTGCATCCCTGTGCCTTGATCAGGGTGGGGTTCCCCAAGACAGAGGAAGAGAAATCCGGACCTCACTCTCGGGGACATGCAGTACCTGCAGGTGTCCACGTGGGGGCAGCACATGCAGCACCTCTCCCAGGATTTTTCTGCTGACCTGGGGGGGGGGGGCTCCCCCACCAGCAGCCCCCTGCAGAGCTGGGGTGGGCAGGGACCTGGGTCTCTGGGCTGTTCCGGGAGCCAAACACACTCAGCGGGAGGGGCTTCAGGGGGAGGGTGGGCACTGGCCACACCTCGGGACTGGCAGTGGGAGGGGAGGGCTGGGTGGGATGGCAGAGGCCCAGCGTCACACTCTGGGTGTCGGTTCTCAAACCCTCGCAGGGTCAGACACCACTGAGGTGGTAGCCATAGACTTGGTGCACCGGAAAGGAAAGCAGAAATATTTAAAACTCAAGGTCACACAGCGCAGTCGTCACACATCGCATGGCTCTGAAAACCCCACTGTACGAGGGGGGACGGGCGGAACAAAGCCAAGGCCTTGGCGTTACTGGGAGAACAGTCTGATCTTGAGGGCCTTCTGGAGGGCTCTCGGTCCCCGGGGTGCCTGGACCTAAGTCTGAGAGCCTCTGATCTGGGCAGTAGTGCAGGCGGTGAGGGCGCTGGTTCCTGCCCCGCTCCACCCACCGCCAGCGGGACAAAGCAGATGGTGGGTGGAGGAACCCCCTGCGGTCAGGTGCTCGCAGGGCTTGCGCAGCTGCCTCCTGGCCCGCCTCCGCTGCTGTCCAGCTCCCGGCACGGCCATCGGAGTGCGGGCTGAGGCTGCGCGGTGAGCGGAGGGCGTGGGGGCCCCTCCCTTTGGTCTGGTGGTGGGTGGGGCAGGGAAGCAGGGTAGGGGGCGGGGTCCACTGGGCCTTGGCGTCGGGGTGTCAGCTTCAGAGGCGGAGGGTGGGTGGACAGGGTGGGTGGTACCACAACCCGGACAGGGCACCCTGGGGTGCAGGCGGGGGTACAGCCTCAGGGCCAGGACCCGAGCGGGGGGCACAGACCAGCGCTCACACTGGGCTTGGATGCCTGGGCTGCCGCGCAGGACGTGGGGGCCACAGGGCTGGTGCCGGAGCCCAGGCTGGGCGATTGCCCCCTGAAGCTGAGGCCCGGGGCTGGGTCTTCCACCCTCTGCTGGGCTGGGGAATAATTGAAAGCAAGATCTGCCAGGACCCAAGTGGCAGCTTCAATCTGCACTTTGGGTACCTCCGAAAAATTCATGGGTCCTCGGGGTTGCAGGGTCCTGCTGAGCCGGCCAGATCGGGTCTGTCTCCTGCCCTCGTCTCCCCAGGGCTCCCGGAGCCCTCCCCTCGAGACAGGAAGCACCTTCCCTCCCTCCCCCAGGGACCTGGGTGACCTGGTGGTGACCGTCCTGTGTCTGGACGGCGGCCTCAGACCCCAGGGCTCCTTGCCAGGGAGTGACCGCCCTTGTGAGGGGCTGTGGGTGTGTCTCCTCCTGGGTGCCCTGGTGCGTCTCGGAGTGGGACCAAGGGTGTGCCAGGTTACACGAGTGCCCCTGGTGTGTGTACCCAGCCGTGCACACCTGTGTGAGTGTGACCTGGGTGTGGAGCTGTGCACGTCTGCCTGTGGCTGTGTGGAGTGTGGGGAGAACGTGGTGGGGGTCCTGGAGCCCACGGGAGCCAGGGCAGCGAATGTGTGCAGGTGAGTGCGCATGCGTGCATCTCGTGCGTGCTTGAGGGAGCACGCGTGCGCATGCACACGTGTGCACGAGTGTTGAGTGTGTGTGCGCCCGCACAAGCTGTGTCCCGGCTGTAGCTGCACTGCTGGCTGGCTGGAGTCAGGATTGAGCCCAGGGCGCCGTGGGTGGCCGGACTCAGGCAGCGCTGGGGAGCTTTCCCGGTCCCGCGCCCGTGCGGGGAGAAGCCGGCTGGGGGCTGCGCTGGCTGCTCATGACTTCACTGGGGTGGGTCTGGGTGGGTTGGGGAGGAACGGAGCTTGGTGTCCAGAGGAGCTGCTTCCTTTCCTGGCGTCTCTCTTTGGGGGTCGGCTGGGGAGGGCGAGGGCCGCTCAGACGTGGGCTCGTGGCTGGGAGCCCGGCCGAACCCGCTGCCAGCGCAGAGGTCCAATCAGCCGCACACCGGGGTGCGGCCGGAAGCAGGGGTGGGGGAGGCGAGAGCTCCCAGGCCCTGCCTGTTCCGTGTCCGCCCTGGGCGGAGTGGGTGGACCTGGAAGGGTCAGTGGGGCAGGGACCAGATCATTCTCTTTGGACCGCCTCTGTGAAGATGCTCGGTGAAGTGGCCCCAGGCTCCGAAGCCATCTTCTTGTCAGGGATGCTGGCAGCTCTGGGGGGCGTAGGGGCCGTGGTTGGGCTTGTGCCAGCCCCGAGTGACGGATGGGCCCAGCTCCCTGGCCTAGAGGGCCCGCCCTGGGCTCTGGTGACAAGGACCGTGCCAGCTGCTGTTTGAAGCTGGGTCTTTCGAGATGGCTGGGGTTCTGGTGTCTGGGGTTCAGCTGCCCAGAAAGGGGGGGCGGCAAGGCTGAGCCAAAAGGGGAGCTGGAGGACAGAACAAAGGAGGGAAGAGGGGCGGGGGAGGGGGTGGGGGTCATGCTTCTGAGCCTCACGGTGGAAGTGTGTGAAATGTCCCCTTCCATCTCTGGCCTCTGCGCAAACCTCTCGCCCCTCAGAGTGGGCAGGACCTGGATGGGTGCCCTGCGCACCTTTAGGGCTGGGGTCTGTATTAGATGGCGCTCCCCTGAGCCCCGGCTCTCTCGGACCTGCAGCCGCCTCCGCTGGCGTGGGGGTGAGGCCTCTGGGATGCTGGGTGCCTCTGGTGTCCTCTCATCCCTTCTTTACTGTGTGTCTCCGGAAACCCAGGGTCCTCCCCCCAAGTGTTGAGGAAGGTGGTACATGTTGGAAATGCAGGACTGCAGAGCCAGCCCTGGAATCGATTCATTTATTTTTACTTTAAAGCTTATATAATGCTTACTCATGCCAGACATTGTTCTAAGTGCTATGCAAACCTTAACTCCGCGAATGGTTGTAACAATCCTGTGGTATCATTTACGAGGGCCAGAGAGGTCCAGCACCTTGCCCAGTTACACACAGACAGAGCCGTGAAACAGGAGCAAACACTGCACTGTTCTGCGTGGTGTAAAGGTAGATTCTGTCATCAGGCTAGAAAATAGCAACATGGAAAACGCAGGGTTACTTTGTCGAACTCTGATGATGAGCCGTCCTGTTGCCTCTTGGCAAGTGTGCCCCTCACCCAGATGCTTGCCCCGCCCAAAGCCCTTCCTGGGGTCGGGGAGAGTTGCTCTCCTTCCCAACATTGTGGAGTCCTGCCGTGAAAATTCTCATCCCTTGGCTTGGGTATTATTAGGAGCTTTAGGGAGAAAATCCATTTGTTGGCACTATTTTATACTAAGGGGTGAATGGCTAACTCCTCGGAAATATTTGCGACTTGAGAGAAGACCTTGTTAACCTAAATCATGGTGTCTTAACCTCATCACTATTGACATCCAGGGATAGATAATTCTCTGTTGTGGGGGTGAGGAGCCTGTTCTGTGCCTCTACCCATCAGATGCCAGTAGCACCCGTGCCCATCATGACACCCAAAAATGTCTCCAGACGTTACAGATGTCCCTTGGGGAACAAAGCTGCCCTGGGTAAGAATGACTGGCCTAAGTGGATCTCATCTCTGTGGGTGGATGCCAAGAAGGGAGGGGGTCAGCGCGTCTGAGCTGGGGGACTCTCCCATGGGGGAGGGTCTGTAAGAAACCAAGGACGAGGGCGCTTCTAAGCCAGGACTGGGGTCACCATGCATCTCCCTGCTGCTTCGTGGATGCTGCTCTGTGCTGGGTGGTGTTTTCAGGGTCGCCTCCTTTCAGCACCCACTGGCAGCCCCATGAGGTGGGAGCCGCTTCTCTTCACTCGACCAGCGAGGACCCCTGGGCTCCGCAAAGGTCACTTGGCCAGCTCGGATGAGCCCGCGGGGCCGCCCCAGGGCTACGCCCTGCAGCCGGCAGCACCCTGCCTCTGGCCACGCTGTGGGTGGACCGCGTTTGCTGGTGGACTGATTCATCAGGGGCCACCCTGCCTGAGCCCGTGGTGCTGGCTGAGGCTCCAGCTCTGTCTAGGCTGATGTGTCCTGCTTTTGCTGGTCCAAGAGTCCAGCCTTTCTGTCCCATCTCCCTGGCTTAGTGCGTGGTGGCCTTGTCCTGGGTGAGGGGGCCGGGGGTGGGCCCTGCGCCAGGCTGGACCGCTCTGTCCAAAGCCTACTGGACATCTGGCCAAGCGAGCCGGGGCTGGCGGGGGGCTGGCAGCCAGGACCCAGATGCCCACGCCCGCGTGTGGGCAGGGTGGCTGACCGCTCTGCTGGTGGGCGGCCTGTCTCCACGGCATCGCACTCCAGCTCACATCCGCCTGTGGTCTACCTGGGCAGACCCTAAGCCACACAAGCCCCGGGCCGGTCACCAGGGACACATCCTGGCTAGAGGCTCCAAGCAACATCTAGCTCTAGAAAAAGGTGTTCGCTCAGTCAGGGAATGTGACGAGCAGCTTCTGTGGGCTGGGCCAGGGCCGTGAGCGTGTGCACGGGGCTGTGTGCCTGTGCATGTGGCTGTATGTGTGTGCACAGGCCCATGAGCGTACACGGGGCTGTGAGTGTGCACAGGGCCGTGGGTGTGTGCACAGGGCTGTGAGTGTGGCACCATCCTCCTCTTGAGCTCCCTGTCTAGTGGGGTTGGGGGATGAACAGGTGGTGAGCCAACAAGTAACACAGTTTCAGACTGTGATGGGGAACCTGAGAGCTGGGGCTGGAGTCGCACCTCAGGGGAGATCCACAAGCAGGGCCTCCCTGAGAACCACAGGGACCTTTGGGTGCTAATGGAGGGAACAGCATTCCTGCCAGAGGGAACAGTATATTCAAAGCCCCCTTTACCTGCTTGAGGGTCCTTGAAGCTGCCGTGTGCCCAGGGCGGGGAGCTGGGAGGAAGGGACGTGGGGTAGAGAGGTGGGGGTCTGCGACCGCCGGGCCAGGTCACACAGGTAAAGAGGCCACGGCGAGGAAAGTGGGTCATGGGAGCATTGACTCGGAGAGAGAGAGCGCTGGTGGGGCCTGGATCACACCTCAGAGATGACATAAAGGCACAGCCTCCCAAACAAACCCCCGCACCCCTTGCTCCTGGGAACGGGTCCCCCGCAGAGAGCGGGGGCGGGGCCTGAGGGCAGGCGGCCAAGAGGGGGCCCCCTTGAGAGCCCAGAATCCACACGATGGTTCCCACCCATCCGGACGCCTCCAGGGCCACCTTTGCTGCCCAGCCTGTCTCCGCTGCCACAGGCGACCATGGACTCCCGGCGTCAGGGTGTTATTGGCGGCTGAGAAATGCAGGTCAGCTCCCGCGTGCAATCAGCTGGGGCTCGGGAAGCTTGTTGAGGGTTCTGAGCCGTTAAAGAAAGCCCTATAAATGGAGTTTATGTTGGCTTTAGTGCAGGACGTGTAACAAAAGCAGTGCTTTCGTATCTTGAATGTTTCCTCACTTCTTTTCCCCCATGAGCTGGATAAATAACACAGCCCTTCCTCCTAATAACGGAAAATTCCTTCGAGGGGGTGGGGCTTTCTGTCTGGGTAGGTGCTTCCTGTTGCCCAAATCACAGCACGAAGACGACAACAGCCCTGACCCAGGTTATGTGATTGAGAACATGTCTCTTCTCATTTCCCCAAGTTGTCTTGTTTCTCGGCCTGGTGGAGTTTTCCCTCTGGGCCTCTGCGGGACCATCTGTTTTTCTGGAGGCGTGTGGCTGGGGAAGCACCTTGCTCCTTTTCTACTGGGAGGAAATGGGGTGGTGGTGAAACAGGAAACTCTGCTTTTCAGGGTCTGCCCCCCATGTCCACGTGGTCACTGGCCATGAACTTGAGCATGGCTGAACACCGGGAGGTAAGTATCTTTTTGGTGACTGCAGGTGTCAACAAAGCATCAGATGGGGCTGAACAAAAAGGGATCCCACAGCAGGGTGCCGGAGCTGCCTCCCCCGGGGACGGCCTGCGGGACCTTGCCGCTGGTGGCCCTCAGACAGACGGACGGGACGGACGGCCAGGGGAAGCCTGCATCCTCTCCACTCGCTCCCCTGTGCTCTGAAGTCTTCTGGTTCCACCATCTGTCTGTTGTGAAGCTAGAGTCACAACCCCTGGGCTTGTGGAGAAGCGGCTTCCCGGGAAATGCTGAGCCCGTGGTCTGAGCCGTGGGAAGGGTCACCATGAAGGTTCCCAAAGAGGGGATGATCCAGATGCTTCCATGTGGCCTCCGACACCAGCCGCTGTGACATGCCCTGACCTCACAGCGTGGGCCTCATCTGTGCCAGGCTCTGGGGGACACGACGGTGAGTGAGATGCACCCAAAGGCAGTGGAGCCGGGCCGGGAAGCAAGGTCACAGCCCGGCGTGGTGAGCTCCCCCACAGGAAGGGAACACACAGGAGTACTGGGGGGCAGGGGGCGAGACTCTGAGCTGGCCTGTGATGTGACAGCTCAGTGTAGCCGGCGATGTGGGGGACAGGAGGGGGAGGCCAGGGGAGAGGGCAAAAGAAGACTGGGCTGGGCTCAGCAGGTTCTGGGGTGGTGCTGAAAGGACAGCGCCCGGCGTGGCAGCGGCCGCCCCGGAGTCCCGGTGGAAGCTTTCTCCCCAGACTGGGGCTGGGCGTTGCGTGCCTCCGAATTTTTCCACTCCCCTTCTCTGGATCCCGTCAGTGCAGTCTTGGCAAAGATGGCTTGAGCCTGAAAGCTTTTCCCATCTATTTTTAAATAAATGGAACTCCTGTCACTTGCGTGAAATTCACCCCGACTGACTCTTTTCAACGACCTGTTTTGCCGAGGTGGCAGGGGTGGGGGCACTGGTGACCAGACTGCTGACAGTGCACAGCCCGTGGTGTGCAAGACACAAAACTGGAAACACAACTGATCGTGGAAAGGACGCCCTGAGCAGAGGGCGCTGCGGCGTTCGCCTTCCAGGACCTCCAAGAGACGCGGTGGAGCTCTTGGTGCCAACGCCACCATAGACAAGCGAGCAGGGGCTCGGGGAGGTGGGGGATGCCTGCAATCGAGCCCTGTCCCCTTCCAGCCGGGTGGGGGCTCCCTCTCAGCACCGCCTCCCCCAGGAGGTCATGAAGGCAGCCAGGGGCCCCTCGGACCTCAGGGACGTGCCGTCCTTTCTTCCTGCTCAGTGCCCTGGAACGCCGAGCCCAAACCTTGCTGCTGTCTCAGGGACACCTGCACAGGTGACAGGGACATCTGTCACCTGCACAGGTGACCCCTTCATCCTCGGTGAGCCACGCTAACCGTGGGCTCACGTTGCCCTCCATCCAACCTTGGGGAGGGGCTCCCCCAGGGAGGGACCATGCCCAGCCCAGGTGGCACCCGAGGGTCTGGGAGGCCTCCCCTCAGCAGGAGGGGGTGGCCCAGCCCTCGTGGTGTCTGCACGTCTGAGTCCCAGGTGTTTCGCCCAGTTTCTGAGGACTGAGCATGTGTGTCCCCCAGACGCCACCCCCGTGCAGACCCAGTGCGCGCGGGACGCAGTGGCCCCTTCTTCCCGTTCGTAAGCCAGGGCCTCCGTCTCCTCCCTCGGCCTGGGCTCAGCGGGGGAGAACCCACCTAACGCTGGAGATTGTAGCTAGTGAGCAGGCCTGGAGGCAGGGAGGTGGGGGTCAGGAGTGTGGCCCCTGGGATGCACCTGTGTGCACAGGTGTGGGTGTGGCATGCGCTGTGGTCTCCCCAACATTCTAGATGACTTAGCCCTGTGCCTGCACTGTCCATTATGCTTTCTGCCCAACTGAAGAAAAACAAAACCACACCAATGCCTTTGGAACCCAAAGGGCAAACGACACAGCTGACCTGGCGCCAGGGGTCCTGTGTTAGCAGCCGTTACCGGTGAGGGCATCACCAGCTACTAAACAGGGCCTTTTGCTTGGTACATCCCACGATGCCAGGTGAATGTGGGAGGAGTCTGGGTGTAGTCAGGAGGGGCCCCTGAAGCCAACACCATCCTAGGTGTGCAGATGGGGGGTCGGGGGGGGCATCGTGAGGAGCTGACAGCATCGAGTGTGCAGGGGCCCCTCGGGAGCTGAGGAATGAGCCCTCTGGTCTTCCAGCAGCAGGTTCCTGAGTGACCCCCCAGGACACCCACAGCCACAGGGGAGGCCAACTCTGCCCACTCCCCGCCAAGGGGAGACGCTGCCGTCTGCGTCCAGAGCCTGCTCTCCTGAGGCCTAGGTCTTGCCCTGGGGCCCACTCTCCAACCCCCTGCCCCTGCCTCCGGCCTCTTTGGGGTCTGCAGAACAAATCCCAGGCCCCTTGGGGGACTTCAAGGCTCCCCGGGGTGTCTCTCAGGTCTGAGCTTCCTGACCCTCCTTCCTGCCGAGAAGCCTCTGCACACCCCCACCTTTCCCCAGCTGTCTCCCCCGCGGGGACGTCCTCTCCAAGGCCCAGTTCACGCTACCTCTTAGGAAGGAAGTCTCCACAAAGGCCTCCCTGCACGACCAAGGGCCTGGGTTCTAAAGCGTCCTCATGCCTGGCCCATCTAGAGGCCAGGAGCATAAGGTCCCGGGGAGCTGGGCCTTCTAACAGAGAGCCTGGCCTCCCCGGCTCCAAGGGGTCCAGTCCGGGCCCAGCTGGTAAGAATTCACCTGGGGCCGGGCCCCGGCACCGCACCGCCTGGGGATCCCAGGGAGAGCTGGGGTCTCTGCTCAGGCGTGTGCTTGCCTGGTCCTGCCCACCCCAGAGGGGACCAGGGGGCCGGATCCCCTCGTCAGGGCACACGTGGCCGGAGGGGCGGGAAGAGGTCGGCGGGGTGGCGCAGCCTGACCCTCCCTCCTCTT
>NW_020838001.1:582355-592293 GCF_003676395.1 Aethalodelphis obliquidens
GCCGCCCCCCGCGCGCCGCCCCCGCTGAGCCCGCGCCCGCCCGGGCGCCGCCCGGCACCATGGTGCAGAAGTCTCGCAACGGCGGCGTGTACCCTGGCCCGAGCGGGGAGAAGAAGCTCAAGGTGGGCTTCGTGGGGCTGGACCCCGGCGCGCCCGACTCCACCCGAGACGGCGCTCTGCTCATCGCCGGCTCCGAGGCCCCCAAGCGCGGCAGCATCCTCAGTAAGCCGCGCGCGGGCGGCGCGGGCGCCGGGAAGCCCCCCAAGCGCAACGCCTTCTACCGCAAGCTGCAGAATTTCCTCTACAACGTGTTGGAGCGGCCGCGCGGCTGGGCTTTCATCTACCACGCCTACGTGTGAGTGCCCACCCGGGCGGCGGGCGCGGGTCGCGAGGCACCCGGGCGATCGGCCGCTGGTGGCCCGTAGGCTCACAGCTGCGGGCTACGAGGGCCTCCGTGTGTGTCCGAGCGCCCGCGTCAGTCACACCGTGTGCCTGGGGTACCTTGGTTCAAGAGAAGGGCAGAGGTTGGAGAGCGATTTTGGAGACGTCTGGTTGGAAGGAGTTCTGGGGTCGGGGTGGGGGCGCCTGTCCCCCTCTCGCGCCCGCCAGCGGCCTGGTTGGGTTGCATCAGTCCCTCCCCCGCAGGATGGGGAGATGTGCAGCGCCCCAGCCTCCCCTCCTCAGCCCTGAGAGGCCCCTCCCCACGGCCACTGCACCGAACAAAGGGCCGACCAGGGAGGGAGGGCGGCGCTGCCCGTCCTGTCACTGGATCTGGACTCCTAGAGGGCCCCCTCTAGATGGGTTCCCTCAAAGAAGGGGGAATGGGGGGAGGGGTTGGCCCTCCTTCTAGGGTGCGCTTCTGGGGTGCTGCAATGGCGGAGGGGTCCCGTCGTTACTCTCCGCCCCCAGCCGTGGGCTCAGGGTAGATAGTTGGCTGTTCCTGCCCCGTGGTGCCTGCACCCACCCCTGGCCTGGCCTGCGTCGCCCCCCCCCCCCCCCCCCCCAGCACAGCCTCGAGCCCCTGCCGCGGCTCGCTGGAGGAGCAGGTGCATGCCTGATGCCCCTGCGCGCGTTCTGGGCTCCAGACCCCCTTTATTGCAGAGTGGACCCCCAGGAAGAGGGGGGCCGCCAGCCCTGGCCCTGGGAGGGCTGTCGGTGGCCCTGGGCCCGTTGTTCAGGGAACTCCTGGCTCCTGCGCCAGGGCTGGTGGCCACAGGCCGGCATTGTGTGCACACGGGTGTTCGAGCGTGTGGGGTGTGTGTGTGTGTGTGTGTGTGTGTGTGTGTGTGCACGCGCGCCTGTGCTGGTGGCGAGCACAGCCTCTGAGCCTACAGGCGCTATCTCCCATCCCAGCTAGACTGGGCCCAGGACTCGGCCATTTTGTGAGAAAGAGGCATTTGGGGATGGGAGTGAGGGGTGGATTCTGGGAAACCGTCTCCGACCAAGTGCCCACCTGGGATGAGGGGGTGTGTGCCCGTGAGTGTGCCTGTGACCTGTGAGTGTGTGCTCTGGACGGACCCTCTGTGGGTGGGGGAGAAGACCCTGGGAGGAAATGCCAAGCTGCTGGAGGGATAGGTGTCCTGGGGGTCACCACAGCCCTGGAGGCCTCCTGGCCACTGTCCCCAGCCCCAGCGCTGAGCCACCCCGGGAGTCCCAAGAGGCAGAGGCTCCCCTGGCACTGTGTCAGCCCCCGCCTGCCCCAGGGAGGTGACCTGGTTCTTCCCGGGGCGGACATGCCCAGGTGCGCTCTTCCTCCTTGGAAGAGCCCTGTGCCTCCTCTCCCTGCCGGGCGGGGGCCAGCTCTGGTCAGCCAGGTCCTGGCCCGAGGTGGCCTCTGGTGTCTGGGCACAGCCCAGCGGCGCCCCCACTCCTGTCTGACCTGCGGTGCGGCTGCTGGAGGGTTCGCTGTGCTTTGGGCACGAAGGTCCCCGCCGGCGGCACTTCCCGGGGTCCCCTCTGTGTGGCCTCTACCTGCCCAGGCCCGAAGTGGCCGGCCCCTCCGTGCGTCCTGCGTCCTGGAAGCTGCAGCCTTCAGAGCTGGGAACGGAGTGTGGGGACTGGGGGCCAGGCAGCTGCTCTCGGGTGTGGGTCTGCGTTGCCCCCGCCTCGGGAGTGCCCGAGTCGGGACAGGTGGGCCAGGGGGTCCAGGGGCAGTGTGTGAGGGTCCAGGGGCAGTGAACGGGGCAGAGCTGCCCTTGCCCCCAAGGCATTGTGGAGGCCACCGCGTGGGGTCTCCACCCTCCCGGCGCCGGCCCGGGGGTGCTCCTGAACGGCGACATCTCTGTCCCGCTGTTGCTGCTCATCGGTCACCCCCCGGCTCCCCGGGCCTGGAATTCACTAGCTGTCCCCAGGCCCAGCCCATCCTTGGGCCCAGCCCACTGGACTCAGGAGGGCTTCACTGCCCCCATATGCTGGTCTCCAGTGGTGCGGCCTCCCCTGTGCACCCCCCGCCCCCCAGCAGGGACTGGCCCTCATCTGTTTGGTTTGTTGATTAAACCAGTTCAAGCCTCCTGAGCTGGGCCTGGGAGGGGCAGTGGGGGCCGGAGTGGTCGCGGGGCTGGGGCAGCTGCCCTCCTGGGCCACCTTCCAGCAAAGCCTGGCTTCTGGAAGGCAGAGGTGTGCTGAGCCCTCTGGGTGTCAGAGGCGGGGAGGGAGGTGGCTGCCCTCTGGCCCCCGGGCTTTGCGCGCATCAGGCCAGGTGCCCCTGCCCTTTGCGGGCGGGCTGTCTCCATGGACGTGCCTCTGGGCCTGGAGCCATCGCCATCACTGCTGCTGCCTGTGGGGGCGGGAGGCTTCCCTGAGTCAGGAGGATCCTCGACCAGGCTGAGGGGAGCCCGCCCGGGCCCCCCTCCCAGCCCCGAGGCCCCTGCAGCGTCCCTTCCTCTGCTCTGGCTGGAGAGGGAGAGCAGTCCCCGGTTGGGCAGGTCCCCGCCCCGCATGGCTCTTCACCTAGACCTGGCCGGGATTGTGGGCGGGCAGGCTGGTGTCGTCCGCAGTGAGTGGGGGCCCTGTCGCGAGGAGCTGGGCCGTGTGGGGTGGGGAAGGGGTGCATCTCAGCTCACCATTGCCTGCCCTTCACAGCCCCAGGCAGGTCTCGGGGCTCCGAGGGTCTGTGCACCCCTAGAGCAGGGCATCTTTACACGAGAGGATTTTCTAGCTACGGTCTAGGGTTTTCATGAGTTTCTCAGAGGGGGTGTGAGCCACAGAAAAGGCCCCCAAACACTTCAGGATGCGTGTCCAGGCCAGTGGGGCCCCAGGGGCTACTCATCTGCTTCAGGCGAGCCCTTGGGGGTCCTTTGAGAGCCTGGGTTGGGTGCGCGGCCCCCTCCCCTCACCGGTGGGAGCGGCAGCTGCTCCACCATGGTGAGGGGGTGGGGGGTCTCCCCGAGGCTCGAGTTAGGAGGGGAGGGGAACCGCACGTCTTCTGGGCCGGCCCGCTGTCCGCTGGTCTCAGGGCTTCCTCACTTTGTGGCCCCATTTTCACTGCTGAGGAAACCGAGGCTGGGACGGTCGAGTTCCTGAGTTGCCCCACTCACGCTGGACAGAAGGGGCCTCGGCCCAGTGATGGGAACTTGGGGTGCAGATCGGTTGACTTTTCCAACATCCAAAAGCCACTTGGAGTTGCCGGGTGAGACTGTGTTTGAAATCGGTGGGATGGAAAATGCCGGTGACTGCAGGGCAGGGACTGGCCCCTGGAGGCCGGGGCTCGCCTGAGCGGCTCACTCTTGGGAGCTGCCTTCTCTCGGGCTAGTCCACGAGCCCCCTCCGTCCTCGGATGGCGTCCAGGTGGGTCTCGGGGGGCCGCCGACATTTCGGGGCCTGTGGCTGGGGGCAGCGGGATGGGGGCCTGGGGCCTCAGGGCCCAGCTGCAGTCCCCTGCGTGGCCTCGGATAACCCACGTGCAGGCCGCCCGCTGCCCCCTCTCACCTGTCCGCCCTCGGGTGGGCAAGTGTGGGCCCACGTGCTGGCCTCTCTTTTCCTCGGTGTGACTGCACTTGGGGGGCGTGGGGGCCCCAGGGCAAGTGGCCCTGGGTGTCTGCTTCTGAGAGGAGACTGGGGTCTGAATGGCTGTATTCTCAGCTTCTTGCAGCTCCCAGACCTCGCTGCAATCCTGGGGAGGAAATGTCTATTGATTGAAGAGTTGGAGAATCTTATGGAAATTTCCCCAAAGGTGAAAACGGTAGGAGGGTTGTGGTTTCCACGGAGACCAGGGCTCAGTAGACTGTCCCCAGTCGGCTGTCTGGAGACCTCAGGCCTCATCGTAGGATTTCTCACCCACAATAAGACAATGAAGTGTTTTTTAATGAAGTGTTTCTTAATCACGGTGTCTAATTACACTGTCGTGAATCCCGCAGATGGTCTGTGTCCTCAGGGTGATGGGGTCGCTAGGAAGCTCCGTGCTTGACAGTTTCACAGATCAGAACAAAGAAAAATCTGTTTTGTTAGAAACCAGTACAAGTCAAACATTGAAACTAGTCTCTACGGAGACTCGGCGGGGGGCTTCGACGTGGGCACCGCCTCGGAAAACACCTAAACCCAGAACGATTGTGAAGAGACCGGATTGTTTCCAGGAGCGCAGCCCGAGCCTGGTGGTGGATAGAGCGTCTCAGGGGGTTCTTCCCGGTCCGTTTTGGTCAGTAAGTGAATCCTAGGCTGTGTTAATCCCCGCGCGTCTGCGTGTCCACGGTGAGGCCCGGGGTCTGCTCCTGGCCACCGCTCACAGGCGTCCTCAGTCCGTCCTGGCAAGCCCGCCAGGCTGCCCCCACCCCCGGGAGCTGCGTTCTGAATGCCCCGGAGAAGGGACAGGCTCCAGAGGACCGAGAGTTCTCTGGGGCCTTTCGTGGAAGGTGCTGAGGGCCAGGATGGCGGTGGGGGACCCCGCGGAGGGCCGAACCTCCGCTCGGCACGACAGGGCGGGACGTGCTGCAGGCACTGCGGGCTTGCGACCCTTTCCTTGTGGGGGACGGGGGTGGGGTGGGGCTGGGGGCCAGGCCTGGGGCTCACGATGCTGGGTCGGCCCTGGGCTGCAGCCTTCTGCCCCTTCCTGAGCCAAGGCTTGTGAGAGACCTTGGCCTGTGTCCGGCAGCCTCATTATAAACCGTGCTGCCTGGGTCACCTCGTGGGCGGGTCATCTGAAACGTTCTCGAGTGTAAACGGAGGGCCTTTCCTGCATGGAGATCGCCGGGTACGTGCCTTAGTCACGGACGTCACCTCGTCACCCCCACGCCCCATCAGGTGTGGTGTGAGGTTATAACCAGTGATGGTTCAGGGGGCGCGCGTGGGCAGAGGACGGTGAGCCGTGGGGACCGTGGGCTCTGCGGGGGCCTGGCAGGGAATCCTGCCTTGGGCCCGGTGTCCCCTCATCTGTGACGTGGGGACACCATTCTGTGCTTGTCTCCTGTGACTCACTCAGCACAGTGCTCGGAGCGTGTGACGTTCACGGGGTCCTGGCCGCGTTGTCTGTCACTCAGCAAGGAGGAAGACCAGGCAGAGGGAGGCGGGCGCGTCCGGGACAGCACCCTGCACCGTCCGCCCTCCGCGCGGCCCGGGTGTGTTCTCAGTCCCGTCGGCCAGTGACCGCGCCTGGATGGAGGGGTTTGGGGCTGCTGTGAACGTGGCCGCGTGATTAGACACGGGGCCCCCGTCTGAAGCTGTGTTTGTCCAGGAGGACTGGCCGTTTTCCTAAAGGACCTCACTGTTCTACAGCTGCCTGGGTATTGGGGGAGGTCTTCCTTCCACGGCTGAATGGTCCCAGCGCCCTGGACCTCCGAGCATAGAGGCCAGAACGGTTTTGGCTTGAGAAGGACCATTGCGAGCGGGTTGTACCAATGGACCCCCAGACCGTAAAGGGGACCCCAGGTTTCCGCACGGGCTGTGTCCTGATGAGCTGCACCCCCTCCTAAGCTGTCGTGTGGTGACTTAGTGTCACGTGGGCCGCCAGGCTGAGCCCATCTCCTGGCGCTGCCCCGGAGCATGGGAGACTCCTTCTAGCACAGCCACTCCCTTCTGAAGGCTGGTGCCCGGCTGTGCTTTCCAACAGCGGTTTGCTGACAGCTCTGCGGCATCGGGAAACGGGCCTCATCCGTGCCATGCAGTTCCCTCCCAGCTGTGGGGCACCCGGCCAGCAAGCCCGGGCCAGCTTGGTGAGATCCGAGGTAGAAAGAAGAGGGCCGTGCGGCCCCGAGGTTGTCCCCCAGGGACTCTGCCTTCCATGCTGAGGGGAGGGTTTGACGCAGCTGCCCCCGCCCCCTAGGCCTTCTTTCCACTGTTCTGCAGGAGGCTGTGGCCCGATGACCGCTCCCAGCTTGCTCCCCTGGCAGCTGGTGGGTGCCGGTGAACCCCCAAAACCCCTCTTGGTGAGGTGGGCGCGTGCAGGAGGGGTCAGGGCAGAGAAATGACTGTTTCTAAAGCCTGTTTGTTCCTCGTGTGAATTAAGGCAGCCATGGCCGGAGCTGGGGGGAGGTGGTCCGGGTGCTGTTTTGCAAACGGTCTGGAGTTAGGGAGAGGGCTGGTCTTTGTTGTCTGAAGCTGGGCTGCACCAAGCTTCTAATTCATCCAGGAGGAAGCAGGGCTGGGGATGCCTGGGTCTTGGAGGCCCTGGGTGGGCAGCTCTGGGGCCTGCGTGCCTCCCAGTGGGGCTGCAGGGCCCACATTCCTCAGTTTGCCCTAGTGCGTTTGGGTGGCTTCATCCACAGCCCAGCCAGAGCCCCGGGGCATGCAGGCCCCAGAGTTCCCTACTGTGACGGCCTGGGTTTGGCAAGTGCAAAGGGGGTTCCCTGGGGAACGGGCAGGATGGTGCCTGCTGAAGGGAGAACAGGGACAGCGGCAGGACTTCTACCAGGTGTCCTAATGCCGCGGGGCGGGGCGCAGGTGAGCTGGGCTGAGTGACGGACCCAAGCGCGCGCTGGTGAGCGGGGCCAGCGGCGCTCAAGCCCGGCAGAGGCTGGGTGAGGGCTGCGCCTTCTCCAGCAGCCCCAAGGACGGTGGGGAGACCCCTGGCCTGGGGCGGGTGCCCACCCACGAGGGGGCTCTCGCCTCTTCTCGGCCACCAGCGGCCCAGAGCCTCGGTCCCACTGCCCAGCAGCTGGGATCGGCCCAAGGGAGGGTGCGCTGGAGCGGGCGGGCCTCTTCCGGCCGCTCCTCGCAGAGGCCGTGTTGGCTTCCCTTGGTTGAGACGTGAGGGTGGGTGTGTCCCAGCCGCCAGCCCTGAGTCTGACCTTCATCTCCAGGATGTACTCAGAGCTGAGCGTCCTGGCTCTGCCGGCTACCCGGCTTGAGTAAAATGAGGTCTTAATGTCTTCCGATTACCCGGGATATTTTTAAAATATTTATTTATTTGTTTACTTGGTTGTGCCGGGTCTTAGTCGCAGCACGTGGGCTCCTTAGTTGTGAACTCTTAGCTGCAGCGTGCATGTGGGATCTAGTTCCCTGGTAAGGGACCGAGCCCGGGCCCCCTGCATTGGGAGCGTGGATTCTCTGCCACTGCGCCACCAGGGAAGCCCCCTGGAATAATTCTGTAAAGGTACAGAACCGCATTTGTTCCAGAAAGTCCTACTCGGACTCGTTGGAAACAGCGTCTCCAGAGATTCCTTCATCGTCTGTTGTGGGGACAGGTCTCAGCTCCCAGGTTGTCCCTGGCTGTCTGCTGCGTGTGCCCCGCCCAGGCCCCTCCCTCCTCCAGGTCCTGTCTGGTCCGCCCCTTCCTTCCCTGGAGCCTCAGTCTTGACCTGACTAGAGAGCTTAGAACTTCTGAGTTTGCTTTTACATTTAGGCTTGGAAAAAAATATTGGAAGGGTTTGTCTGAGGAAAAGGCCAGTTTCTCCTGGGATTCCAGGCTTCGGGGGAGGAAGCGGGGGCGGGGGAGAGGAGTGGAATGTGGAAGTGGGAGGAGCCTGGGTGAGCACCTGCCGATCCATTTCTGTTCCTGGGAGCAGGGCTCTGAGCAGGGCTGCCAGTCCTGCCGGGCCTGGCTGGGTCCACTGGCGTTTAGAAGTCTGTTCTCCCTGGAGGCCAAGCCTTGGTGGGATGTGGTGGCAGCACCGGGACGGGCCCTCCAGCAGGAGGGCAGGGCCTGACCCGGGGTTCGACTTTCACCCGGAGGAACAGGAAGCGAGAGCATTTGGAGCTCAGCCTCTGGCGGGGGTGACCCGGGTGAGCCGAGGCGGGACGGCGTGCAGGGCGCTGGCCGCAGTCCTGATCACGAGCCCACGGCCGTCTCTCCAAGCGAGCTCCGTGCGGGACATGGAAAGTGGGGAGATTGGCCCATCACTGGCTGGCCTGCGGACGGGGCGCTTGGGGCAGGCGCGTGGCCGCTTGCTTCCGCCTCCCGATTCAGCCTCTTGTGCTCACAGAGCTCTTTCCTCCTTGGTCAACGTTCTCCAAGACGGTCCTCTCCGCTTTGTGCGGTTTGATTAGCTGAGAACTGAATTAATATCGTGTGGACGGAAATCCAGTGTTTCAGGCCAGGTGGTGGGCAGACAGCACTGCGTGGTCTGAGCGAGAGGGGCTGGCGGCCTCTTAGAGAAACACTTGGTTATGGTCCATTACCTCTTCTGATTATGAAAATTACACACGTCCACCGTAGGAAACGGAGAAGATGCAGAAAAGCTGAGGAGGAGCGTTTGTCTTTCCCGATTGCCTTCCGGGCATCTGTGCCTGTCTCTGCGTTTCTTAAAGGAGATCGGATTCAGGCTGTCGTCCTCCTTCGTGCTAACCGTGTGTGGTGGGGATTTTCCCGTGGAATCAGACAAGTCTCTGCTGGACGAGTGTTGGGCTTTGTCTCTGTCATCAGGGCTCCTGGTGCCCCTGGGGTCGGGGGAGCATGAGGTGGCCCTGTCACTGATCCCTCACCCTACGCCCTCGGTGGCTTATGGCTGGGGAGCAGACGGCGCTCTGGCCTGGAGAAGGACCCAGGCAAGCACGTGCCTGGTGGCCCCCCGGGGTCAGGACCAGGGCTGGTCCGGGAGGGGGCTTGTTAAACCGAGGTCCTGCCCATGGCTGTCACTCGAGGTGTGCAGATGGAGGCCGGCAGAACACCAGGAGTGTTTTTAGGGGACCACTGAGCTATGACCCATGGGGCACAGGGGGAGTGGGCCAGCCCGAGAGCCGCTTGGAGGGTGTTCAGGAAGAGTCCGGGGGAGCAGGCCTGGCCGTGCTGTCGACCTGGGGAGGCGGGTCTGTGAGGGGCCCTGGTGTGGGGGTACCCTGAGCGCCTGCATGGGTTCCTGTGCTCACGAAGGGGATGTCAGATGCCCAGGGTGGTCCAAACTGACCCCTCGTGGCGGGGGAAGCACCTCTCCCCCAAAAGATGGTATTTGCCCTGGGCCCTGACCTCAGAGGCCTGTCCACGGCAGTGCCTCCCACAGGGGACCCCTCCCCTTCTCACCCCGCTCCTGCGCAGGCTTCCACGCGGTTGGGGCTATGGGACCCGCAGGGCCGGGGGTCAGCCATGCTGACCGTTTCGTCAGGCCAGCTCCCTGGACAGAGCCTGGCACTCAAGGGACCCCAAAGGTGGCTGTGCTGGGGGTGTGTGTGGCAGGCCTGGGGGACGCACCCCAAGACGGGGACCCCCAGAGTGAGCTGGGGCCGGGGGAGACCAGGACTTACAAGGACAGAGCTCAGTGTGGACCGTGGAAGAGAACACACCTGGAGGGGGACCCCCGCACCACAGCACAGGAAATCACCCAGCCAGCGGCTGCCTGATCCCCACGGGTGGATGCTAAGGCATCCCGGGGGAGGCTGGGGCCCTCCTTGCCCCCCAGGAAGCCTCAGAGCAGTGTCCTTCTTTGAAGGATGGGGTCAGGTCCCCTGGTGGCAGGGGGTGCGGGGAGCAGTGTGGGCAGAGGGGTAGGCTCTCCCGCCCAAATCTGTGCTGGCACAGGGGGGAGCTGAGGCACGGGTGGGGAGGGCGCAGAGGGGAGCTGAGGCACGGGTGGGGA
>NW_020838001.1:592303-608680 GCF_003676395.1 Aethalodelphis obliquidens
GGCACGGGTGGGGAGGGCGCAGAGGGGAGCTGAGGCACGGGTGGGGAGGGCTTGCCTGGGCACAGACGGGCGGATGGGCCTTACCCTCTGCTTCAGTCCCTGACAACCTGGCCTGTTTCTGTTTTTTTCTTTAATTGATGTGAAATCCACAGAATGTGCAATTATTCAATTTAATTTAATTCAAGGGAGGCCTCAAATGCCAAGGCCGGAGCTGGACCTTCCCAGGGTCTGGGACTTCCTGGGTTGGGGCCTGTCAGGTCTGAGGCGTTTACTGAGCACTTACTTGCCGTGTACGGGGGGCCTGGCGGGACTGCAGTGGGCCTGGGTGGGCGGCCCTGTGGGCGGGGCTCGTTTCCAGGGTAGGGTCTGCACACGGCCTCCCACTCCCTCGGGCCGCGGCGGGATCTCAGAGCGATTCCTCGCGTCTGGCTTGTTTGCGCCCGGAGCAGCCATCAGGAGTCCAGGCTTCCTGTCGCCCAGAGACTGGCAGTGGCCCCAGGTACTGGAGGCAGAGCAGTTCATTAAGGGTGAAATTAGATTCCGGGCTGCAGCGCCAACTGCAGTCCTGATGGACGAGGCAGCGGGAGGTTCCCCGGGGACCCGGTGTGGGAGCTTGGACCTCACGCTGGCGGCTCCGCCCCCGTCCCCTCCTGGGCTCCCAGGCCACCCGGCCTTATCGGGATGGACGTTATCCTGGGGAGACCCTGCCAGTGGAAGGGTGCTCAGGCTCGGCCCCGCGTGGCCGCGGTGAGCTGCATCACAGCCTCCGTTTTCTCATCTGTAAAACGGATGAGCACCTTCTTCCAATCTGCTGGGCTGTCGCCTGCCTGGTGCATAGCTGAATTGGAGCCTGGGGGGTGGTGCTTGATGTCAGGGGCCCCTCCCCATCCTTCTCTCCCAGCTCTGCCAGCCAGGGGCTGGGGGTGAGCAAGTGGGGTGCTGGTAGCGTGACTCCCTGCCGTTCGCGTATGAAAGGTGTATCTCACTGAACATGTGGAATGGGGTGAATAATCCCAGTCATCGCCCAGCTTAGTCCTTGAAGGGGGCGGGGAGTCTGGGCTGTGGGCCAGCACCGTGACCCCCCGCCCCGTGCCCTCCCAACAGTGGGAACCAGACGTGGGAATGAGGTGGCAGAGACCTTGTCACGTTTTCCGGAAAAGAAATATTCCCTGCAGTCAGATGGGGGGAGGGCGTGGGAGGGGAGAGCCGAAAGCAGTGGGGTCTCCCTCTGGGGGTGGCGGCCGCCCCCTCCCGAGAGTGCAGGGCAGGCAGAACGCACACGTGTGCACCCAGGACCTGCGGCACGGCTGTGGGTGGGCTGACCGCCTCGAGGGGTGCTGTCAGGCCTTGACTGGGGGGCTCCCCTGGCCGATGCCCAAGGCTCCACCACCCTCAGTCCCTCCCGCCTGCCCTGCCTGTCTCTCCATGCGTCAGAATCCCTACACTGAGGACCCTGCCGTGCCTCCACCTGTTTCAAAAGAGGGGTCCATCTCTGCCCAGAGCTCAGGCTGTGGAAGTCCCTCCTGATGTCTGGCTGAGGTCTCTCCTGCTGCTGTGGGTCCTGCAGTGCTGGGGCCCGCCCCACCTCGTGGCCACTCGTGAACTGGGCGGCGCAGGCCTGGCTGTGCGTCTGGGATGCGGCTGCCCTGGTGCTCACTCTCCAGATGGCCTACCCCCCCCGCCCAGGTGAGCAAGGTCTGAGGCCCCTGGCTGGCCTGCCGCTCCGCCTGCCCCCATCACAGCCCCTGGAATCGGGGGCTGGGGACCAGCTGCTTGGGCTGCTCGTCTCCTTGGCAACCGCTGCCAGGGAAGCATCCTGGCGATGAATTCATTATCATAATCAGCCGCCATGTTCTGCCTTTGCAGCCACCTCCTGCCTCCCCTCCTTTCTTTTCCTGCAGCCTGGACAGTTCCCAGGCTGGAGGGCATGAGAACTCCCCTCCCCCAGGGCCCTGGGGCCTCGGTCCCGGTGCTGGGGAGATGTACAGGATGGTGCTGGCCGTTGAGCTGAACCTTGCAGCAGGGGGACGGGTCTCCCAGCCTGTGGGCGGGTAGAACTGCTCACCGATCCCATCTGGGGAGGAAGCGGACCCAGCTACTAGCCACCACGTCCTCTGGGGCCTGGGGGTCGGTGCTAAGCACACAGCTTGCCTCCCGGGGCCTCCCAGTGGCGGCGGCGTCCACCCTGCACCTCCCCAATGCCTCTCCAGAGGAGGAGAGGGGAGAAGGGGAGTCCCTTAGAGCCACAGCTGGCAGCTCCCATGAGCCTGCCAGGAGCCAGAACCCGGGTCACCGAGGCAAGAGGGGTCTTTGGGAAGGAAGGCCCCCGCCTGGCTCAGACTCCCCAGGGTCTCCAGGATGCTCTGATGCCCAGGGCCCCAGCATAACGGCAGCGGGCGGCCCTGCGATGGGCCTCAGGGCTGGGGGTGATCACCTGCGTCGTCCTGCGGGAGGGCTGGCCCCCCCACCCCCTGGCTCCCCGGGGGCTGGGCCTCAGGGAAGTGTCCCCTGTAATGGAGGATGCTGTGCCTGGGACCACGAGGCCAGAGGCGGAGCCCCTTTCAGCCTCGCTGGATGGGCGTGGGCTTCGGACGTCTCCGGGCCCAGGATGCGGCTGTGTGCTGGGCAGGGGTGGTCGCCGGTCACAGGGTTACTCGCAGACAGGAGGGGACCTGGAAGTAAGTGCCTTTTCCCCATCGTGGCTACCTGTGAGTGGCCGGGGGGGGGGCACCACTGCCATTTGGAGTTGTCCCTTTCTTGATCTGCGGGGGCCCTGCCTGCACCTGGAGGCGTGGCTGGGGTGCCCGCTGCGCGTGGGAGTCTGCTGCTGCCTCTCCTTCCTCCTTGTCGTGTGGGTGTGCTGGCCTCTCTCTGGAGCGTCCATCCTGCTGCACCCCCTGCGCGCCCCAGGCGGTGTCACCTGCGACCATCTGTCCCAACACATCAAAAACAAAACTTGGAATGTCACTGGCGCTTGGGCCGCAGCTTTGGCTCCTGAGCTGCTGGTGGGGCTCCCGACAGCCTGGCAGCTGCCTGCTGGGAAGGGCTGCGCTTTGTGCAGCGTACCCTGGCCATTCTGGAAGTTTCCGAGATGCTGGTCAGAGCGCCCTGGGGAGGCGGGGCTGAGAGGGCCTGGTCACCTTGGGACCTGGGTCTTTCCTGTTTTTCTTTAGAGGAATGTTTTTATAAAGCACGAGGAGCTGCCCTGCGTGGGCGCAGCCCTGGACTCAGTCTCCCTGATAGGTGACGATGGCGTCAGGCATCCCGGGGCCCCGATCTCCAGTCTGGTCAGACTTGCCCGCTGCCGGGTCCTGGACACACTGTCTCCCCCTCCCCCCCGACCCCCTCCTGGCGCCAGTCCACTTGCCCTTCCCTCTGCCAAGGAACACTTTCCCTTCCCTGTTGGCCCCACCAGCACTTCATCCTGCAGCGTTGTGAACACCTCCACAGGGAAGCCCACCATGCTATGCGTCCCCCCGACTCCCGCGCCCAGTGCTGAGCTGAGCTGGGGATCCTGCCAGTCTCTCCCACCGCCCAGGCCCCGGGGTCCTGACTCACCACCCTGGGATCTCCTCTGACCCTGGCAGATCCTCTCTGGGCACGTGGGCTCCTTCCCACCGCAGGCAGAGAATTACGAGTATAAGGCACATGAGACATCTGGACATTTTTTTCCCCAGGGCTCAGCTAATTGAATAAATTGGCTAATGAGCAAAGGAAATTAATTGAGGTTTTGAAACGTGACCGTTTCCCCGCGTGCGTTTTGTCTGTGCCAGCGGCCTCTGTTATCTGCCCGTAGCGCCTCTGCCCTGGAGCTGGGGGCGCATCCAGAGACATCCTCGGGGCCACGCTCTGGGGAGGGGCTGCATGTGGAGGCGGGTCTGCGCCTCTCTGGGCCTGGTTGTCAGGCCTCTGGGGCACATGGGCGGGGCCGCCGCTCAGTGATGCAGGCTGGGCTGGGCGGGGTAGGGCCTGAGTCACTGTCGCTGTGGCCCGGCTGAGGTTGGACCACGCGGCTTTGGCTCTGAAGGGTCTCATCTCCCCTCCTCCACCACTACCACGGTGGATGGTGGTCTCGACACTCTGGGGTGATGGGGTGTCCCAGTGGTGATGAAGTGGGAGGGGCGTGGTGTGGGGTCCCTGCCCAGCTTCCCGTACCAGGTGCTCTGTGCCTCAGGAGGCCTGGACGCTGACCTCAGCCCTCAGGGGCTCTGCTCCCTGGGACCCCAGCCCCGCCCTGTCCGCTCTGGCTGGACACCTGCTGCCCATCGGCTCCCGGCTCCGTTAGTGCCCCCGCCAGCACCGCCTGCAGACACAGGTCCGGCGGCCAAGGGCGCTGGGACGGTGTGTGTGAGGCTGGTGTGAGCCGGGAGACAGGAAGTGTCTACTTTGGGGCCTCGTGAGGAAACAGCTGTGGATGAGGAGAGGGGTGACTGCGTATGGGGTGCCCTGCGTGGGCACGGGCTGTGCGGTTCACTCATTTCTTGTTTGCCCAGCGGCCCAGAAGGCAGTGTCCCCCGTTTGTGGTTCCTCTGAGAGGGACGTTGGACGTTGGCGAGGGACGTTGGTGGGGGCGGCGGGGGGAGTGTGGTGGGCGTCCTGCAGAGCAGCTGGGCCCAGGCATCACCGTGGAGCCCTGGGCTGCCGCGTGCCCCTGCCCTGCCCTGTGCCTTCCGCGCCGGCTGGCTGCCCGGCCTGGCTGACCGCCTTCTGCTCCGGCCCCCAGGTTCCTGCTGGTCTTCTCCTGCCTCGTGCTGTCTGTGTTCTCCACCATCAAGGAGTATGAGAAGAGCTCGGAGGGCGCACTCTACATCCTGGTGGGTCCCGTGGGTCGGCGCAGACGGGCCTGATGGCAGCGGAGACCGTGGGCGGCAGCCTGTCCCTGGTCCCGTTGGTCTGATCTCCCAGACGCCCACCGGCAGGGACCCCCGTCCTCCTGGCACCCATGGCCCCTGCTCTTCCTGGTAGCCCTTGGGTCCCTCCCAGCTTCCCCCCCACGTTGGTGATGCTGCCGCATCCTCAGCCCCCACCCGTCCCTCCCCCGAACACCCCCGGCACCCTGTTACCCTCCAGCCTAGGCTGGCCCCTCCCTGTGTCGTCACAGTGCCTGATAGCGCCCCCCCGTCCCCACCCCCTTTCCTGTCTTCTGTTCTCACTAGAGCCTGAGGGCCCCGGGGGCCCCCTCCACCCCATAGTGTGGGGTGTTCCCTGGCAGATGTGGGCGTGGGCTGGGGGTTGGGAAGCTCACAGCAGGCGCCATGGCAACCACAGGTAATTTCTGTGTTGCCGTTGGTGATGGAGGCATATGGGGCCCCAGGGAAGCTGATGCACCTCCTGGGAGCCCTCCGCCCCTGTCCACCCTGCGCTGTGTCCGGGGCCTGCCCCCGGGCATGGGAGCCCCGCCCCCTTGGCAGTTACCTGAGACCCTCCATCGGCTCTGCCCTCTGGGTCCCCACTCGCACACCAGCTGCACAGGACGGGGTCCCCACTCGCACACCAGCTAAACAGGACGGGGTCCCCACTCGCACACCAGCTGCACAGGACGGGGTCCCCACTCCCACACTAGCTACACAGGACGGGGTCGCCACTCGCACACCAGCTGCACAGGACGGGGTCCCCACTCCCACACCAGCCGCACAGCACTCTCCCCTCCCCCCCACAGCGGAGCCGGCAGTGGCTCAGCCGTGGCTTCCCCTGCAGGAAATCGTGACCATCGTGGTGTTCGGCGTGGAGTACTTCGTGCGGATCTGGGCCGCGGGCTGCTGCTGCCGGTACCGCGGCTGGAGGGGGCGGCTCAAGTTTGCACGGAAGCCCTTCTGTGTGATCGGTGAGGCCCGCTGCAGGGGGGGGCAGGCAGGGCTGCAGGATCGGCTCCTTCTGGAAGTTTCTCGTCACCTGCCCTCTTGGCGTCAGAGCCCGTGGTTATGAGGTGTCGGGCGGCCGTGCCCAGGGCAGGGCTGGGCTGGGCGGACAGTGGAGCCAGGCCCATGCCAGCACTTTGTGTGCTTCCGTCTGTCCGTCCTCCCGGGGCCCTGGTGGGGGCTGCCCTTGCGCGGCAGGGGGCCGGCCCGAGCTCCTCCGCTGTCCCCGCAGACGTCATGGTGCTCATCGCGTCCATCGCCGTGCTGGCCGCCGGCTCCCAGGGCAACGTCTTCGCCACGTCGGCGCTGCGCAGCCTGCGCTTCCTGCAGATCCTGCGCATGATCCGGATGGACCGGCGCGGCGGCACCTGGAAGCTGCTGGGCTCCGTGGTCTACGCGCACAGCAAGGTGAGCAGGCGGGACCCAGCCCCTCGTTTCCTCTGGGCGTCTCCCCATGACTTGGCCGTCTTCCTCCTCTCTCCAGCGTGTCTGCCGTCCGGTCCCTCTGGGCCCGGAGCCGGCTCGCTCCTTGGTTGGGTGGCCGTGCCGGATCAGCACCCACTGCCCTCCAGCACCCACTGCCCCCCAGCACCCACTGCTCCCCAGCACCCGCTGCCCCCCAGCACCCACTGCCCCCCAGCACCCGGGCTCCTGCCCGTTTAGGCTGAGGCTCGTGGTGGCCGCTGGCCGTGGGAGCCGCGAGGGGGCTGCAGCCCCATGGCCCGTCCAGATCCCGTCCCTGTGTTGCCAGGGGCCCTGCCCGCCCAGACCCCGCCCTGGCAGGCTCCGCCAGGAGGCTGTCCTCTTGTGGGTGGGCTTATTGGCCCCAGAGTCCCTTCCCCACCACCCTTCCTGTCTGAGCAGGAGGCCGTCCTCTTGTGGGTGGGCTTGTTGGCCCCAGAGTCCCTTCCCCACCACCCTTCCTGTCTGAGCCCGGAGGCGGGGGCTTGGCTGGCAGGACAGAGAGGGTGGTGGTCCCCAGGGTGCTGAGATGCTGGACCCCCAGGGAGGGCACTCAGTCGGGGTGTCTCCCCCAGGCTCAGGCAAGTTGGGGTAGGGTCCCAGCAGCCCAAGCTTCTCCAGCCTGACGGGCTGACGGCCGCCTGGGGACACTCCCTTCCTGGGTGGATGCGGCGCTGAGCCGTCCATACCCACCGTCCTCCAGGGGTGAGGTGCGTAGGTGTGGGACCACCCGGGGCTGGAACTGGAAAACACGCTCCCCCTCCTGCCTGCCCCGGGATCGGGGCTGCTGGGGCTCTGCGGCCGGCTCTCGGGAGGGGTGCCCACCCGCTGAAGCCCGG
Organism: Aethalodelphis obliquidens; assembly: GCF_003676395.1. NCBI lineage: Eukaryota > Metazoa > Chordata > Mammalia > Artiodactyla > Delphinidae > Aethalodelphis > Aethalodelphis obliquidens. The sequence continues at coordinate 599,463 of NW_020838001.1, forward strand.
GGGATGCGGCGCCCAGCAAACCTCCTGGCAGGCGGGGCCTCGTGCTCCCGGGGGAGAGTCGGGCTGGACGCTGGCCCAGCGGCTGTGATGTGCCTCTTTCAGGAGCTGGTCACTGCCTGGTACATCGGCTTCCTCTGCCTCATCCTGGCCTCGTTTCTGGTGTACTTGGCGGAGAAGGGGGAGAACGATCACTTTGATACCTACGCGGACGCGCTCTGGTGGGGCCTGGTGAGTGCCCAGCCGCTGGGGCCATTGCCCTTCACTGAGGACACGCTCACCGGGTGTGGCCTTCCTCGGGGTCCCTCCTGCGCGTTGTCTGCCCTCCCCTGCTCCCCACTCCGGGGTGTGCCCCTGACCCCTGGGCCTGGACAGGAGATGCACAGCTCTCCCTGGCTGACCGGGCCAGAGACGTCTCTCTGGGGCCTCTTGCTGGCCACTACTGACGGTGATGCCACGTGGATGTGGCGACCCAGGCGGGGTGGTGGTAGGGGATGCGCCGGTCTGTGTGGGGTGGAGAGGGGCCTGGCCTCAGGGAGCCTGTGCCTAGCCATGGCCAGTCACCTTCCCTCCTTCCTCACTGACCACCTGTGTGACCTCTGTGATGGGGGGAGGGGGGTCCTGCGGTCCTGTTGATGGGCAGGAGAGTGTGAAAAAGGGGAAATGGACGCCCTGGCTCTCCCAGCTCAACTTCCCAGGCTGCCCCCGCCCAGGGTGGGTCCGGAGCTGGTGCCTTTTCAGCCCATGCTCACGGCCACCCACCTCCTGAGCCCCTCGAGGGCCTCTCTCCTGTCACCGGGTGCAAGTGGCCTCTTCTGAGAAAAGCCTTCCCGGGCCGCCCTCTGCAGGGCCCTCCCGCGCTGAGAGGCGATGCCCCGCGTTCTCGGAGTGTGCCCTCTGGAGACCAGGCTGGGCCCCGCGGGCTGAACGGACCTAGGCCTGGCTCCTCCCCGTTTCCACGACGTCCCCAGGCAGGAGGGCCAGAGTGCCCTCCTTTGTGAGCTCTTCCTGGGGGTACTGGACACTCAGCCCGGGGGCACTGGGCCGGGGGTCGGTGGAGGGTCCCGTGGGAGGTTTGAGCCCATTGTCTCCTGGGACCCCAGACCCAGTTCTGAAAACGAGGACCACGTGACCTGGGGCAGATGCTGCAAATCCAGTCGCTGGCAAGGGGGGTGCCTGCTTTCTCCCGGCCTTTAAGCCGGAGAGCAATTTACTTGTAGTTCTTGTGTTAATTGCCACGAGGCCCGGAGTCTGTGTCCCTCTAGCGACCACGTGGGAGGCGGGAGCCTGGCCGGGCTCGGCAGGAGAGGGGAGTTGAGGCCCGGACACCGGGAGCCGCGCATCGGAGCCCACAGCCGCTGTGCGTCCGGCCTCTGAGCGGACAGCCCGGGCCTGGCCGCTCTCTCGACCTGCCCTGCGCAGGCCCTGCGGGGGGGCCTCCCCATCTGTAAGAATTGAATCAAAACCTTAAACACGCCAAATAGTGCCTGAGTGTTACAGTGAAAACGTGCCCCGCTCCCATCCCCCCCTTCTGTCGCCCCCCCCCTCCAGGAGACGGGGGACCCATCTGTACATTCCCTGCCTCCAGGGGCTTCCTCTGTGAGCTTTAGTTTTACTTTACTTCAGGCCGCGCCTCGCGGCTCTCGGGATCTTAGCCCCCGACCAGGGATTGAACCCAGGCCCTCGGCAGTGAGCGCTGAGCGGCAGTGAGCGCTGAGCTGTAACCGCTGACCCTCGGGGAGCCCCCTCCCCTGTGACCTCGACTCCAGAGGCTGGCTTTGTGCTGCGCTAGGGTGCGGTCAGCTCCCTCCCCCTCCCTGTCGTTCTCGGAAACCGTCCTGCCGGAGTCCCCTTTCTTCTGCTCCGTGGGCCTGGGGTCCTCGGAGGGGCCTCACTGGCGTCGGGGGAGTCCCCCCACTGCAGCGCACTGAAGCCAGCCCCCCGAGCGCCGGCCGTGAACGCTGACCCCTGAGGGCTGGGCCCCGAGGGCTGGGCCCCGAGTGCCGGGCCCCGAGTGCCGCGTCTCCAGCACCACCCCCAGTCTGCCCTCGGTCTGGAGGTCACAGTCTTCTGAGGGAAGAAGTTTTTGTGAGACGTGCGTGTCTGAAGGTGCCCCAATTCCACGCTCCTGCTGGCGGCCAGGCCCCTCCCTCCCTGCCGCTCTTCTGGAGCGTGGGCCCTGTGGAGGGGGGGCTTCCTTCCAGGAGGCTGGTGCCCTTTGCGGCTTCAAAAGTCTACCGCTTCCTCCTTCCCTTCTTCCCGGGGCTCCGAGGCCGCTGGTGAGACCGCCGGGCCGTGGAATGTGTCCTGTCCAGATTCCTCATCCCTTTGCCTACATCCTGGGAGGTGTCTTCCACCTGACTCTGTGATTTTAGTCTCGTTTCCAAGACTCTTTGTTTTATGGATACACTTTATTCTTCTCTCTGTCCGGGGATAACGGAATTTTTAGGAAGTCTTTGCCCCGTGGGAGGCTTTCTGACCAGCTCGGGGGTCCCCAAGAGTAGGGCCAGGCATGGGGGGTACAGGCCCGGCTGCTGGTGGGTGGGCAGGAGGGGAAGCGTCTCCCCTCTCGCTGCTCCAGTGTTCGCCTGTGTGGAGAGGACATGGGTGTGCGGTCCTGGGGCGGGTGCGGGCGCCCTGGCACAGACTCGCCATCCTGCCCTGCGCGCCCTGTGCCCGCATCAGTGCCAGGTCTGGGGGCCTCTCCTCGAGCCCCGAGATGCCGTGGGTGTCTCCCCACCTCCTGGCCCTGAGTCGGGCCGCGTCGCCCCCCTTGGCGGTTCGCTGCCCTCGCCCCGGCTTGTGTCCTTTCACAGCCTTTCCTGTCGCGCTGCCGAGTCTTGCGGGGGGAGGGCGCGATTTTAAGTATTTTACGTCTTTAAAATGCGTTTAGTCTCTGTTGAGAGCCGTCGAATAGAGGAGCCCAATCACCGGGAGGCTTCTGGTGAGAAGCGAGTGTCCTTCTCGCTCCAGCCGGCTCCCCGTCGCCTGCGCCCAGCCCGCTGGCTCCCCCCAGAACCTCCTGGGCCCGAGTGCCTTGGCTGTGATTTCGCAGGTGACCAGCACAGAAGTCCCTGCTGGCGAAGCCAAGACTATTCAGCCCCGTTTCGCAGACTTTCCTCAGACTGCACAGTGGGCTTTGGGTGGACTCTCTGCATGGCCCCAGAGTCCGGGGGATGGATTCCCAGGGTGGACGGTGGGTGGACGGTGAGAGATGTCCGTGCCTCTGGCGCGGGGGCCAGTTGACCCTGCTGTCCGAGTCCCCCGAGGAGCAAACTCTGCTCCTGTCCGCCGCCTGGCCAGGGCCGCAGATGCCCCCAGTTCCCTCTCCTGCTCGCACCTCGCCCCTCCCGCTGTTTGGCTAAGACCTCGCCCCTCAGGGCCCGCCTGGGCCCACCTCCCAGCGCAGCCGGCCACGTGGTCTGTCCTGAGCCTCCGAACCTGCCTGTGTGTGTGGCCTTGGTGGTCCTGCACACCAGGCCTGGGCCTCCACTTTGGCAGGTTTTGTGGGAGCTACCTGAAAACGGCCCCTTTCATTTGGGCTCCTGGGAAGGCCCATCCGGGCCCCACTTCCTCCTTGCCAGCTCCCCACTGCAGAGCAATTCTAAACCCGTGGCCCTGCCTGCCACGCCCTGGGGAGGGGCCTTTTCCTTCTCCAGTCTCGCCCCTCCTGTCGCCTCCTCCAGCCCCACCTCCGGCCCCTCCCGCTCTCCTGGCCTCAGCTTACAAGCCACCCTCCGAAGGGCCCACACGACCCTCTCCGCGTCCCTGGAAGGTCCCTCGGCACTGTCACCTCTCAGGCCCCTGGCTCTCTCCTAGCCTCTTGGCCCCTGGCTGGGTGTGAAGTGAGAGCAGAGCCTGACCCCCACTCCCAGCCCACAGGGAAGGAGCAGAGGTTCGGAGAGTGGATGTGATCGTTGAGGGGGGAAGGGCAGCCAGCAGTGACCCTGGCCTCTCGGGCCCTGGGAAGGCGGCACGGCGGGGGTTCTGTCCAGCTGCCCTGAGGCCTCAGGAGGAGGGTCTGGCTCGGGTCGCGGGCCTCCAGGCGGCCACTGTCCGGCCTGGCTGAGCGACGGGGCCTGCTGTCCGCAGATCACCCTGACAACCATTGGCTACGGGGACAAGTACCCCCAGACCTGGAACGGGAGGCTCCTGGCGGCAACCTTCACCCTCATCGGCGTCTCCTTCTTCGCTCTTCCTGCTGTGAGTCCTGCCCCTTCCTGCCTTTGCTGGGGACGGGGTCTGGGCTCCCCTGGTGACCACAGCTGCCCTCGGGGCCATGTGGGGCAGGGGCAGGGCTCCCAGCAGGCCCACAGCCCCCAGGAGTGGATGTGGCAGCCTCCACAACGTGCCGCCCCAGGCTGTACCTTCTGACCCGTGTCTGTGGGTCACCGTCAGCGCCTCCCAGCCTTGTGGGATTGGCTAGTTGGGTCCTTGTGACCAGGAGCGGTGCTGTATGGTGACACAGCTCCGTCAGGTCTCCTTCAGAAGAGGCAAGGGCCCTGTTAACCCTCTACCCGCAGCCGTGAGGGGCGGGGCTGGCGCTGCTGCTCTCCTGTTGGCCCTTCTCTGGGACCCCGGACCACACCTCTCCACTCACTCCAGTGTGGACAAATTGGGGAGGAGGATTAATCTCTGGGCTGAGATGTGTTCAGAGTGGGCCCCGCCAGGCTCCTGTAAGCCTGAAGTTCCCATTACCCCAAATCCAAGTCTTTCCCCCCAGCCTGTCTCCTGGCACTGGGGGCTGAGGAGGCGGGAAGGTGGAGCTAGAAGTGTGCAGGCACGGGTGGGGGGGCTGCGGTCCCCCGGACATGGTCTGACCCTGAGGAACTGTGTGGGGCTGTCGTCCCTGGGGCACCGTCTGACCCCAGTGATTTGCAGGGCATCTTGGGGTCTGGCTTTGCCCTGAAAGTTCAAGAACAGCATCGTCAGAAGCACTTTGAGAAGAGGCGGAACCCTGCGGCAGGCCTGATCCAGGTGAGTCCGGGTGGCCCCCCACACGCAGTGCCACGTGGACCTCCATGTAGACCGGCAGAACCCCTGGCCTGGGCCCACGCTGTTGGAGTGGAGCCCTGCTTCGCGTCCGTCTCCCTGTTGGGGAATTCGAGTCTGTGCTGAGAACCGGCCTAGATGCCCTCAGCTGTCTGGCAGCTACAGCACAGGCAGCAGCAAGGCGGGTGCTGGCCAGCGTTCTGTGGGCCCTGGGTCCTGGGCCAGGCTGTCACAGGGGCCCCCGAGGTGTCCCTTCACAGCACTGACACCCATCCTGCAGTGGAATCAGGGTTCAGAGATTCCCCACGCAGGTAGGTGCCAGCAATGTCTGTGCTGCCCCAACTCACAATGCCCACCCCATCACTGGGGGTCACAGTGGCCACTCGGCCTCCAGTAGTGCTCCATGAGCCATCCTGAGAGTGTGGGCCCGAGCACAGGCTGCCCGATGGGCCCAGCGTTCCTGCAGCCCCTCCCAGAGCCCAGGGGACCCAGTGGACCTTTGGAGTTGACTGGCCTTTCCTGCTGGCTGGACACTGCCCTGGCCCCTCAAGTGCATTTCTTTCTTAAAGATGTGGTCTTGCCCTGGTGCAGCCTACTTTTGTGTATGTATGTATGCCTGTGTCTTTCACCATAAGAACTTCAAATGGCTACTTCATTTAAATGCAAAAGAGTGTGAAGAAGAACAGAAATGCCCCCCAGTCCCACCCACTATCGACATAAAGTCACAGCACTACGTGTGGTTCAGAGGTTTGAGTAGCACAGGGAAGGAGCGTGGCCTGAACACGCAGCACCTACCCTCTGCCCTCCTCTCTGAGAAGCTCAGAGGTTTGGGAAGGAGACGTGGAAGAATTAGGGCTTGGGAAGGACCCACACACACTGGGGGATCTAGGAGGCACACACATGCCCAGTGCTGGATGCAGGCTCAGAAGTGACGGGAGAAGACACTAATTGCTCACTTCAGGCTGATCTTTAGACTCCGTGCAAGCAGGAAGTGATGGCTAAGGCAGAGCTGTAAGTGACCTTCTCAGATGTTGGAGGAGTGCCCCAACACAGGGCCGGTCTGCAGAGGCTGAGAGCATTTGTTTCCTCTTTGGTTCTTTGGGTTTAAGGGAACGTCTGTCAAGTCACCATCTGACAGCTGAGCTAAGGGAACAGACTTCAGTGACCACACACAACAAAGAATACAGCGTTTATGGAATAGCTTAGAAAAGTCACTTAACAAACTACTACAATCAACAACAAGCAGCAGCAACAAACTCCGGGGATGGGGAGGAATCTGACTTCCAGAGGTACCACATTACAATACCCAGAATGTCTAGTTTTCAACAAAAAATTGTGAGGCATGCAAAGAAACAAGAAAGTGTGATCCAGTCACAGGAAAAAAAAACAAAACAAGTAATAGAAACTGTCCCTGAAGAAGCCCTGATGTTTGATTTACTAGACAAAGACTTTCAATTAGCTGTTTAAATACGCACAAAAGACTAAAGGAATCCATGGAAATGAGGAGAATCAGAAGAATGATGTCTCACCAAATAGAGACTGTCCATAGAGATAGAAATAATACAAAGGAAACAGATAGAAATTCTGGAGCTGAAGAGTACAATAACTGAAATGAAAAATGCACTAGAGGGTTCAGCAGCAGATCTGAGCAGGCAGAAGGAAGAATCAGCAGACTTGAAGACAGGTGAGTTGAAGTTACTCAGTCTGAGGAGCAGAAAGAGAACAAGCGAAGAAAAATGAGCAGAGCCCATGAGACCTGTGGGATACCATCTAATGTACCAATATTTGCATAATGGGAGCCCCAGAAAGAGAAGAGGGGTTGGGCAAAAAGAATACCTGAAAAAATAAGGCTGAAAACTTCCCAGATTTGATGAAAGACATGAATCTGTACATCCAAGTAGTATAAAGTCAAAGAGATTCACACCAGGGCTCATTATGATCAAACTGTTGAAGCCCACAGACAGGGGGAGGCTTGGAAGCAGCAGGAGAGAAAGGACTCTTGGTGCCCAAGGGTGCTCAGTGAGGGTAACTGCCGATTTCTCATCAGAAACCATGGGGGCCAGTGGGATGACGTGTTTAAAGTCTGCAAAGGAAAAACTGTCGACCCAGAATTCTGGTCTGGCAAAATTATGCTTCAAAAGAGAAATCACAGCATTCCCATAAAAACAAAAGCTGAGGGAGTTTTTAGCTAATAGACCTGCCCTACAAGAAATGCTGGAGAGGGCTCTTCAGACGGAAGTGAAAGGACCCTGGGCAGTAACTCAAGCCACACAGACACTGGTAAAGTTAACTACACAGGTAAATGTGAAAGCGAGTAGTATTATATTTTTGATTTGTAACTCATTTTTTCCCTTATATGAGTTAAAAGACAAAGGCATAAAGCAATAATCATAAATCTGTATTTCTGGGCACACAACGTAGAGGGTGTAATTTGTAACAGTTACAACATAAAGGGGGTGGACCGCGCAAGAGCAGAGTCTCTGTTCACTATTGAAGCTGAGTTGGTGTTAATTCAAACTAGATTGTTACAAATTTAAGATGGAATTAATCATAATCCCAGGGTAGCCCTTAAGAAAACAACTAAAAAATACCAGAAAAGGAAAAGAGAAGGGACTCAATAATAACTAGGAAAAAATGAAACTCTACAGAAGGCAATAATGGAGGAATTGAGAAACAAAAAATCAGCAGAAGCAAGTCCTTCCTTATAAGTAATTACTTTAAATGTAAATGGATTAAACTCCCCAATTAAAAGGTAGAGATTGGAGGAATGGACAAAAATCTATCCAACTGTACTAGATCCAAAGACGACAATACACTGAAAGTGAAAGAATGGAAAAAGATATTCCATGTAAACAGTGACCTAGAGCTGGGTTGGCCACACTTGTATCAGACAAAATAGACAAGTTAAGACGAAGAAGGCTGTTATGTATTGATAAGAGGCAATTTATAAAGATGATTAACAATCATAAACATTTATATACTAACAACAGAGTCCTAAAACTATATGAAGCAAAAACTGACAGAATTAAAGGATGAAATAGACATTTCTACAGTAATACCTGGAGAATTCAATACCTCACTTTCAAAATGGGTAGAAAGGTATTTCCCTGGTGGCACAGTGGTTAAGAGTTCACCTGCCAAGGCAGGGGACACGGGTTTGAGCCCTGGTCTGGGAAGATCCCACATGCCACGGAGCAACTAAGCCCATGCATCACAACTACTGAGCCTGCGCTCTAGAGCCCACAAGCCACAGCTACTGAGCCTGAGTGCCACAACTACTGAAGCCCATGCGCTTAGAGCCCGTGCCCCACAACAAAGAGAAGCCACTGCAATGAAGAGTAGCTCCTGTTCGCTGCAACTAGAGAAAGCCCGCAGGCAGCAATGAAGACCCAATGCAGCCAAAGATAAATACATAAGAACAAAAAAAGGGTAGAAAAACCAGACAAAAGATCCTAAGGAGACAGAGGACTTGAACAAACCACGACGCAGCTAGATCTGCAGACATCTGTCATTAGACATGTGTCACCAACCACAGAGAACACATCCTTCTCAAGTGCACGTGGAACGTTCCCCAGGACAGACCATGGGTTGGGCCAAAACAAGTCTCAATAGTTGGGTGCCACATCTATCCAATGAGGAAAGGACAGTCTCTTTGACGGTGGTTCTGGGATACTGGAGACCCATTTTTAAAGGAGTGAAGTTTGACCCTTACCTCACACCAATACAAAATTAACTCCAAATGGATTAAAAACCTAAATATAAGAGCTAAAACTAAAATTCTTAGTTGAAATCATGGATGTAAATCTCTATGACTTTGGTTTCTTAGATATGACACCAAAAGCACAAGCAATAAAAGAAAAAAATAAATGACTTTAGCAAAATTTAAAACTTCCATGCGTTAAAGGACACTATTCATAGCATCTCTTTAGAGAGTGAAAAGACAACCCACAGAATGGGAGAAAATATTTGCAAATCATATATCTGATACGGGTCTGGTATCCAAAATATATGAAGGACTCATACAGCTCAACAACAAACAGACACACAACCCAATTAAGAAATGGGCAGAGGATTTAAGTAGACATCTCCCCAAAGAAGGTACACAGATGGCTAATAAGAACATTAAAAGATGTTCAGGGGCTTCCCTGGTGGCGCAGTGGTTGAGAGTCTGCCTGCTGATGCAGGGGACGCGGGTTCGTGCCCCGGTCCGGGAAGATCCCACATACCGC